>NC_092862.1:104289359-104552944 GCF_032062135.1 Pyxicephalus adspersus | reverse complement strand
GACGTGTATTGGGCACCCATATCACCAATAGGGGACGTGTATTGGGCACCCATATCACCAATAGGGGACGTGTATTGAGTACCCATATTACCAATAGGGGACATGGCACAGATAGCTCTCCGGTGCCATGGCAATGCCAGTGATCACAGGACTGTACATGTCTCATGCTAGTTACACAATTATATACAATACTTTTGGGGAAGTTGTGAAGTCATCAAACAAAAACAAAGCCATAGAGGCCAGCCTGCTCCCCCTGATAAATCCCGGTATGTATGGACACATTTAGACATTAATATTGGGGTAACCCTATTATTACCTTGTAGCAGGGCAGATAGTTCCTCACCACAGAATAAACAAACATTTTACCCCATAAGATATTCACAGCTCAGCGGAGGATTCAGTAAGTAATATGACTGCAGTGCCCGCTGACGGACTACAACTCCCAGCACCACCATTCCTGGGCAGCCCCTCCTCCTCCTCCCGGTGTCCGGCCAGGCAGAGGTCACAGTGCTGCCGCCGGCGGCCCCTCACCCGTCCTCAGCCCAGGGAACCCTGTGAGACAAGGCGCACTCACTCTCTTTCTAGCTGCCTCGCTGGTACGTACACAAGAGACCAGGCGGCCGCTCTCAGACTGCCGATAAGTCCCAGTCCTTTGTCCGAGGAGGGTATCGCCAGCTCTCCCTCCGCCATCCTCCTCTAGCAGGCGTCGTCCGGTCACTGAACGCTATGAACCCTCTAACACTCCCCACCGTTCACTCTCATCTGAGGTTTGTTGTGAGAACGGAGGAATCACCCCCTTCCACCAACGTCATGGTTCAGTCATATGGAATGGGGAGGAGTTTATGAGTCATGTGACTCACCAGGGATCGACGAAGCTCCGCCATTTTTGTTATGGGCATGTGTACTATTGGTTCTGTTGGCAGAATGGATCTAGGTATATTTTACGAAACACCAACAGATTTATGGAGTCACTTCCAGGGTGCAAGAAATCTATTTTTGTACTGTACACATAGACATAATTACAGATTTTTAAAAATTACAACATTCAAAAAAATTTATAAAAGTAGTACAATGCAATGGTCATACATTGACATAGGAACAGAGATTGAGAATACCACCCAGCATACAGAATAGGAGATATACATATATATTATCCAGACCTACAGAATACAAAACATACAGGTGTCCAGTTATAAAGCTGGGCATCAGCGTAATGGCCAGAAAAGTTCCAAAATTACTGCACTATTGGCATACCTCCATTCATAAAAGGGAGATCAGATCCATGAATAATCACTATAAATTGGTGATCAGTATTTTTTAGCAATGGTTTGCATCTACTAAAGCATTTTACAAATTTTTATTTATATGCTTTTTCCTGATTGCATTCTTCTCTTTAATAGTGGGGAACTCCATGGGCAACATAAGAGATCAGTGGAGTTTGTTTCACACACCCAGATCACCACTATTGCAGTGAACAGCACTTTGTAAAAGTATCAATTATGGCTGCTGATTAATTGAATGATCTTATATACCACTTTCAAAAATAACAATAAGTGAATGGAGCTTCAAATCGCCAGTTTAGGTAATTACAGCATAGCAATAAAAAATCATTGCCTTTTGATCATTTTGGCATGAAGAGGTTGATGATCTATTACCCCACTTCCAATTCTTATATATGTGCTTTATAAAGAGAATGACATTCCAGCATACAGAACAAAAGAAGCATTATTTTGCAAAGTCCTTACATATAGACTAAAGCCCTGTACAGATGTCAGATTACTGCCGCTGGAAACAATCCTTTGTGATCATTTCCAGAGACAAATGAATGGCACTGGTTCTGGTAACCACTTTCTAAAAGCTCACCGAACAATCTGATTGTATGATAACCTTTAGATCAAACAACTATGTAGTGAAAGTGCTTACCAGACTGGATACAAATTCATTGGATAGTATACATTAGTATTGTACAACAGATTGTATGCTCAGTTGTCAGGTTAATGAGTTAGCAATAAAAAAATGACTAAGCCAAGACATGTTTGTTTAGGTTTATAATAGCCAGCAATAAATGATTGTTATTGGTATATGTCATTGTTACCCATTCTTGTAAATGTGTATAAACATAAAAGATGTTTATTAGATTTAAAATAATATAACAAGGAGGCCTGACTCCCTCAAACTCTCCTTTTTATTGCTTGGGTTATACATCACACAAAAAAACACAAGTAGTAGGAATAGAAGACTATACAATACAAATTCATGGGTCTGTAATATTATAATAAACAAAATCCAGTGTGGAAGACTGAAACATAAAGATTCACCAAAAAAGCTTGCACCATATTTTGTCACAATTTTTTCAGATGAACTAAGAGTGTAAATTTTATTAAAGGTAAATTAGTAGGTAATAATTATAACTATTCTTTTGAAAATAGAAGGTGTATGTCCCTTCTGCAATGATATGGGTTATGTCATCCCAGCACGATCAATCAAGATAGTCGCATGTAGCAGAATGAGGAGAAAGAAGATGGCAGCACCCTGGCCTGGAACAAATACTTTAGGAGTGATTTAGTAAAAGTAATGCAGTGTGGTAATTTCAGAAAAGTGTATTATTGTCATATTAAAATTATGTTCTTCTAATTTGTTCACTGTAGAGTAGCATTTATAATTTTCACAAATAGGGGCCCATATCTGTCTTTTGAAACCATCACTACCTCCTATTGTGTGTTAATTCCCCCACCTACTAGATTGTAAGCTCTTCGGGGCAGGGTCCTCTCCTCCTGTGTCACTGTCTGTATTTGTGTGTCATTTGCAATCTCTATTTATTGTACAGCACTGCCTAATATGTTGGCGCTATATAAACCCTGTTTAATAATAATATTATTAATAATAATAATAATATTATTAATAATAAAATCCACTGAAAGTAGAAAAGACCAGGTAGTAGATCCTCTTCCGCTGCATCTCTTTGTAGTTCTCTTTATTGGCTCCCATTTCACCTTAGAATCAAATTCATTCTCCTGTGCTTTGCCTTAAAATCCCTTCACAGTTCTTGTCCCAATTACATTTCTGACCTGGTAAAAAATTATTCCCCCAGCCGCTCTCTTCACTCCTCCAATGACCTACTAATGAATTCCTCACTCATAACCTCATCACACGCACGGCTCCAAGACTTTTCTAGAGCTCCCCTGACTCTCTGGAATGTTTTCCCACGTCCCATTCAGCTTGCTCCCACTTTCTACTTTCTTAAACTTGCCTACCTATCTACCCTCGCTACTTCCCACCACTTCATATCCCCCCTCCTATTGTACGCTGCTTACCCACCTCTTAGATTGTACGCTCTTTCTGGCAGAGCCTCCTCCTCCTCCTGTGTCACTGTCTTTCATTTGCAAGCCCTATTTAATGTACAGCGCTGCATAATATGTTGGCGCTATATAAATACTGTTTATTAATGATAATAATAATAATACATATAGCCATAGTGCAAAGTACAAAGGCAACACGCCATGACAGAAACAGATGAATAGATCAAATGTCTAGCCCCACAGCAAGCAAGTGTATTAAGTAATAGGGCTTGGTGAAATTACTAAATTCTGGGGCTAATAGGCAAACTTCAGTAAACAAAAAGGCATGGGGAGCCCCGCACTGCCACATAGGTAACATATACCATAAACAATAAAATAAAATATAATGGGAATGATACGTCCAATGTGGGGATTCTCTCTAGGGCCAAAACTCCTCCAGTTAATAACATACTGAAATGCCCTACAAGAATCTAGAATTTGGTAAACCTCATATCCTTCATAATTAAAGGATCTGCAGCAGAAGTACTTTAAGAAGAAAGACAATTACATCTATTAGGATCAGAGTGAAATGTGAAACAAATCGGTATGTTGCAATGAGGAGGCAGATGAAGTTTGTAAATTAAACCTATTATAATTCTAATATGGCTTGGTATATAATATAAAACAAACGCAGAGGGGACCTTGAGATGAATGTTGTTTACTGGGTTTGAGAAAATATTATTGAGAAAAAGAAAGTAGGCAGAAAAAAAGGAAAATATTAAAATATAGAATAAATGAATTAAAGTGTCAATGGCATGGCCGGGAAGAGGTTAATAATAGTTTAACATGTGCTATGGTGATATCATTACATTGGCATTGGCACTGCCAGATAAGTGCTCCTCATATTTGAATTATAAATTTTTTAGGCTTGATCTAACTAGTTGCCATAGTTGTGAAACTCTTTGTTCCTTTGACATATCCGCTGTCTGTTCTTGAATAACAGGAACAACAAGTTCATGGCAAGCATCTTGACTAAGCAGTTTTTGCGCAATGCTCATCATGTGGAAAAGGATTATCTATTTTTTAAATTTAACATTTTATTGAAAGGACTCCACAAAGGCAGATTTAAAAAAAGTGCAAACAGGGAAATATACAAAATTGTGAATATCATATTAAAAGTAAGAGAATATACCAAAAGTATTCAATGTGAACATGTTATCAAGTACAAACATTACAATAAGAAGTATGAAATATTATAATGCAACTCCATCGAGACCTCGATTTTTAATAACATTTATAAGGGGGGTAAAGCAGACAAGTATAAAAAAAAGAAAAATTTGAATAAAAATTAAAAAAGAGGGAGATAGGGAGAGATGGGGTGGGGACCCTATTTTTTAAAGATGTTTAACTTTTTATAGTACTAATGTATGAGAAACAGAGTAAGAAAAGAGATATTTTATACAAATTATACTGTATATAAAAACATATATAAAACATCAGTTAAAAGCAAACAAATATATGAAAATGTAAAATTTTACTGCTTTAAAGTAGTTTTTCTTTTTTTAAAGTGTGTACAGTTTTGCACACAATCTGAATGTGCTGTATAGAAGATGCAATGGAATATTAAATCTACTGCAATAAAGGTGTAAATGAATATGAACAAGGTAAATGTTACAAGTTGCAAAATCTATATGTTGCATAACGTATACAAAATAATATACAAATAGTTTAGAATTTCTTAAATTGTGGAATTTTCAAGCTGACATGAAATGCCATATCATACCAACAGGCTTTATAACAGCTTTTCTGTTCATTATATAGGTTTTTATAATAGCAGAAGCAAGCAAGTTCAAAAGGGTTTTTCAGCCTAAGGTACTGAATTATCTCTCTTTTGTGATACTGGTGTCACATGCACATACCGATGTCAAACTTGTTCAGCTTCTCCTAAGCCTGCGATATACCTACAAACAAACAGAACGGCATGAGCTTTACATAATTGTTTAATTTGACACTTCACTGCTAGGAGTCACAAATAATGTCCTCTGTGCTGCAATTACTAATGCAGTCATTGGAGATCACAAATTGCTACAGGTTGGTATGCACCTCCATGCACAAGTCATCCTTTTTTTTTTTTAGTTTGTATCTTGCACAACATTTTCTGCTTGCTTAGTTGTTTTCTCATGCCTTACTTTGGTGTAATAAATGTTCTATATTTATATATATTGTTAAATTGTTGAGTGGATTAAGTGAAAAGTTATTCTCCCTCTCTCTAAATTGCATTTAAATGTAAAGTAATTACCATTCTGTAATTGTATAAACAAAATACGGTAAAAAGAAAGACAGAATGGGTTTGAAGGCTTTTATTTTTCCTTTTTAGGTTGACTGTTTTACATGCAATTTTTTTTTCCTGGTGGCCAGTAATAGATATTTTGGGTTCTGCCCATGGTACGCCATTTTGCTGAAGACTCTATATTAAAGCGTACCTATACTCAGAATTTTCACTTTACATAAAAGGGTACAGAACCCTTTTATGTAAGGTAAAAATTCAGTTTTTTTAGGTGCAACACACTTTTTTTTTTAAAAAAAAGGGGGTGCAGCACCACCCCCTGATTCTCTGCCGCCTAGGCGATCCAGAATGAATGGGAGCGCGAAGCCTCCTGGGATACCTACGTCAGGCATTCCAGGAGGCTCTTGGTCATGCACAGAAGGAGCCTTTTTGCTCAAAAAGAAAAAAAATTGCTGATCTCGCTGCAATTTTTTTTTCATCCTACGTGACCCAATCTCACGCCGGCTCCTAGACAAATGTCGGGACGACGCGGTATCAGATGCCGGACACCCCCGGATTGGTCGGCCTGCCCTGCAGGATTGAAGGTAAGGGTGTTTTTGTTTTTTTGAGTATAGTTCCTCTTTAATGTCTTGCTACTGCATTTGCAACTTTCCAAATTTTCTTCTACCAAAGGAGCTGTTAAAAACAAGAAAAACACAGGATTTGTCTCGGCAGTCCTTGCCTGTCTGACACTTTGATGTCTTTCTACGTGTAAATGATCAAAAGGCCAGCATTTCTCATAAAATACAAGAAGCACAATAAATAGGCTCATTCTATACTTAAAGCAGAAGTAAACTGAAAAAAGAACTCACCTTTATCTTTGCTTTACCTCCCAAGGTTTGGTGGATCGGGCCCCCTGTCATTCTAGTATCCTTCTTCGTCCTGGCATGGAGGAAGCGCCGGGTGCTGCCATCTTCTTTGCCTTTCTTTCGTCCTCTCCATACATCACCTGAACTTGCAATGTGCAGGCACAAGATCGGGTGATGTAGATGGGGAAAAAGAGTGCCGATACTACTGCGCATGCCTTATCATAGGTTTTATCAGAAGGAGCAGCCAAAAGCCTCCTAGGATGTGTGACGTATGTATCCCGGGAGGCTCTGCACTCCCATTCTGTCTTGATCCCCGCAGCAGTAAGGTAAAAATTTTAGTTTGGGTCCGCTTTAACAGGAATATATATTAGAATGTATAAAAGAATATAATTTCCCAAAGTGTAAAGGTCATATATAAGAAGGGGCATTTTATAGTGAAATATTATTTAAATAAAAGGCCTTACCAACATAAAGCAATATATTCCCAGTACTGATTAAACAAGTTTTTGCAATAAATCTTTGAATACTTGTCTCAAATTTTTCTCCACATATGGGCATTATTTCTCCACCAAACTCCTGTGAGCTGCCAAATTCCTGGTGCAATATGTTGGAATAAAAACAAAAGATAGTTAGAGAAGCCCGTAGGTGCTTGATGTTAATGCATAATAAAAGCATCAAAAACATTTAAAATGTCCTGCCAGTAAGTGAAACTTTTGTCCTCTTACAGTGGAACTGCCCCTTCCTGCTGTCCAGCCTGTATGGAACCAACACAGTGTTCAGACATATCACCTCAAGTTCACATACTGTAGCTTGATGAATGAGGTTCACATTTTTTACCATAATTCTGTACTAGAGAACTAAATAAATGTTTTGCACTACAGTCACTAGATGGCAATATTTTGCAGTACAGTATAGTTATGTACCTTATTACTTTTTTTACATTTTATTGGTGCAATAAATACTGCAATTTAATTTGTGTATCCATAAATAGGATATTTACAGTATATATAGCTCCCAGGTACTGGTTAAGAATATGAAGGTACCATTGGTAAGTTAGGTCTATTATTAGCCATTACAAATGTATATTCATAATATTGATTGAGAGGCATAATTCAAGTATTTTGAATTTTAGGGGTAACGCAAAACCTAGCATTCTGGTAGAAAGCTGAGCTTAAGCTATTCTTTCAACAGCAGCCAAGTGACATTTGAAAAAAAAAAAAAATGTTCTATCTATTGCTACTTTTTGCAGCACTCTCTAATGAAGCCACCCATTCACTTTGTGTAGTTAAGAAGCCTTAACCCAATAGAAACACACATGCACCTCTTTAGTGACAAACAGTGCATTGCACATTACACATGTGCTCAAAGGTAGGTGCATAGTCAGTTCAGTAAAAGTGCTTCTGGGTGCCATTCAGAATAGTTTTTTTATTAAGCAAACTAATTGTGATTGTATACTTTGTGGAATGTTACATTCCATACCTTCTCTGCACACCCTGAGTTTGGTGAGATTTCAGCGCTGGAAGACTAGCTCAGTAGGTCTCTCATCTTAGCTCATCCTAATACTCCTATTACTATTTCCTGTAAGTTTGATTTCTGTATATGTTGGTTTTTGAAAGCAAAATTCCTATTGAACTCCTAATGATTGCTTTCAGAGATAATAAAAACATTTCAGAAACTGAAATAGCAAACCATTAATACAAGATATCAGGGCCTAAAATGGAACATTCCAGGTTTTTTACACATAACCTGCGAGAAGGTCTTAGTGACCCTAATATAAAGGAATACATCAAAGATCTTATAGCTGGCTATCACAAACCAAATGTGACACCCCATTCTGGGTTCTTCCAGAGACATTTTACATTTTGTTTTATTCACTTTGAGCCAAAAGTCTTAATATTTCCCTATTTATTTTCAGTACACTCATATCCCCCCTTCTTCTTTATTCCTTTTCCTAATTTCTTTTCTTTTTCGCCTTCCCTTTTATTCTATCCTGCATTAATCTTTAGTTAAGTTGAACTTTGTTTGCAAGGCTTTCTGTTTGTTTCCTTTTTACTACTATGGCATACAAATGTACCTAAGTTTGTACTATATAAAGCTGCGTACACACATCCAATTTTTATCATTGGAAATGAACGACGAACGAACGACCGATTGGCCAAAAATCGTTTGTATAAAAAGTAACCAACGACGCCGACGAACGAGGATAGTCGTTGGAAATGAACGACCGGACCGGCGGATCAGATTGGACGACGATCGTTGACCATCTATCATGTGTACGGTCGTTCAGTGATCGTGCATGTTCTGAGCATGCGCGATGAACGAACGTTCGATCGGTACAGGCTGTATTGTGTATATGAGTGTGTGTGTGTGTATATATATACACACACACACACTCAGTTCTTCATCCTGTTCCAGCGCAGTACTTCATCCTGTTTGTTCCAGCGGAGTTCTTCATCCTGTTCCAGCGCAGTACTTCATCCTGTTTGTTTCAGTGGAGTTCTTCATCCTGTTTGTTCCAGCGGAGTTCTTCATCCTGTTTGTTCGTACTTCATCCTGTTTAGTTCAAATTTAAAACTTACCTGCCAGTCAAGTGACACACACACAAATTGTTTTGTAATAAATAATTTTACTATAAAAAGTATAAAAATAAAAATATTGCACATTGCACATTGCATATTGCACATAGGGAGAAAGGAACAGTGTGGTGAATGTCATTCGTTCGTTTGATCTGAACGTTCGTACACAGTATTCACTTCCTGTGGTGCGTGTCACTTCCTGTATCGTTCAAACGATCGCATCTAACGTGTGTACAATATCTTTGAACGATCGTGTCGTTATCTGTATGTACAGGATCGGTGCTATACAATCGTTCGCAGATATCGTGCGGGATCGTTCGTCGTTCGTTTACAAACGATAATAATTGGAAGTGTGTATGCAGCTTAATGTCCTTCTTTTTTCTTTGTTATTTTTTGCACTGATAAGTCTTACATAGCACTATGTAGGTATGGACAATGTATATTTTTTTTTGTGCCTTATGTGTGTTTTCATATACCTCGCTATATTTTGTTTTTTTTGTTTTGAACATTTGTTCTGGATTGCCTTCCTAAAAATGGGGAAAAAAACCATTCCTGCCTCTCCTACTAAAAATTAACAACCCATTCCTTCTTCTAGGCCTAGACAGATCCATTTTTTTTTTTTTTACCTAAGGCTATACACTGGCTGTGTCAATTTTTGATTCCAGGAATGGTTGAAATTTCCATTCTGCTTAAACTCTATAAATCATTTAAAATAGCATTCAAGGGGTTGTTAATGTTGTAATACCTCCCATTAGCATCCCAATGCTTGCAGATACAATAAGATACATTAGGTTTTAAACTTAAACCAATTGTTTTTGTAAATATGGGACTTTCACACATCCACTATTTAAAAGTTCTGGGGATATAGTTGTAGCTGTGAAAGCTTTTGGCAGAAGCATGAGCTTTATAGTCCTTTTAGATAAGTTAACTAAAACAAATTTAGTCTACTTGCTAGGAGTTGGGCAAAATGTTAACTTTATTTAGCAAACGAATAGGTATATAGTTACCCCAAGAAAGAGGGTCCTTCCTATGCTTGGGAAGCATATTAAGGTGGGGCTTTAGTATCTTACAGCATTTTAAAACTTAAACCAATTGTTTTTGTAAATATAGGACTTTCACACATCCACTATTTCAAAGTTCTGGGGACCCAGTTGTAGTTGTGAAAGCTTTTGGCAGTGACAGAAGCATGAGCTTTATAGTCCTTTTTAGATAAGTTAACTAAAACAAACTTAGTCTACTTGCTAGGAGTTGGGCAAAATTTTAACTTTATTTAGCAAACAGATAGGTATATAGTTAGCCCAAGTGTCCTAAATTATAAAAAAAAAGTTCCCAGGGGAACACTTACCAGCTAGGCATCAAACAATTTATAAGAATGCTTGAACGTTTGTGAAGCAAGTCTAGAATATTTCGATTGAGATCATCACATTCCCCCAGGGTTTGCTGATGTTGAGACCTGAGCCAGTTTTTCTATTACTTACTAATAGTGAAGCGTCTATACCTCTCGTCAATCCGCCAACTTCTGGTTTAGTGACAGGTACCATGCCCCCTGATACACGCACCAGCCACTTCCTGTTCTCATAAAATCTGAATCTGCTTTTTATATATGCCCTTTATATGCCTATTTGATGAGCGCATTTATGGTCAGATTGAGACATAATGACATAATGAGAATAGTGATTTGATAGTGAAATGCCTCTTGTGGTTGTGTTTCTCTGTTTTATCACCGCATCTGCTTGGAAAAGAGATTAGCCTTGTATCATGTGAGGCTAATCTGGACAGATCAAATGTATTTCTTTTCTTTTGGAAGGCGGAAGTGGAAGATAAGCTTTCAGTCTCAGATACAGGCAGAGCCAGGTTACTGATCGGAATTGGTAACAGAGGGGTAGCACCAAATCATTTACAAAAACAAGGCTGGAAACATGTAATACCTACCTATATAATACCTATCCAAATACTAATGCAAGGGGAGTTTTAAACTACTTAATACCTGTGCTGTGAAAATATTTTGTATATATGTTATTGTTTTTGTAATTTGTTTTGAATATAATTAGCCAAAAAAAAAACCCTCTTTCTGCTTCTCTTTTCACTTTGATAGCTGCTTACCAGGGTT
This sequence comes from Pyxicephalus adspersus, assembly GCF_032062135.1. NCBI lineage: Eukaryota > Metazoa > Chordata > Amphibia > Anura > Pyxicephalidae > Pyxicephalus > Pyxicephalus adspersus. Next base: position 104,541,845 of record NC_092862.1, on the reverse strand, counting down.
GGTAAGGTTGGAAAGATATCCTCTCACTTCTGCTGAATTTTCAGGAAGTTTTGCCTTCACGTTTACTTTATTAGCTTTAATATAGCAGAATTATATGTTTCAATATTCCAATTGACTGCTATGACAATAATTAAAAGTGAAACAAATAAACATCACAGAGCAGAAAAGGGACGTATTCATAAAATAAAGAAACTATTCATGATTTAAGTAACCAGTCCCGGCATTTTAAAATGTGCTTTTAACATTTTTGAAGTTGTGTTCTGCCACCTAAAATCAGTGTATGATAAAAGAACCCATTATACTTTGCAATCACTTTAGAACAAGCTTTGATTGTAAGTGTTGTTTCTGAAGTTCATAATGTTATCAGCAGGGTTTTTGTATGGTAAGTTTTAAAGATTTTTACGGATAGTTATAAATATACCAAGGTATTTATTTCAATAGTTAAGGCAAAGGTTTAGTTAATCTTTGAATATCATTTCTGTACTGATGTTTACTATGTGGCAATACCACAATTTGATTTTGGCTGACATAATGTAGTATATACAGTACACCTACACATTAAACAAGAATAAACTATTATGTGTTAATAAATGTGATTGAAATGTCCTAAAGATTGACAGTCTTGCCAAAAGTGTCTTGAAGTGTCTTTCTCACTAATACACAAATGTTGACAATAACACTACCATATTCTTTGGTCAACTCAGAGTTTTTATGTTAATCAAGTGCCTCTAAAGAGATGCCTAAAAAACGCTCCGTAATTTATCAATCATTTTATACCTTGTAATGTAAGAATCATTGATTAGCACTGCTACTATTCTTCTACTATAATGCCACCAAATTTACCTATTTTTGGCAATTTCTAAGAGCCAATGCAGACTGAGGTGTTGGTAGTAATATGTGGCTTTAAATCATAGGATAGTGTATAGTTGGGGACAAGCATGTTACCGAAACAGTAAGACAAAGCAGAATTGGACAACAAGCCAACTGGGTCTAGGAAGTCAATCAGTCAAACATCAGGACCAAACTAAAAAACAGAACCTGGAATGTAATTGTAGCCAGGGGGTAGAGTATTCTCAGAAGCCAGACCAGCCAAGGTCATCAATCAAGAGTCACAGAAACTTTCACAGAAACAAACGAGATCAGTCCACTAAGTGAAGTACAAAGGGAATGGCAAAAACAGAGTCAGGGTCACAAAGAGAGGTCGGTCCAGGCAGAGTTCAGGGAATAACCAGGAACAGGCACAGCAACACAGGTAAACCCAGCAGACACCAAAACAGGCACATCAGTCAGGGAGCAGAGAGGCTATAAAGCCCCAGCAGGCAATGACAGCATGGGATCGATTGGGAACCACTCAGCTACCTTGCAGCCACTGGAGGGAATAGGTTGTGTGTGTCCTTCTGCGGTGGGGCATCGCCTGGGATTGTAAGCCCAGAGAGCGCCTCCTAACAGCCAACAGCTCTTTACAAGGCAATGCACACTGGTCTTGCATATTTCTTTGTACTTACTATACAGGAATGCAGGGATGGGTTCTTGATAGGTGTTATACTTCACCCATATTTGCTTCCAGTCCCCAGGAACAGATTATTATTATTATTATTACACAGTATTTATATAGCACCATCATATTATGCAGTGCTGTACAAAATCCATAGTCGTGTCACTAACTGTCCCTCCAAGGAGCTCACAATCTAATGTCCCTACCATAGTCATATGTGATTAATGTAGTCTAAGGTCGATTGTTAGGGAGAAGCCAATTAACCTAACTGCATGTTTTTGGGATGTGGGAGGAAACTGGAGTACCCGGAGGAAACCCATGCAAACATGGGGAGAACCTGCAAACTCCATGCAGATAATGTCCTGGCTGGGGATCAAACCTGGGACCTAGCGCTGCAAAGGCCGGAGTGCTAACACCTGAGCCACCATGCTGCCCGATGGGCAGGGCACTAGGCAGGAACCTGGGATAATATAGGAACTGATAGATCTATTGTTCCTGGCTCTGGAAAGAAAGCGAAAGTTGGGTGGGCTGGTTCATTCCATCCCAGAACCTGTCATAAGGGTTCATTGTGTTGGTTGGTGGAGCTTTATATTCACAGGGAGTTCTGGGGGAGATGAGTGTGTGTTACCTAAGAGGAAGTTAGGGCTCATGTATGAAAAAATGGACAGACAGGAGACAAAAAGAGGATTTTTAGGCATACAAACAATATTTTTTTTCAAACATCAAGTTCACAGAGTGAACGTTATGTGTACATACATATAAAGGTGCTCTGGTGTGGTAACTAGACAGCAGAGTTTTGGAGCACAGGTTCTGGAACCACAATGGAAAGCACCCTTCCAGTTGAAGCTTCAATAGGACTACAAGGGCTTTTTTCGATTTTGGGACTGTGGTTAGGTTTGCTGCTGAAAGCTCATGTTTCTGTTACTTTTTTTCTGAAGAAAAATATATTTTTTTTCCTGTATGCTGGAGAAAGCTTTTTTTGAATTTAAACAAATGCATTGCTTTTTACTTTTGTACTGCTGTGTAGTGTGTGCTGCACTGACCTCGATTCCCCCAAATATTACATCACACACAACCATGCAGCAGACAACTGAATATTGCGTGTAACCAAACAATTAAGATAAACATTTTAGAACTTTTATTCTATTTTTAGTTATGAATTTATAATATATTTAGTCAGTTGGAAACTTGAAGCCAAACATTTCACACAACAGATTATTAATATTATTATTAATAAACAGGATTTATAAAGCGACAACATATTACGCAGCGCTGTACAATAAATAGGGGTTGCAAATGACAGACGAATACAGACATAGGAGGAGAGGACCCTGCCCCGAACAGCTTGCAATCTAGGAGGTGGGGGAAACAGATGAGCAGTATATATTTGTTTTGGATGGATATGATAATGTAGCCTGATTGTTAAAATTTTATCTGCTAAAACAGACTATTATCTTAGTAAAACAACATTTGGTTAAAGCAAATTTGAATTTCACATGTATTTTTTTTTTCATATTTACTTGTTTGATGTAAACACTTTGTTCTTATCTGAGAAGCTGCAGATAGTAAAAAAAAAAAAAAAAAAAAGAATTCTACTGGTATTACACTGAATAGTACAGATTGTGCAGCGGGGCAATCCCAAACGCCCCTCATTTAGAAGAGATTGTCTCTATTTTGGGGTCAAATGCCTGTATCCCCTTTTCCTCTTTCGTTATTCCTCTTTTTTCTGTATAAAGATCTATAATACATGTATTTTTAACCACAAAGCCTTTCAATTTACCCTCTAAATTATTCCCTTTCTTTGGAGAATTCAGTGGAAAGCAACATTTTTTGGCAATTATTTTTTATGATCATTTAAGTCATCTTTTCTCTTCTCTGAAAGTAGGGAAGTATGTACCAGCGCAAAATGGCAATAAAGCATCATAAACTGTTGCACTAAAATTAAAAAAAAAGCATTTACAAAATTGTAACTGGACAATTCATAAAGCTTAAATTCTTAAAACAAAGTCATCATGGAGGAGGTTGGAGGTAAAATTGCTAGGAGTATAAAGTAAAAGCAGCTAGAACTGCCTGGCCATACCATTAATAACTTCTTATACCCTCGTCTTTGTAGTGTATTCTTATACCCCGTCTTTGTAGTGTATTTATACATTATTAGTGGCTCTTCACTATGATGGGTTATTGTATTGGCAAATAATAGTGTGCAGAAGGAAGAAAGGAATAGGTAAGCTTTGGAACTATTAGAAAGTGTTGGAACTTTGCCTGTCTGAATAGCTAGGTCGTAACAGGAGAGTTTGGGAAGACTGGTGCGGCTTTATGCTTGCGCCTGTATACCTGTATCAGTTTAGTTCCTTAGTTCTACACATGTACATATTCAAGGCATCATTCTGATCATTAAGGTTGTATGTTAGCCCTATGTCTTGCAATAAAACATGTAAATTCAGGTAACCTTCTGACAACACCAAGACCTTAATCTACTGCATATATTTTTTTTAAACAACATATAATAACATGTTCATTTGTTCTCTATTGTCTGAAGTGGATTAATAATGACTATATGCTAATGATTACTATTTATACTATTGACAACCTCATCCCCTTTCCTCTACTCTCTTCATAGAACAGAACATACTGTTTGGCAGGGAGCTGAGCAGCCTGTGTGTGTCATTCCATAGCAATCCCATACAATTGTGACAGTAATTGTGTAGGTATGTACTTAGCACTACAATGAATTGCAACACAGTTGTACTGTGTTATACATAGGTATATCATATTATGTCCGCGGGGTTTTACAGAATTAGTCAGCCCCAATGTAACAGTTTGGATTCATCATTGTCATGCCACTATTATTAGCCCAATACTAATGTCAAATTATTTAATATTTTTAAAGCTTATACTTTGCTTTTAAGGGGCCATCTTAAAAAATACTTGGATATGCTTAAACATCCTACATGTATGTAAAGCCCTTTTGTGATCCCTGTAACACAGCTTAATAAAGACACCAGTGTAGATATGATGCAACTACACTGCTGCAAAAACTGACAACATTGTTTATACTGAAGATCCATGAAATGCTACATAAGGACACGACGAACTAAGAAGCCACACCTTTCTTAATGAACCATTCAAGGAATAGGAACACTTTACTAGCCTGCAATAAAAGCTTCAAACAAACAGGAATCAAATGTTTTAGTGCTGCATTTATAGGAGAATCCGCAACTAGTTTAGAAATGAATATCAAATACTTGCAGAGACATGTAGAAAGGTATATTGGTTCAGGGAGTATAGGGTAACACTAGCAGAAAACAGCCATTTAGTATGTTCAAAAGTTTATCTAAAGCAAAAACTTTTTTTTTAAGTTTTAGAGGTAATGGAAAGGAGCTTTTGGTTGTCAGTGTTTTTTTTTTTTTGATGGTAGGATTTGCTCTACCTATTAATTGTTTTGTCCATTGACACATAACAGGTATTGAAGGGAAATTCAAAATTTTACATTTGTTACGAGAAGAGGAATCAAGAGTGATCTCTTTCACATTTTTTCTAGAAAAAATTTGACTGGTGGCAACTTTTTTTTTTTTTTTTTGGGCATCTCCCTCAGATTTTTTTAGACATACTTTAGAAAGTTTCTAAGAAGAATGATTGACAGATGAGAATCTAGACAGTTCCGTTAAAACAACCGCTTACATCTGCTTGGTTTTGTTTGATCACCTCCAAAGAAATGTTAAAATAAGTCGTATTGATACCAGATTGCATCCAGTTCAAAATAAGATGGAGCAGTGTGGGTAATGCTGTCGTCCTCAGAACTGACTAACCAGCTAATTGTTATTGGATTCCATGCAGAAGAACACAACATTCAAGAAGTGATGGAAGTTCATATTTAGGTCTTGATTTTACAAAGAAGTTTATTTTATCTTCAAAGCACAGTGACTTTGGTGAGGCCACTCTCGTGAACAGCCATCCTATCCTAACACAACAAAAATCAGATAAAACACCATAGGGAGTAGTGCCAAACCATAGGGGAGAGGAGTGCACTATTTTGTGCTCACCAACAAAAACACAGTGAACACATTTTGGAGTTCTAGTAAAATCCCCTTTATCAGGACATGTAAACATCTTGGTGGTTATTGTAAATGGACTTTACAAGGGTAAACTCTGGAAGTTTTTCTATACTATGCCTGGATTAGGCACATACCAGTAAAGCGCTTCAACTATGCCACACTTTACTAGAACTCAACAAGGCCTAAAATTGTGCACTTTTTGTGCTTTAGTGTGTGTTATGGGGTCTACTGAGGACAGTGATAGCCATGAAAATAAATGATTGTTGATAAAACCCATGAAAACTTTCATGCATAGATGTACATAAAGTTTAAGTATACTTTTAGGTATTTATTATGGGGCTAGTTCATATCTATGCACTCAAAACCACATGTTTATGCAATTTGAGTCAATTAACCATGTAACACGGTGACCACATGTATCGATTATTTAGGTAAATCCAGCAATGTTATGTCTGCAGGGAACCTATAGGTTTCTTCATTTGTTATTTAGAATTTCTATTCTGGTTTTGCTAAGTATCTGTTCCAAGTCCCACACCATCCTAAGGCACCTAACAATTAGCACACCCTGGCAGGAGCCTTAAACCTAAAGCTTCATGGAGTTGACTCATTGTTATCCTACCATTTGATGTGGATCCCCCACAATACTAATGCGCTGCAATGACATTTAAGCACACATTACTGCAAAAGCATGTTGATGCACAGAATTGTAGTGTGCTTCACTTCCATTCATATTGAATCCACCTAAATACAGGTCTAGATTTCTCACAAAGCCGTCTAGGCTGCCATGACACTTAGAGGGTGGTAATGCAACATCTCTATGTGGAACTGGAACCTGCAGTAACAAGAAGCACAAAGTGAAGGGTTTTTACCCAGGTCACATAGGTAGTGATGAGATCTGTGCAGGGTGACATTTGTACTGAAGGTATCACTCTTCTCTCCATTCCATTTCCCTCTCTCCCCTCTCCTTCCCTCCCTCTCTTTCCTTCTCCACCTCTGCCCGGTTCTTTCTTTCTTCCTCCCATCCATCTATCTGTCCTCTCCATTTTTCTCGCTCTCCCCTCTTCCTCACTTCTCTTTCCTCTCTCTCTTTTCTGTCCCCTCCTTCTCCCTCTTCGTCCTTCTTTCCCTCACTTTTCTGCCTCCGTGTCTCCCACTTCCATCCCTCAGTTCTCTCTCTCATCTCCCTTTCTCTCTGCCCTCTTCCTCCCTCTCTTGCTCTCCCCTTACTCTCTCCCTTCTCCCTCCTTTTCCCCCATCTCTCTCTCCCTCCCAATTGCTCTTTCTGCCCCTCTCCCTTTAGGCCTGATTTATGTAAGCTCTCCTAGGCTGGAGAGGATACAATTTCCTCAGTGAAGCTGGGTGATCCAGCAAACCTGGAATGGATTTCTTCAAAGTCATTTGCTTTTTGCTAGCAAATGTTTTGAACCCTGAGCCAGATCCATTCCAGGTTTGCTGGATCACCGAGCTTCACTGAGGTAAGTGTATCCGCTCTAGCCTTAGAGAGCTTTCATAAATCAGGCCTAAAGGGAGAGGGGCAGAAAGAGCAATTTAACCCCCCTAGCAGTGATCCCAAATGTGACTTGGGGTGGATTTTAAATGGTAAAAGCGGTAATCCCGGGTCACACTCGGGGTTGTAAAAAACATTTAAAAAAACACCTTGTTCCGTTGGTGTCCTGCTTGTCCCTGCAGGTCCTCGTGACACGTCTTCTTCCGATCTTCAGTCGGTGACTGCAGAGACGTTCTCCGGGGTTTCCCGGTGACGCAGGTGCATGAGTCAGTGGGGTGGGAGGATCAGTGGGAAATTCAAATAATTTTGTATTGGATTCCAATACAAAATAGCTGTATTGAGTCTAATACAAAGAAATCTTTATATAATATATATAAAATTACATTATATATATATATATTATACATGCTACTGGACAGTTATATTACGTTTCACTATTTTTGTAACAGTTTTTTTGTTTTTATTTAAAGTCTATTATTAAATGTATTAAATATTGGACATATTTCGGTGAGTTATGCCCAAGAATTATAGGCCAAACAATGTAAAATAAATTTCCATGTAAATGTACCGTAAATGTAATGCTTATTGCATGAAAATACGAACAGAATTAGAACGCTAGGGGGTTAATAAATGATACCCTTTATCTCCTCACTCCTTTATCTCTCTGATCCCCTTATTCTGCCTTTGCTATTTATCTCTCCCCTCTCCTTTCCCTCCTTTTTTCTGTCTCTCCTTGTGCCTGGGGGACCAAAAATAATAATGTGCACAGCACATGTATGGGTTATTAGGCTTCATAAAGAAACCGCTGTACATATGTTTGTGAAGCGCTGAGCCCCCGGCCTGATTGAAATGAAGGGGCTGCCTAACACATTGCACATAATACATAAAATGAGAGCTTGTTACTGTACTAGTGGTACTGAGAGAAAAAGAAACACAGAAATATGAATGATAATGCTTTTATTATAAATAGGTGGGGAGGAGGCCTCAGTCACCAGAGAAAACTCCACATTCTTAGCATATTTCCTATTATCAGGATTCAGTACTGAGCTCCCACTCCCTGTCACAAGGTTATAGGATTATTATTAGGGTGTATGATTGTGTTATAGTCACAGCTGCACTGACACTATAGCCGTGTCTGGGGAGAGGAGACTGTACACTGTAATGAGATCTCTCTCTCTCCCTCCCTCTCTCCCTCTCCCTCTCCCTCTCTCCCTCTCTCCCTCTCCCTCTCCCTCTCTCTCTCTCCTCAGCTATCTGAGGCGGCCACTGAGTCTGTGTAGACCGCGCACAGGCGGCCCCGCCCACCCCGGGTCACATGACTATGACACCCAGACAGGTCCTGTAGAGAGGAGGGAGGAGAGCGGTCTGCAGAGGGGGAAGTAAGTAGAGATTATCTGGGGTCACTGTGATCGGTCACACTGTCACTCATTGTACATATCAGCATGTCACATTTCCAGCTGTACTTCATACATCACATGCGGAGCTTTATAATGCTTTCTGTAGATGTATATCAGCTGCATAGCCCATATTTGGCTGTGGCTATAAACAGGGGAGAAACAACATTGTATTTCCATGTTTTATGTTGGTGGTTCATGTCATGCAATCAGTGATCAGAGTACTGTGCACTCAGCATACAACAGATCAGCATTCTTTGTATAACTGGAACTTACAGACATAATATTAAAGTTTTATCAGGGTGTCAGATCTGTGTGATGGGTGCTGTGCTAGATATGAATCATTGTATGTGTCAGACATGGCATAGGATTGTATATTCTATCTTTTCTGTATTGCAGATTACAATATCAAGATAAATGTGATCAAATGCTGATTTAAATTCATTGTCTGAAACACATCAGATCAGTGGAGATTTCCAGAAAGGATTGCATTTAACAAAAAAGCTAAATTTCCTAAATATTTTGTGTGTGCGTGGTGTTATACGGTGTGTGTGTATATATATATATATATATATATATATATATATATATATATATATATACATACACACACACATACACACTTGCTCTAATTTCCTATTGAACTTCCTATTAGGAGTTATGTCATCCCAGCACAGCTATTTAAGATTGATGTAGATCACTGGAAAGTGAAAGAAAAGAAGAAAGATGGTGATGGCGGTCATTGGATAGCGAACTGGTGGATCAGGTTGTGTTTAGTTCTGCTTTACCGCAGTGGTCCCCATACTTTTTGGACCTACGGACCACTAAACTCATGGGCTTTGGACTGCGCATGCACGGGGAGCCGAGTGTCACTCAAAGGGGAAGAAACTTCCCACATTGTGACGTCATGATGCCAGAACCCATGATGGTAGAGTGGGCTGGTTGTGTCCACCGCCCTGAGCCTGCGATCCATACGGGAGACTCTGGCCAATGTGACTGGTGTTCTACATTACATCCCAGAAACTCTCAGTGAGGTTAAAGTTTGGATTCTGTGATGGTCACTTCATGTGATGTGATCTTTCACAACTGGGATGGGATGAATCCTTACATTTTCACCTTGGAATGTGTCTGTGCCATCACAGAAGTAATAAAATCCATTAATAGAAAAACCTGTGATCAGATTCTTTGTTAGACACTTAACATTTCTTAACCTAGACCTGAGCAAGTGAAGCAGCCCTAGATCATAAAATTAACCCCACAGGTTTGGGGACATTTTACGTCCGGGCATTGAATATATAAATTGGGTTAGCACTAATTTGAAACTGTTGTTGGAGAACTTTTTGGATGTGAGGTATCACTTAGTTTCCAGCTCTAGTAAAATACATATGGGGGTACAGAGGGTTAAGGCACCTGTCATCAGAGTCCGTGGATTGTCCACAGCTCTGATCCCTATGTATGACATTAGTATGTTCATTCCCATGTTGGCTTGATTAGTATATTCATTCCCATGTTGCTCCCATGAGTTAAAGCCAGTAATAAAGTAACATTGTCAAGAACTTTGCCAGTACTAGAGGCATGTGTATTCTTACTTGAACCTTCCTGGGCTTTGTGTATTTCTTCCACATTTGTGCAATAATTTATGTTCTTGTATTAAAAACCAGTCACTTGTGCTCCTTCCCTGTTCACGGTGACTGGTCTTATACCTGTCCCTTCCTGTGGTTTTCTGCAGGCAGCCTATAGTGGGTGGACTTGTGGGTCCCTGCCATACTTGTGTTCACTGCACAGATACAGTAATGGTGTCATTTCTACTTTCTACAAGGTAATTTGGGTTTGACATTATATGTGTGCATATTCTTTGCAGCAATTGAGTAATATATTTCTATGAACGTCCTTTCCTATTGCCCTATTTCCAAAAAATACATTTTAAGACTTAGAGACATAGAGACTGGTGCTTCTACTTTTAGAAACATGTTAGAGAACAGATAATCTGGTTTTATGTGAAGTAGCCCACAGCAGTGAACAGGTAAGTCATACAGGGTTGTTAATGTTAGTTTATTGTGATCAGTCAGTTGGTCGGTCAATATTGGGTAAAATGTATATATTGTAAACTTGACTCTAATGCCATTTGTCTTCTTTAACCCACAGATCACTTCAAAATGTTAAGACCCTCTTTTAAAGACGTGCCTCATTCAGTGCCTGAATTTAAACCATTAGTTGTGATAGAGCTTTCTAAGACTGCCAAACCAGAAGCAAGAGAATGGCTTGTATCAAAGATCTCAGCCCACAAGAGAGATGGAGGTATGTACATTTACCATTGCCAACACTATGGTGGAAAATAATAGCCTTTGAACTGGGAGGCACATGATACTAAGATTTTTACTCACACTGAATGCAAGATGTCTGATTGGCAAGGTTGCTGATAATGACATCACAATAGATTAGCAAGGACAGAAGGTGGTTTTTCTCATCACCATCCTATTCTGCAGTATTTAAAATAAAAAATACATTTCTTGGATACATCAGGTTCTATACTGTGGCTGCATGAATGTGCTGAATTAAAGAGTAACCCAGTAGAGTATAGATAGTGATATCCCTTATCTCATAGAACTCCCACTTAGTTTGCAAAATTACAGTATATCATAAACAATTGTCATTTGTAAGTGTTTGTTGTTTCCATCTATTATTTAACGTATCACCTTCTGATCCCCAGCAATCCTTTTGCATGTATGTTCTGTCCTTTACATTGTCTCCTGCATGCATGGCATATCCCATAGTGTAAAAAGACTGGACGGCCAACCAGATGCTTGTGGTTATGTGGGCGATTGTGGATGGGTTTGTCAAAAAGAAACTACCTATATCAGCAGCTCAAATTAGCTGTGCTTGGAGATGGTCTTCTAAAATACTTTCCCATGGTTAAGGCTATGTACACATGTGCAATAATTGTCTTTGGAAAGGATCTTTCACGATCCTTTCCAACGACTAACGACTGCACGATGCATGAACGAGTGCTGTACATACAGCACCGTTCAGCTCATTGGAGAGGGAAGAGGGAGAACGATGGAGCGGCACCCTGCTGCCCTCTCTCTCCCTTCACTTCCATTACGATCATTCACCATCCATCGCTCGTGGATAAATTTGGACGATGAGCCCTGTACACACGTAAGATTCTCGTCTGATATCGGCCCCGAGCCGATCAGACGAGAACCATTGCAGGTGTGTACCTAGTCTAAGAATAATTCACTTGTTCTGGACTTTTTCTTCATCTGGCCCTTTAATGCACATTCAGCACTGGTGCATCTGATGCTTGTTTCTAATCCCCTTTCAGAAGCCACCCCTCTTTAATTGAAACAAATAGAAACTGTATCATTAGTGGTATTGGTTTGTATTGAGGATTGTATGTTAGCATAAACTTCTGCACCAAGGAAATCAAACCAAGCTCTTACTTTAGATACTTACAAAGATGCATACAAAGCCTTACTTTGTTACATGAAGTATTCTTAATGCTGTGTATGCCAGCTAGAGCAACCATATGACATGGTCATTCAAAAAGTATTATGCACAGCAAAAAAAGGCTTCATCTAGGGTGTTGTCCTTTCAGTGAAGACAAATATAGCCTAAATGGAATCTAAAGCTGCTCAGCAGGCTCTGTGCAGGAAGAGTAAGGAAATTTTCAGGTTGAACTGTCTTCGAAATAAAAATTGCCAATAATACTGCTGTATTAATTTTAGTGATACCTCTACTGTTGAACAAAAATTCAATTTCTTTTTGTAATATTTTGTGTTACAAGCTTACAACTAAACATAGCACCAGTATTGCATTAATTTTATAATAAACAGTCGTTTGGTATAAATTGAAAGGAATTTTCTGTGCTTTTGCTGGGAATATATTAAGTATATAAACTGGAATGTGCTTGGCTTCTGTACAAAAACAAACCAAGAATATAAATCTAACCCACAGATTTAATTGCCAACATTGCAGCCTCATTCCCTTCTTTAGAGTTCGTTCTAAATCCTCACACCTTTTTTAGGGCAGGTTCAAACCTACCTGTAAATCACGTGATCCCGCACAGCTCCCCTGGGCTTTGCTATCCAATTAAACACTGCTATGGCAGTGCTGTTTTTTAAACAACACCCACAAGGCAGCATTAGTTCTTAGATAGGTTTGTCTAATAGTTTACTGACTAATAGCATGTTCACAGATCAGACACACTTAATGACCTGGGGAGGTACAACCCCCTGTAAATAAAGACAATGCTACATTCCTTATTAAAAATATGAAATGTGTATATTACATCAAAATTGGAAGAAGCCATTATTCTTATATGGGACTTTGCCAACTGTCATTACAATGTGCCCACATCTGGAAGAGGATGGCAGCCCAATGAAATTGAATGTAGGTGACGAGTTGTCTTCCCATTTGGACAGTGAATTACATGGCAGATATCTAAATGAGTATCGTGCAGAGAAAATAATTGTTATGCTCTTGTTTATTTATCTATTTTCAGGTGCACAGCTTTTTATAAGGCCAGAGGTTATATCAGAAGAGAAGGATTGCATCTATGTCGTGGGAGCGTCTACAAAGCGCCTTCTCCTTGGAGCAGAGGCAGCAGGATTTGTGAAGGAAAGTTTGGATGGCACTATGAGACCTTTTTTGTACAGCAATCGGACAGAATTTAAAAACTTTCATGGTAAGGTTATGTTATTGCCTGTTTGAGGTCCAATATGACCAACTCATTTCTACTTTCTGGAGTTACTATAACAAAGGTTAGAACTTATATTTGCAGTTTAGGATTCGGCCTCATCAGTAATAATACTGGTCCACTGGGTTTCTAATTAGCTGTACTGTTATAAAGCCTAGAACCACCTACAGAATTTTCCTTGACCAAGATTTCAATCAGCATGTGTAAGTCAAGAAACATTCATTTTACAATGAACCAGAAGCTTGGCTCTGAACAGTTAGGGTAATTTTCTTATCAAACACTAGCTTCAAGCAAGCCCTTACTGACCTTTGTAGCTGCAGGTACCGTGGAGCAGTTCATCAACGTTAACAAAAGAAGCACTGATTTAAGTTCCAACAGCTCAGACTTCCAACCTTCTACTCTCTAATGTAAACCCAGAGCAAGAGATCTGCAGGCTAAACTAAGCTGCTTGGTGAATGACTGAAATGACTTCAGTGCTGTTAGCTTTAGGCATGTAACTACAGACTGGAGGTCTCATAGCAAAATTATAATGTGCCTCCCCCTATTGATGTCTTTCTGTAGCACTCAGCAGTGTCAACAATGACAATATGCCTTGTGGTCTCAACATAAAGTATGCCTAAATCAATTACAGTTAGTCCCCAGGTTACATACCAGATAGGGACTGTAGGTTTGTTCTTAAGTTGAAATTTGTTTATAAGTTGGAACAGGTACATTATTTTAATAAATGCAATGAGGATAGATGTTTGTCTCAATCTTCTATTAGGCAGTGTGGTGTCAGTTACTGTATAAAATCCTCACTGTGAGTTAATCACAAACAAAGCAAAAAAAATCTTTATGAACCTAGACATTCATTAGCTTCTGTAGAAAGCTGTGCTTTGATTTGAAAAAAGAAACAGCTGCAGAGTTTGTCTTGGTCATTAATAGGTTACAGGAGGTTGCAGAACAGCAAAATACTTCTTCTGCAAGTCATGCAACCCCCCCCCCCCCATCAAGCCTCTGTCAGGCACACAAACAAGCAGGGAAACCCTTTGTATCTAGAAATCGTCTATATGTTGGATGTCGTTATCTCAGGCACTACCTGTACAAGTTGCAGGATAGCTGCCACCACAGCTAGTACGTTACTACATTACCGTGGCTATAATTTTCCGAAGAAGATGGGGCAGCAGTATAAGGATTTACTTTTAGCTACCTGTGCTTAGAAGCTCATCAGTCATTTTCAGGCATTACGTAAACTCTGTAGTGGTAAATAAGATCTCTGGGCCTGTAAATTCCAATCTCCAGCACCATTTCAAGTTCTGCGTCTAGAAAGTTCTAAATAAAAATTTGAAATATTTTGGTCTACCAGATAGTAAGAAAGCATTACGGCAATAATTATAATCGTAATGTTATCCTAATTATGACAACTCTAATACAAGCTAGTTAACAGCATTTTTTTTGCACAACTGCATATTCTTACTAATATTATTAATAAACAGTATTTATATAGCGTCAACATATTACGCAGCGCTGTACATTAATTAGGGGTTGCAAATGACAGACAAATGCAGACAGTGACACAAGAGGAGGAAAGGACCCCTTGCAAGCTAAAAGGTGGGCGAAGTAGCACACAATAGTTGTGGGGATATATATTAGGTAATTTTTAGGTAATGACCTGTCCTGGACTTTTTTTTTTACAACCAGAGAAGGACACTGTTAGACGTATAGGGTTAATGTCAAAGTTCTGGCTAGGCTGCAGAAGAAACTTTAAGGGCATTAAATCTACTTGGAGATGGTGAAGAGACTGGGCCATGCAGTTAAACAACCTCTAGTTACTGCACAGAGAAATGGAGGGAGAGTTGTGACCAGCTTATGCAATAGCTTGTTACTAGGGGCCACAAGTTTTGGGTAGTTTACTGTATATAACATTTGAAGTAAAAGATGTTGGATAAATTACAGTATGTCTTCTCTGTTCACACAGTTTCTTTAAACCATAAAGTGATTTTTTCTGCAGATGAAGGAGAAGATTTTTTAACCATGGCTGAATGTCAGTACATCATTAAACATGAGCTGGACAATCTTCGAGCCCAAGATGAAACTTCTATCCCAGGTTACCCACAGGCCAAACTTTACCCTGGGAAATCAATAGGTAAGATCAGTTTTATTGTTGTTGGTTCAGTGTGCTGGATCTTGAATACTCTGCTGTCTGTAAAATATAAAGGTATCTACATCTTGGGTGAATACAAAGCTGCTTCTGTGTGTGAGATTTACTATACAATGCTAACTTTAGTAGTAACTACTGATGAAGATCTGAAATGGGTTGATCAGCTAGCATTCAGCAAAGATGATGTTTGAAGAAGGTAGATAGTAACTGCTTACTTGACAATATTTATGCAGATGCTGAGGTGAAAAAAAATACTAAGATATGAAGTCTGCACATATATTTCAACACTTGACAAGAATGTGCAATCTCTGTGGTGTTGAGAAATCATTTGGATGGCGGCCAAATGTTGGAGGTGCAGTAAGACGTTATGGCTATGGAACTCCACCTTGTAATATTTGATATTTGTAGACACAATTGCACATTTTAATAATCAAGCCTCATATTCTACAGATCTCTGCATAAAACTTGTATCTAATCAGAATATTTGCACTCTGATGAAATAGTACTTGTAGGTCGTATAACAATTTGCCTCCTTTCACCAAGTACATCACATATAAGTATTATTTATATGGTGGCTGTTTTACCTAGCAAATGGATTTGTGTTTTTATTTTGTTAATCCCATGATTTGCAAATATCTACAATATTGAACAGCCAAGCTAGTGACACTTTTTTCTTTTTCAGTAAAACAAATCTATACAGCTATAGTGACAATGGCAACCAAAGCAATGTAAAAAAGTGTACAGATTCCTCTATCATTCTATTTGCAAGGCCACATCCCTAATACAAGCTATACTTCGATATACACAAAAATACACAATAGATGCACTATGTGCATAAAAAAATTTTATGCAGCTGCTACTATCATTGTTGTCGCTATTTTGTACTTGAATAAATGTTTTATTGGTTTATACTGGATTCTAATTGCAAACATATTATGCAGCACTGTACATTAAATAGGGGATAGTTCTATACTATTCTATTAAAAATATCTTGTAAAGGATTTGTCCCATTGAGTAATTTTCCATGGACTTTAAAACAAATGATTCATTAGTTCCACTTTGTCATGTTTTGTGTCATATTAGATATTGAATGTACACTTAGCAGCTACATAAAACCTTAGTGGACAACTGTACTTGGTTCAAGTTGTCCTTTATATCTTGCCTCCACCCAGCTGAATTCACCCTATCTGGAAAAATACCTTTGTCCTCGATCTAGCTATCTTTACTGTGTGACCACACCTGGAGCTATCTTGCAGCCTTGCTTCAAAAAGTTGTATGTGGGGAGTTGTTCTTTGCAGGACATTTTAAGGCCATCATGAGTATGGCATGCCATGTGAATAAATGAGGCCACGGCAAACAACATGAAGAGTTAAAAAAAACCCTGAGAGGACACTTCTGGAAGCAAAGCTGTTCTCTGAGCATTGTCACACATTGATGTTCCACTAGATCCAGATGAGCTTTGCTCGGGGGCTGGGGGATGTCGAAAAGAAATCAGATTGTAGTGAATTTTTATATTTTCATTTTTGGAGTGTTAGCTTTAGGTGCCATATGTATAGCAGTCCACTAATGACTTTGCTTTAACTTTGCAATAATAAAATATTTCTTTTTGCATAGAACCAATTCAGCAAGGTTATCAGCTTAAAACCTTTCAATATAGTAAAAGGAAATTTATATGGACAAATTATGTACATTCAGCTAGAGAAGGTTGTTTTAAAGCACCTTTACTGCTTGTTTGGAACGTGTAAATACATGTCTATAGTCTAGGCAAAAGTGCACTTAAAGATCAGTCATGCAACTGTCATATTCACATCGTGGCTCCTTATCTTGGTGATTTAGTGAACTCTCTTTTCCCCCCTCTTCCTCTCCATTGCTTTTTCTTCCCCCCTCACTGTGGCCTGATTTATGAAAGCTGTCCAAGGCTGGAGAGGATACTTTCATCAGTGAAGCTGGGTGATCCAGCAAACCTGGAAACAATTTCCTAAAAGTCATTTGCTATTTGTTAGCAAATGTTTTCAATCCTGGACCAGATCTATTCCAGGTTTGCTGGATCACCCAGCTTCACTGATATACGTGTATCCTCTTCAGTCTTGGAGAGCTTTAATAAATCGGGCCCAATGTGTTCACATTTTTTTCTTACTACACTTGCTTTGTGCTTTTTCCAGGTCAATTGCTTAAAATATCAACACCTGTGCTATGCAACTAACTAACTACACCTGTTTCTTTACTTATTATTGTTATGACAGAAGCCAAATCCAGTAAACTATAAATCTAACTTGTATGACATATACTGTATGTGGAAATATGATTTGTTATCATTTTTTAATTACCTTTTGATTCTGATATTTCACTCTCCCTTTTTTTCTAGTTCGAAGAATGCAGACCAGTGGTGTCCTGCTCCAAATATTTCCATTGCATGACAGAGAAAAATTAAAATTGCTGGCTAAAGATTGGTATGGTCGTGCCAGAATTTCTCAGCAGCCTGTTGGTAAGATCATTCATCCTCCCCTCTACTGACTTTTTTTTTTTTGAAAGAAGAAAACAATGAAATCTGTATTTCTGATCTGTAACACATATATCCTATTATTTTTTATTTCTTTAGACCCTTCGTAAAGTTATATTTATATGTTTGATACCCAGGCTTATTTTTAAGTGTTCATTGGCTTTAAATTCCAGGGCTTTTTTTAATCAATTGCAGTTTACCCTTTTGAGATCCTATGAAGGTATCTATGTTTTATGTTACACATGTATATTGATCATTTGCATTTCCCTAATTTGTTACACAGTGGAGAATTTCTTTGATTTGACACCAAACAGTTGATTAAGTGAAGATAAAGTCCCGGCTTCATTGGCTGCATTTTCTGGGTCCGAATCTCCAAAGAGTAACAAGGGTAAAATACCTAACCTAGGAACTTCCAGTATTGGATACGTGAACAGTAGCCCCATATTTCCATTGCGTTATAATGTAGATAGATGGCTCTGGAACACAGAAAATTGTCTTTTCCAACTGCATAGAGATGGTGTTCTAAAGTGTCGCCTTAAGCTGTACCTAAACTCAACATTTTTACTTTACATAGAAGGGTAGACAACCTTCTATGTAAGGTAAAAATTTTGGTGTTTTTTTTTTTTTTTTAAGTGCAACGATCAAGACTTAGTGGGAGTGCAGAAGCTCCCGGGATACTTACGTCACACATCCCACGAGGCTCTGGCTGCTCCTTCTGCGCATGCCCCTTCCTAGCGGAAAGAGATGCAGATCTTTTATTTTTTTCCTTTTACAGTGGCTCTGTCACCCAATCTTGCACCTGCGCATTGCAAGGTCGGCTGACGAAGATAGAAGACTGAAGATCGATGATGGTGATGCCTGGGGCGCTTCCTTTGTGCCGGGACAAAGAGGAATTCCAGGACAACGTGGGACCTGATCGAGGGAAGGACCAGTGCAATCGAGGGACCTGCCAAATAAAATGTAAGTGATTTTTTTTTGTTATTTTTAGTTTAGTTCAGCTTTAAGCTGTAACTGGCACGAGTAGATTAAGACTTGAAGCACCCCACAGAATTGCAGTAAAGAAGGACTGGTGTTCATTCTAATCATGTTCTGTCTATCTGGTTGTCTGTATTTCTGTTTACCTTGGCAGGTGTTTTCCACATGCTTGGTTAGCATTACCATAGGAAAGTATTAATAAATGTAAAAATACAAATTTTGCCTAACCCATTGACAAGGTTGTTTGGCTTTATTTGCCAGACCTAGGGATCTTAGGTAAAAATAATGCTATCCCTTTTACAAATAAAAATGAGGATAATAAAAGATAATGAGGATATCCCTATTACATTCTTAGATGTGGAATGGAAAGTACACTTTATTCTTGTACTTTTTCTCAACATTAGACATCTTAAGGCTAGTCATACACAAACATTTAATTGTGCAGACAGCAGCACCATTAGAAAGTTATACACTACTGCCTATCTTAGAGGATGATAAATGTGCCTATTTTGGCCATAGATTTAGAGGCATCTTACCGTTACCTTGCCCTGTTACAATAATTTTTTCCAGGTCTCACAGCATCTTTATTTCTGCAGCCCCTTTTTCACCACCAAGTGTGCCTGGAGTCCCCTTTCTACACCATCCATCACACCTGAAACCTCCTCCCTTACCACCCACTGTGGAAGCAGTCCCCTTCTCTTAGCCCACTGGTCTCTTTTCCTCACTATCCATCACAGCTGCATATTCCATTCCCTCTACACCCATCAAAACTTCAGCCCTCTTACCATCACATCCCACAGTGCCTTAAACCTCCTCTCCTTACCATTCACCACACTTGCATACCCCTTTCCTCACCCACTCTTGAAAGACGTGCTCCCTCCTGGGAACATATTTCCTAATATGTGTCATTTTTAATTTTCCCATATTAACTAATCTGGGTATACTGATGTGACATTTACTGTAAGTAAATCAATCCCTGTAATTTTAAAACACATGCACTTTCTTACAGTAAACGTTTCCGGAATATCGCATTTACTGCTTTATAAATATAATCGTTTAATTGTTTGTGATTTTGTAAGTTATGTAGTATGGAAATACAAAAGACTCTAAAATTCTAAGAATTTAATATCCACAATATGGGCTTCTATAGATGTTATATTAACTTTTAACTTTCTTTTGCAGATGAGATACGGCATTATTTTGGAGATACGATTGGTTTATACTTTGCATTCTTGGAATACTTTACTTGGGCCTTATTACCAATGGCTAGCGTTGGACTTCTCTATTATTCATTTACATGGGAGAGCTATGACAACTATGTGATATTTGCCATGTTCAACTTGGTGTGGGCGACTGTTATCCTGGAGGTCTGGAAGCGCTACAGTGCAACGCTGGCCTATCGATGGGGATCACTATTAAAGAAAAGACAGTTTGAGGAACCCAGACCTGGCTTTCATGGTGTGCTGGGTACCAATCCTGTCACAGGAAAAAAGGAGCCAACATACTCAAGTCTAAAAAGACAACTTCGAATGTATCTAATTTCTG
This sequence comes from Pyxicephalus adspersus, assembly GCF_032062135.1. Taxonomy (NCBI): domain Eukaryota; kingdom Metazoa; phylum Chordata; class Amphibia; order Anura; family Pyxicephalidae; genus Pyxicephalus; species Pyxicephalus adspersus. The sequence goes on along the minus strand of NC_092862.1, from coordinate 104,521,535 downwards.
TGCCTTTTGTGTGCTTCAGCTTGTATGTTGCCCTTTATGTGATGATGATTTACTTCGACATGGAGCATTGGGCCTTAAACTACAACCAGGAGCATCAAACATTATACAGTGTGATAATGACATATGTTCCCAGCACAGTTTATGCAATTGTGATTGAGATCATGAATCGTATTTACAGATATGCGGCAGAATTCCTGACAGGTTATGGTAAGGTTTCTTTTTTAATTAAATAAATAAAACCTATTAGGAACCTTGGCCCAGGGGATTTAGGCCTGTTAACTATTACAAAGATGTCAGTATTTTGGTATTACTTTATGTATGGATAGCCAGGAACATAACAGCTGAAAGAAAATGCAGATAAAAAATGAATCTTGATTTATCAGCAGATAGTGCTGTATGCCCACATAGTGCAAAACAACTCTTGCCAAAAAAAAACATAGGTACCTCCTGTTTATATTTGAGTATTTAGGGTATAAAGATTTTTCCATAATATATACAAAACTGTATATCACAAATATACAACTATCAAAAGACACGATACAGTTAAATACAATGATACTAAGCAAAGTGATTTTTCCAGTTTAAAGTTTAATATTGCAGACAATCCTGTTGCAAACCTATTTTTTAAGTAAGGTAATGATGGTGTAATTTAGGTATTTATGTATCAATGCCTGCCCAAAAATATCACATTTGTAAGGGCATTATCAAACATTTTTGGTTGTTTGGCATTGTTTTACAGTACTTTTACCTTCAGTTTTCAGGAAATTTGGTGTATTGTTTTATTTACTAAAACTTGAACAATAATGGAAATATGTTATTCTTCCTGCAGAAAATCATAGATTAGAGTCAACATATCAAAACCATTTGGTGTTAAAGGTCTTGGTGGTAAGTGTCCATTATATCTGCTTTTTATTTGTACTGTGTGCTATATGGTGAGAATTTCGGTAAAGCTCTGTATTCAAAGTTTGTGATTTCTGAGTTGTTTCTGAAGCATCAGTTGTGTTTGAGAAGTAGTATTTCCTCTATTATAAAGAAGAGTTGTTTAATATAGAAAAGAACAGAAATCCTGATACTGAAATTAGTAGCCTATTCTTTATTTCTGCCTGCCTATTTGTCTCCTAGTATATGGCCATTATATAAAATATGTTTTTTTTTTTAGTCCCCAAGGTATTAGCTCCTACATGCAGACCAGAGGATTATAAAAAAAGTTAACATGCATGGCTAGCTCAAATCTCTTATCACTTTCGGCTAGAGTAAAATGGAAAGCAGCAGTGAACATAAAGTACAGCTCACGTTTAAGGAATAATGCAAGGTTACCACACTAAAAATATTTTTCTCAAATATACAATTCAGAACAAAGCTATTATTAAAAAAAAAAAATCTTTTCCTTACAGGTGTCTGAAACAATTTCTAAAATATTTAAGAGTTATGGAGTAACAATTTTTAGGGCTAGTTAATGAATAGAACATGAGAGATCTTGCAGCTTTGAAGATATAGAATGATTTTTTTTAACTACTGCAACATGCTAGCCATTGGTGTTCTGTTTTTGGATCTTCTCACATACTTATATTTATGGTACTCCTCTAAAGTGATTTACTTATGTTTACTTCTTTACAATTCAGACAGCCTTGGAAGTACTCCCTGGCCATGAGTGAAATACACAGGCTTCTTTGCTGACCTGTCATTTTAGGAATGGTTGTTACCTTGCTGTCATGCTGATGCTTAGGCTTATTGCTTTCTGAATCACTGACCTGGAACAAGCATAAAAATAAGGAATTCTGGCAATCATTTACAGCACACTTTTTTTGGGCATGCAACTGAGGATTCTTGAAGCCAGATACAGCCAGGAACTTTTGGAATTTAAATTTGTTTGGTATCTTTATTGCATATACAAACTGTACAGCAAACTTCATAGTATATATATAGTGGCACAAAAAAAAATCCAGTTCCTATTACTTGAAATAATTCATTATTCAATTCATTTATTATTTCATTCAATTTTTTGTCATGCAGCTAATGATCCACTGATAATTCAATTCCACATATCTGATGAATGTAATATTATTCCAAATAATACCATTTATTTCCATTTTATTTTTTTCGTATTTTACATTATGCAACGATTATATAATAATATTACTTATGACAGACTAAAAAATATACTTTCCAAATGAAGGCTTATGGAAAACTATAATTAATAAATGTTGTCCAGCTACAAAAGGCAAAATACACACAAATATATTGTTGGAGTATTTTTTGATACAAAATCACTTAACAGTTTTAATGCATTAACATTTTACGATGGTGATTACTGTATTCTCATTTTTTCTTTGTTTTTATCTTGCAGTTTTATAGTGTTAATTGCTTTTCATCACTCTTCTACATCGCCTTTGTTATGTATGATATGCCGCTGCTAAAACAGGTGAGTGCATTACACAGGACATTGGTCACATTGGTCACAATATTGACAAGGCATTTGTAGGATGTGTAGGTTTGAATAAAACAAACTAAATAAAGCAGAACTCAGCTAACACTTTTAAAAGTAGTTACAGCACTAGGTTTCTTTTTAGGAAAAGGTAAAAAAAAACTCTAAAATAAGCTCACTATTGTAAGTACACTCTGAATTGTTATTTAGTTTGTTCCAATCACTGTAGCTTTTGTTGGACAGTTTGCTTTCCTTGTCTTCCCTGGTTCATTCTTTACCCTTCATTATCATGCTTAGAAACTAATAAAACCTTTGTGTCTTTATGATATATACTATTTTACACCCAGTAATGTAATTATTAGGGCTTGGTGCCTCTCTGTGACATGCAGGCATAATAGCTGGTAAGAGGGCTGACCAGGTGCAGTACATAGCTTCCTGAAAACATCAGAACACCCTGGCATAGTTTTTCTTTCACTTCTCCTAATGAAAGAATTAGGCTGACTCTTGGGAGGGATTATTCAAGTATTAAAATTGCCTTCAAAAGTAGATGTCATTGTGGACAACTGATATTCTTAAGCAGACTGCATTTGAATGCAGACTGTCCTTGGTAAAACCTACATATGAGGCACACAGCCTCCATGAACAAAATCTATATTAACCAAAAACCTATTGATTAAAAGCGGCAGTCAGGTTAGGGCTAGAAGAGGCCTGTTGTCCTCCAGCAAGGAAATGATTAAGGTTCTGCACACTGAGAAAAGCAAACAATACAGTTATATATTGAGCTATCTGATACATTAGCAGCGTGGATACATATTTCAGCAGGCATTTCTGCTATTCCATGCTGATCTGTATAGAGAGTTCAATGTGAAATCTCAAGTGAGATCACCTTACACTGCACACTGGATACTGTTAAAAATTCAATCCAAAATAGCTATACATAGAGGGTATTCTTTATTAAGAATGTACATCGTTAGCAGATTTCGAATCTGTTTAAGGGGCAAAGTGAGAGCATATTCCCACACAATTGTTTTGTTAATGTGACATTCAGGAAAAAAGGAAATGGCAGATACAAAGGGATATGAGCTTTACATCTAATTTAAAAAATGGCCATGCAACACCAAAATCATTTTCTTGAAAAATCTCAAAAACGGTCAAACTAATCTTTTAGTTTTTAACTGCCATTGTGTTTTGCAAACCTTATTCCTAAAAAAAAACTCCCATTTGATAGCAAGCAGGTTTTTGGTCCAGAGCTGGATAAAGTCCTGCAAAGACCCACAGGCAGCTAAAAAAAGGTTCCAAGACAAAAATATGGTAGTAAAACTGCACCCCAGCAAGCGGATCCACTCTTACAGCAACTCCAACAACTTTAAATCTTAAATTCTGATGGCGGCCCAATCAGTTTTTAATTTAACTTAGCAAATAACTCATTATAGTATGTTTTTTCAAAACCCAGAAAAATATCTAACCTCCCAACATTCTGATTGCATAGCATGGGGCAGGACTGGAGATTTATTATATTTCAAAAGCATTAAACTTGTCCTAGAACTATAACCAGATATTTGGTAAAGACGGGATTATGGTCCTAGATAGCCCAGGATCCTGCACTTTTAAAACCCTGCCACTCAATTGAGGCAAATCCCTTAAAAGATTATTTTGTACCTTGTGTATAGGTCAGAGTATGACAAGTATTACAGAATATATTTTGCCTTGTTAGAGGAACACTAGATGGGGCTCTTTACATAGACTTTACTCTTTGATGTGCACTCAGACCTTTAATAGAATGATTTCTGGTCACCGCAGCACGTTTCCCCCTGTATACATTTCCATGGATACCCTTGTACAGTGTTTCAGGAATTTATAATAAATGATGGTCAGGCATTTTTGTTATGGACACGTACATAAACTCTATAAGTTATGTGTTTGTTCACAGCTACATGACACAGTAGATGCTCATTGTTTAAAGGTGTAATCAAGTTCATCATGATCACTTTTATTCCGTACTTGCCAGAAGCAATTTATCTGCCATATGAGTCAGATATAGTCACAATCTAAATCCCTTAATACATTATACCTACATACATTATCATTTTTATTATGCAAATAATCCTGAAGATAAGCCAGTAGGCCCAGTGTATTTAGGTATTAACTTACATTACAGGTGCACAAACAGCGTCCAAGGCATTTTGTACTTATGGTGTATTGCCAGTAGTGGGTCATAGATTTGGGGAAAGAAAAACAATAACAAGAATCACAGTACAGAATCATATGAAGTCTCCCCCAAATGCAAAGATGATTTTTTACAGCTAGGGTTCATGAAATGTAATTTTGAGTTGCTTTTTTATGTTTTTTTACCTTTGACAGTTCTTTTCAGTCACTAAGAAAAAAGATTAGTGAGCCTTCTGTAAGGTATGACTTATAGCTTACACAAGACTTGGGGCTCTCTTCCTACTCCATGTGACAGCACTGGGTGCCCAAACAGCCAATTGGAAGAAGAGTGAGTCAACCCGCACCCAAAAAACCAAGTGTTTCCTTTGCCTCCAGCAGTTAAAAAAACAGCAGGGGAATGAGTATACACATTGCAGTTGCATACAACAGTCCTCTTTTGGCTGAAAACTATAGAGTACAAGGGCCTGCTTAACTGGATATATTGTGAATGTACTGTTCTAGTTGGGCCTCACATGATATAGTTTTCATAGTTTAGGTTGAAAGGCAATCAGTAATAATTGTAACCAACTTAAGATTTAGGCACTTTTTCCTGGGTGTATAAATTATATCTAGGACTGATAGACCTATACATACTTTGTTTAGTTTTGCTTAATTATCTAAAGTACACAGGCATTTCATTTGGTAAAGCAAAGTAAACAGATCAGACATGCCAGAGGAATACACACAGGGTGCAGGAGTAATGTTTCTGATAAGCAAACAGCTAACATGAATCTTACCAAATATTGGCAACCTTTGATGTTTCTAGAAGTATGATTATCAATATAGAAGCAATAGTTTCCTACATATAACATTGTATTATTGTTTATGTATGCATGAGGACTGTGTAACTATTTGCTAAGCAAAGGATATTATGTCTTCTGATTGCTTTGTTGCCTGTTTATTCAGTACATTAAACAATCATAGGGAAGCATTTTGATTATGTTAGATGAGCTGCCTTTACCAAGATAATAAATATAAATCAGCTTCAGCCAACAAGCATAAAATCATAGTGTTTGTATGATGTGATAAAGTTAGTTTTATTTTTTACATTACTTTTTAGAGTCTGGTCTGTCTGCTTTTAGTCTCTCAGTTCTTTAACCAGATTTGTGAGACCTTCCTTCCTTACTGGATGCAGAAGAGGACTAACAGACAAGTAGCTGATAAATCAAAACAACTGAAATCAGCCTCTAAGTACACTTTATCGGATCAAATTTACTTAGAAAAGAATATGTACACCTATCTGGTAAGTATTTATTAGAATCATGTAAAGCATACCATTACAAAGGAAGCAGTACAAATACATGTGATACAAAATTCTTGTTGAGAATGCACTGGAATTGTGCAGAGTGTGAAATAAATGAAAGAATATAAATCATACTGAATGATTGTCAGTTTAAAAAAAGTCATGTTGCCTTTTTTGTAGTGGATGAAAGAAATGATTATGCTGTATAGCAGGGTTTCTCAATCGGGGTTCCTCCAAAGGTTTGCTAGGAGTCCCTTGAGCCATGAGCAGTTCCTTGAGAAACGAGTACATTGTGCTTCTCAGATCAGTTACTATTGATTTCAACTATCTTTTTTGCTATCTGCAAGGCTGACATTTCCCAATGGCCAGCCATATAAGAGGCATTCTTCCCACTGACCACCACAATAATATACCGTGAGTTGTACATAAAGTCATTATAGAAGGGTTCCCTGAAGATCTGAATGTTATTTCAAGGGTTCCCTGAAGTGAAAAGGTTGGAAACCACTTCTATATTGTCTGTACATCAGTAATATGTTGGCAGAATAAAACCAATTGCCATTATACATTTTATTTTTGACATAAGGTTACTTTGATATCTGTTTAGTAACTGATATGTTTGCGTTTTTTTTATCTACTTACCTTTTACAATTATTTTTGAGGAAGTTAGATGATTTTTTTTTTTTTTACTTGAGTGTCCTAATGCCATCTGTGCTGCATCAAACAGCTATGGCTAGATTGTAGTGCTATGCGCCACAGTTTTTCATCTGTACATAAGACATTCATGTATTGCAATAAAGTACTGTGTGAATTCAAATCAGGTCACTGATCATGTGATAATAAACATATCTGTTTACACTGTTATTGCTTTCTCTGTATATAAATTACATTCACATTTATTTTGCCCTGATCATCTTGTGTAAAAGCTCTACTAAATTTAAATGTACATCTAAAGCTTGGTGGATGCTAAAAAAAACTAACCATGTGAATAAAATACTAATTATTTTCATGGCAAAAGAAAAAAAAGAAAAAGATACAAAGCTTTCAATCTGAATAAACAAAGGTAACATGGTACACCTCACAATAAACCAAGGTTTAGGATGAGGACAACACATCACTGACACAACATTGATTCTGTAGAATATGGTACACATAGTAATTGTGAGTATTCCCTCTGAAATACTTACTCTTTCTACTGGAAATACTGTTCCAGCCCTTGTTACTTTTTTTAATCAAAATCATAGGCATATGGTCATGCCTGGTCATGGTGATCCCTGTTAAGCAGGAGGATCAAAGTATAGATGAGCTGACCATGTGGCGCTAGGCTTTTCTGTGTGGTTAGCACTGGAAGGAGCCTAGGACAGAATTTTCTCCATAAAAGTTCAGTGTTTTCCTATTACTTCTTATGCATCACAGAAAATCCTTCTCAGTTTCCATGTAGGCACATGTTTTTTATAAATGAAAAAGCATCTTTGAAAAGCAAGAAAATGCAGTAAGCTGCTTTATTTGCATCACATATGATCACCCTGATGTGAATTGGCTCTTAGAGTGTTTCTCTGGCTTTCTGATGGGCTATATAAAGAAAATGTTAATCAAAAACTAGAATTCTGGTAATAGAATTTACACTAATCTGTTCCTGGTCACTGCACTAATACACATGACAAGTAGGCCCAAAGACACTGGGTGGGGAATGGGGCTGCCGAAAAATTGCAAAGGCTACATACACACGTCAGATGATTCTCGGACGATAATCGTCTCAGGGCTGATATCGGACAGGAATCTGACGTGTGTCCAGGGCATGTCATTCATGGATTCATCCTGTCGGATCCACGAACAATGAACGATTGTAATGCAAGTGAAGGGGAGAGAGCACAGCGGGGTGGCACTTCATCATTTTCCCCTCTTCTTGGAGCAGAATGGCGCTGTATGTACAGCACACAGTCATGCATCTTTTGGTCTTTTGTCGTTGGAAATTATCCTTTACGATTTAATACAATTATTGCACGTGTTTATGCATGTAAGTCAAACATTTATTTTAGATGAATGTGTCTAATTTATTTGCTTCTGAATGTATATAGTTCTGCTTCTGTTATATTATAATATGCTTTTTTTTTACTTATATGTTTATTTTTTTTTTTGTAACTAGGGAACATTTGATGACTACTTGGAGTTATTCCTGCTGTTTGGTTATGTGAGCCTCTTCTCATGTGTGTTTCCTGCAGCAGCCATATTAGTTGTACTTAACAATGTTTCTGAAGTATACACAGATGCATTAAAAATATGCCGTGTCTTTAAGCGTCCATTTTCAGAACCTTCATCAAGCATTGGAGTATGGATGGTTCGTATTCTTTTTTTCTTTTATGACTATTATTAATGTGTGAAACATTTCCAAGCTCTTTTTATATTAACTGCTGTTTGCACCTTTATTGGAGGTTTTGCTAGATTTATATAAAATGTGTGCAGCAAGAGGATTCTTCTTGAATGAATCGCGGAAATAGGCAGGAACAGCAGTTGTATGTGAAATGTACATTAGATTGTGAGCTCTTTTGAGGGACAGTTAGTGATATGACTATTGACTTTGTACAGCGCTGCGTAATATGATGGCGCTATATAAATACTGTGTAATAATAATAATAATAAAATGTAGATGTGCATACAATCTATTAAGATGTAAGAGAGAATACAAAAAAGTGGAGGCTCTAACAATCTCAGGGAATAAGATAAAATACAGCTGTATTAGAAAGAGCTCACAGCATTTTGCCATATAAATGGTTGGAGAAGATGGAAAGATTACAAACTACATAAAAGTATAGGAAAGGATACTCGGGAGTTAGGAAGACACAGAAGAATGAAGAGCTAACAGCCTATTCGTTTTTTAATTGGATTACAGAAGTCAGAGGAACTCGCAGTGTATAAAAGAGAGGGTAGGGACTTGGAAATGTTTTTGGGGTATAATATAGATGATGGAAGCACTTACAGTCTAATAAATTGGAATATATAAAAATGTGAAAAATCTTTTAGTCGATTGCAGTATAAGGGGGGAATAAAGAAGGTAGAAGAACTTAAAATCCATAAGGAGGATACAAAAGGCAGAAATACTTACAATCTCTTGGATTTATGGGAGAATACAGAAAGTGGAAAAGTGTAAGGTCTTTTAACATATTTGGTTTTGTATAAGATAGGATACAGAAAGCAGAGGAGCTTACAGTCTATTAGCATGTAGCAGAGAACATATGTGAGGGTATGTACAAAAGACAGAAGAGCTTACAATCTATTAGGGTATACCAGTAAATACAGAAGGTGAAAGAGCTTACTATGTATAATTGATGTAAACTGGGAGTGATGTACGTAAAGCTTTATGACATTAGCCAACTTGAAACCATCAGTGTAAGATGAAATATGGAGCGTTAATATTTCTGAAATATCACTGAAATTAGACTAAATTTTATTAAAAAGAATAAACCTTCCTGTTACTGAATCCTTCTTTGTATTTTTGTTTGTCCATTTAAGAATCATTTATTTTGTTTCTCTATCAACAGATAGATGTCCGTACTGATATACACTGCATTGGAGGCATGTAAAATAAAACATGCTGCCTCTGAAATGTGTCCAGATGTCTGTGTATTGTCATAGATTAGTGATTTGAGCGCTCCATAAAGAGCACTACATTTAGATGTGTTTTTATTACTGATGACTGCAGTTTTATTTGGTTCTACCCTAATTAATTATTACAGATAGATGCAGATTTGTTTGGTTCTATTATTTACCCTAAGTATTTATATATCAATCAAGAATATCATGCACATATATAGCAGCACCATTTCAGAGCATTGCTAAACTTTTTTTGAGTACTGCACATTTTAGATGTTTTACAATAAAATTCACAAAATGGCCCTTTATTTGTAAAATCATATAAACACTTCTTATGTGACAACATCCAGCCCAGCTGCACTGTTTTGTTGGATGTGGCGGGGAACCCACTGTGCTCTTGGCTCTCGGTGATGCCAAACGGGCAAAATGAAAGGTAAGTAATATCTGCTGACAGCTTTTGTTGTCAGATGTTTTTCCATATTGTTAGGTTATCACTTTTCCCCTGTGCACAGGTTTGCTTTCAATACTCATGATTACTGGAATTATTAGGCTGTCTAATTTATTTATTGTTTCCTTTTTAGTTGGCATTTGAAACTATGGGTGTTATTGCAGTAGTCACCAACTGCGCTCTCCTTGGTATGTCTCCACAAGTCAGAGCAATGCTTCAAGACTGGCACCTGGACCCCTTTCTGACAGTAGTGGCTTTAGAGGTATTCACTATTGTTTTTATTTTTACATACTTATACATTATTTATGTGGTGCAGTTGCTGCCCCTTAGATATGCAATACACATGTTTTACATGCTTACTAATTATTCATCCCCATGGAAAAATGCAGTTTTCTGGACATCGTGCTATTACACATTTTTTTTTATTTTATTATATATACAAAAAACTCTAAAACACAAATGGGAATAAAGCAATGCTGGACAAAGTTTAGAAAAAATACTAAGTCTGGGCTACTACAATCCCTATGATCTAGTTACGACAAATTTTGGAAAAAGAGCGTTGAAATAATTTCTTTAGGGACATCCATTTACAATTCCAGGGAGCTACATTTACAACATTTATGTGTTTGTTATTGCAACATTTACAACATTTATGTGTTTGTTATTGCCCGGTCCCTAAACTCCTAGATTTTCTATGGTAGTTTGAAATTGTGTACACAATATTTTTGGTATATAAGAACCTTACTACTGAACTGATATGTTTGCTTCACTAACTGTCAGTGTAGATTGTACATCACATTGAAGTATAACAGGAGCAGCGTGTAATAATCCTCAGAGGAGAAATGATGGAGTATTCTGTCTCGAATGAAATGTATGCTTGCTTCAATTCCTGTGACTGCCTCAGCAGCTTTAGATTGGGCATAGCAAGATGGATTATTTTTTAATGTGCTGTCAATATGGAATTGTCATGGTCACTTAGGCACCATATACTTGTGTACACTAAGCAACAGGCAGGCTGAAATCCTAAGATCCAGTGTATATTTCTACAAACTGGCCTTTATATAGGAGCAAAATGTTTTTTTTTTCTAAATGCACATCAAACTGTTTACTAAAATCGTACATCATGAGTACTGTTAGCAACGGTTATGCAGAAAGACAATGCTATTTTTTTTGTATCCATAGACAAATATAATCAGTAATCGGGTAAATATGTTTAGCCTCTAAATGCTACGTACATAAGCTTACATTTTGTTTTTGTGTGTGGTCACCTTTCTTCCAAGAAGACATTTATCCAGGAAAACTGAATTTGTTAGCTTCCATGATTGGTGCGTTCCGGGCTCCACTTCTACATACACTATATTAGGTTGTCATTTGTAGGACAGAACAAAGGGAATAGGCAGAGAGACATATTTGTAAATTACATTCTTTTAAAAGCTTTCCAGTACACAGTAGCAAAATTGTCAAAAAACAAACCACAAACAATTAAGCTGTTATAGACATTACCTAATCTGAAAGCAGCTAATGACATTAAAACATATGAATATTACTTACTGGTACAGTGAACACTTATTTATAATTCTGGAACTAAAAATGGTTTGCACAATGCTGTTTTCACTGAAGGCAATATTGCAGTTTTACTTATTTACTTATGTATTTATTTATGATTTGCTCATTTTAAATTGCAAGTTTATGACTTGTTACCTAATTACTTGTAATTTAGGGCACGGCCTTAAAGATATGATTCAAAAGAAAATATGTAATAACTATTTAAAAAAAAACACATAGGATCTAGACTTTCTATCAAGCTCTAACTTTCTAAATATCGGTATATTTACATATAATGTACAAAGTTAAAACTTTATGTTGCTTACATGGAGTTGAAACTGGCCATTTCTAATAGGGTGTTCCTATCAAATAAGATACCCAAGTATTCTTCTGGTATCACCTGTCCATGCCCCTAGAATCTCACTCACTCAGAATCATACGTTATAACCCCTTACATCTCACCGAAAAAAAATACCTCTAATATCTTTTCTATTAATATTGGTAAAGTTGTTTTTTGTTTGCCATTTTATAAAATGTGTGGTTTTAGGCAGATATGGTAAAACAGAAAGAAGTAAAACATTTCATGCAACACATCATTTTTTAGGTGTTCAAATAGTATAAATATAAAAAGTTAAATTAACTTACAGATAGAATGCGTTTATAGCGTAAATTTATCCTATTGTTATTCAGCCATTTATTCTGAACCGCATACAACTGCTCAGGCTAGTTGGCCATCATCATGGTGGAGTATGAAAACCACCAGGACATCTGCTGAACAAGGCTAATGGACCAACACTACTGTGTTTCTCACTTTTGGCCCATGTCACCATGCCTTGTCTGGTTGTTTCATTGTGTTGGCCTATTCATTTTAGAAAAGCAATCTTTCTAGATAAGTATGGATCTTTTTAGGGTGAAAATCTGTTTTATCCACATACATCTGTTGTGGGCCTGCGGCTATCTGTTGCAGTTAACTGCCCAAGATAACAGGTATGCGGGTCACAAATACATCCATGGTATTTTGTATAAGATTTCCTACCCCCTCTTTTTCTTTTCATTCATTTATGTAGACCATGTTCCACTTCCACATTTTTTTTAAAGCTGAGTGGGAAGAAATTGTTGGTGGGTGTCATCCCCTGCATGGTGACCCAACAACTCTTTAGTAACCAACCAAAAACAGCTGTGTGGTTACTGAAAAGTGCCGGGTGGTGCGCCAGGCTGGGGAAAACGTTGGTAGATATCGTATATGCTTGAATTACTTAAATCTAGCTAGGAACATTTTTATAACAAAAAATGAAATAATCTAGGTGATGACTGGTTTACTTTTTCCCAGTCTTTATCACAGATGCTGTATTATAAGAGAGTCAAGTTTACCAGAGATAAATAGATAGATATAAAAGATATTTTCTGTGTTCTATATTCATGTCCTCTATCTGTACTGGGAGTATTCCATATTGGTTTCTGCTTCTTGCAATCCTTTGTCCACATTCACAAATAAGCCTACTACTCTAAACCCTTTGAGGCTGAATTTAGATATATTTCATATCAAGCTGCTTATCCTGATCTGACATTGTTTTTCACTGTCTAAAAAAATAAAGAGATGACTGCCAGTGTGAAGAACGTAGCCATGGCAATGGAGCAGATGCTTGGCTCAGCTTGTGTCAGTTCAGCATCCTTTATAATGAATTTTAAGTCTTTGAGAAGGTTAATCAGCAGCACAAATGATTTAAATTGACCTATTTTTTCTTCCCATTAGCTTTCCCAGTGCTTACTTAAAGTAAAATGACACTTTTCCTTTGATTTAATATTCTATCATACTCTTGCTATACAAGCTATTTTATATATAAATATTAATAAAAGTGTCTTTTTGACTTCAGGCCCCCTGGCATTGTCCTCTGTAACTGCCAGAAATTGCAGCAGTACTGTTTGTAGATTGCGAGCTTCTTCTTTTGTGTTTCCTTCCCCTGCTTCTTTCATTGGCTCACAACTTCCCCCAAAATTTTGCACGGTGCCTGAGGTAAATTCTCAGGCAAGTGGATGTAAGGGCATTTCCAGTGTTAAACTTTGTTTCTTTGTCTGTAATTGGAAATATGTATATATACAGTGGTACCTTGGTATAAGTCCGCTTTGGAATAAGTCCAACTTGGTAGAAGTCCTGTTTGGACACAAAAAATTTTGCTTGGTATGTAACCTTTGTGCTAGAACTTGTATGGGTCAAAATGAGCCACAACACCACGTGCTACCCTTATTTACCTCCCCTGAGACAAAGACACTACTGCCCACGAGCGTCAGTACGCCAGGTTCTACCATTCAGTGAACAACCCACGCTATAACTCTCTGTGAACTACAAAACATCTCCTCCTCCTCCCTTCTCAGCACCATCCTAGTAGGCACTTGACTCTTCTTAGCAAGATAGTGAGGTTACATTTTCAATTATTTCATTTAATTGCTTTTGTATTTATGTATTTTAGTATTAGGCAGTGTTTAAATTATTTCATACAGCCCCATCAATGTATAATATGCCAATAACATATATATATATATATATATATATATATATATATATATATATATATATATATACAGAGAGAGAGAGAGAGAGAGAGAGAATACTGGGGCCACATAATTTTAATGCAGGCAGCCGTCTTGCTGAAAGATTTGATAAGTGGCTTGAAATGACTCGTACCCGTATCTATAAAAAAGAAGCAGGTTCGGGAATGAAATGCTTTAATGCTCACCCATTGGAGAAAATCTTGGATGAGGTACAGAGACAATGAGACTGCAGCACCAGGCAACGTTTAGTGCATCAGAAATTAGCACAAAGAACCATTTCAACTATTCCTTCTTTTCAAGAATCTGGGTGGAATCTTGTAGACTTGTACACTTTTAAAGATTGTGTACCAAAGAGTCTTAAAATTACCAGTCATTAAAATAAAATATTAGTCCTTTTTGGCCATATGTTCAGGAATCTTTCTTACTCACTAATTTGGAAGCATGTATTTTAATAACTAATTTTCTAAACCACAGCTGAGCTTGGCAGCTTCTCAATGGAAGTATCAAATTCTAAATAAATTGTGCATAACAGTTGTTTTTCTTTTGGTTAGGTCAATTCATCTTGCATCTGACAGTTGCTTTATATGTACCTCCTTACTTAATAACTGAGGATGCTGGAAGAAATCCAAATTACATTGGCTGGGGCTACATGAACAATTAAATCTCCTTACTACCGGGAGATTTTAACCACTTGTCAGCAATAATTTGATGCACAATAAAATTGTGATGGTGCTAATGTGATGACAGCCAACAAGTGACTACAGTTCTCATATTACTACATTTTAATTTGCATCCTAGATAATAGATTTATACTTAATCCAAAAAATGGATGCTGTCCTATTTTATGAAGAATTATTTTCACCAGGGTGCATAATATTGATTATTTGTCCATGCTTAAAGCGAAAGTAAACCCAAAACTCACCTAAAACAAAGCACACTTACCTTCAATCCTGCAGATTAGTCTGTTCGTCGGGAGGTTTCTTCCATCTGGTCCCCCCAACGAGGTTGGGGGGGGGGCGCGTATTGGCTAGAGCCACAGACCACGTCTCCGGTACGCATCGCAGGCTCAGGGCAGGAGGCTGGTTGTGTCTCTGGACAGGCTCAGACCTGCGATAGGAAAGTGGGACAGTTCTGGCATAATGACATTACTCTGGGGGAACTTCCGGCTCCCCGCGCAGTCCGGAGTGTGCATTTAGTGGTCCGCAAGCTGTTGGGGACCACTGGTCTAGGCGATCGAGAATTAAGGGTTGATAAAAAGGGTTGTCTACTATTAACTATTTTTTATTTTGTTTCCAAAAAATAAACAATCTTATTGTGCATTGTCTACTAAAAGTCTTCGTCTTTACTTTAATGAGACCATAAAATGCACAGAGGATGCATAGCTTTCCAAGGAATAGTTCTGGTTCTTCATGATATGTATGTTTTTTAACTGAACAATATTAAAAACGTTTTTATGAGACAAAATTACAAAGGGGATTAAATTAACTCCTCATCATTCACAAATCTTGAACTTGTGTTTTAAGTTGTGGGTTGTGCCTTCACTTTTTTTGTTTTGCTGATTTTATACTGCCGTACTTCAGCTACAGTGTAGGTTTTGCTGTTTGCCCAAGTTTCCTGAGATTCTCTGTTGATATTAGGCTGTGTGCACATGTCTGTGGAAATTTCTGCTTATGCTTCTGAACTCACTTGATAGACATGTGTTATGCCTGCAGATATCCCATGTCACTGAGCTTAATGCAAACAGATTTAATACGCTGCTACATGTACTGGCAGCAAGAAAATATATACAGATGTAAAAATAGGATATGCTTTATACATGATTGCAGATATTTCAAAGATGTATGGTAAATTAGACCTTACAGAATCAATAGGGCGACATAGCAAAGGTAGAAAATACTATACTTG
The DNA here is from genome assembly GCF_032062135.1 of Pyxicephalus adspersus. Taxonomy (NCBI): domain Eukaryota; kingdom Metazoa; phylum Chordata; class Amphibia; order Anura; family Pyxicephalidae; genus Pyxicephalus; species Pyxicephalus adspersus. The sequence continues at coordinate 104,505,626 of NC_092862.1, read as the reverse complement.
ATTGCATAACTGAAGTTTATATGTTTACTTTAAGGTAATTTAGTATTACCAATCAATTTTTAAAAATCTACATCCTCTTATCCCTTAACTTTCTTTTATTGTGCTTTGAGAGTTGTTACTACTAGCTTAAGTTAGTATTCACAAAGATGACTGGTGCACTCACATGAATCTCAGTCATATGCCTAGCAAGTTTGGGTTAAATATCTCCATGTGTTTCTTAGTGATGGTGGAACATACATACATCCAAATATAGCCCTGTCATATAACACAGCGCTGTACAAAGATCAGCGGTGCACTCACATGAGTCTCCGTCATATGTCTAGCAAGTTTGGTTGAAATGTCTCCATTCATTTCCTGGTGATGACATGCATACATACATCCAAATATAGCTCTGGCATATAGCACAGCACTGTACAAAGATTTCTGGTGCACTTACATGATTCTCAGTCATATGTATAGCAAGTTTAGTGATGCGTTTCCTAGTGATGGTGGAACATACATACATACATACATACATGTATGTGTATATATATATATATATATATATATATATATATATATATAACATCTGCTTTATAAATAGGCCCCTGGGTTTAGTACAGTAGCTACATTAGATACTAACCTTCTTGATGTGCTAGTCGTGATTGTCTGTTTTATGCCTGCTAGCAGCCAGGCCCAGCACAGATAAGTTAAATGCTGACATTAAAATCTCTTCTGTACCCGGAGAATGAATAAATACTGTCAGTTTGAGAGATGACGGTTCATTCCTTCCACAGCAATAGCAGCTCCTCTCTGTAACCAAACATCTGTCAGACAGACGCACCTCTGTAAATATTATAAGACTGGAAGAAAACTGAACAGGAGAGTTTTGTTTCCATTTTTCTTGTGGGGCTAAAAATGCATGAATATATTTAAATATGTATTGGGAGAGATGGCACTTATTAATAAAAAACTGGTAAAATACTGTCCATATAAATGTTTTTATCTATATATAATGATATTATACATTTGTTTTTGTATGTATACTGTACATACCCTCCAAATTTCATTATTTTGTATTATCCCAACATAAAACATATTTATCTGGAGCCCCCACAGAACCAGTTGTGTTTATGGTAAGTTTACTTGACACTGTAATTATAGACAGGTGATTTTTTTTAAATAAAATTTACTTCTGATGAAAATTTGTTGCACCAGAAGTTTATTAGGGGTTCACATTTATGGTGGAAACATCCAAGATAAACTACTAATGCATAGCACTGTAACTATAAATATTGTACCTCAAAACCACATAAACTCAGAGTGGGTGGAATGATAGAGGACATCTCAAAGTATTATTACTGAATATTGCAGCAAATAATTGGTTCTAATATTTTATCAAATTGGTTCTAATATTTTATCTGCCCATTCTACTCCCTATAACCTTATACAAACAAATAGGTAAAATGGGGTGTCTGGCCAGAGAACCCTTTTTAAGCTTCTGAACTTAAACTTAAATTTAAATTTGAATAGTTCCTAAAGGCAACACAAATGTTTTTCCTTTCAAACAGTTAAATTAACAGTTAAGCAGAAGAAATCTTTCCCTGTTCTGTAACTCTTTCATGACCAAGATAAACTCTGCAGTTGTTTCTTTTTGCATATCAAAGCACAGCTTGTTCCAGAAGATATTGAATGTCTAGGCTCCATAAAGTTTTTTTTTTTATTTGCTTGTGATTAACTCACAGTGAAGATTTTATACAGTAACTGACACCATGCTGCCTAATAAAATGTTGAGACAAACATCTGTCCTAAGTGCAATTGCAAAAATAATGTTCCGATTTACAAATTCAACTTAAGAAGAAACCTACGTTCCCTATCTCATATGTAACCCTGGCATTGTTATTACACTAACTTTCAATTTATTGGGTAAGCACCCTTTCTACAAACCAAGTTTTGTTTTTATGGTGATTTTTTGTGCTAACGCTTTCACTGACCCATTGTTTTTCTTTCATTAACAAGCTTATTGATTAACAAGGAAATTTAGTAGTGTGACCTTGCAAAAGGTTCCTTGATGTAAAAAGGGAAGTTAAAGCATATTAAAGATCTGATTGATATGTAAAAGTCAAAGCCAATGCAGTTTGTGAATTATCTGCACTATGGATTCATTAATCCCTCTGTATATTCACAGTGTTTTCTTTCGTTATTTTCTGTGAATAAAAATGGTCAGTATCTCTATCCTGTTTGTGTATTCCTGACACATAGGGGAGATTTATCAGGAGCATCTTTTTCAGCTGTCACATTACATGAGCGAAATACCCTCGTACAGCCCTCACTGTGAGTTTAAATTCTCAGGTCTGCTGAACTAAACACTATTACCTCCCCTCCAGTAATAAGCCTTGGCTCTTACAACTATTGCTTTGACCTTGAGATGCCAGCTAGTAGTCTCCCTTGAATCCTTAGTGTGTTTTATGTACGTGCTACCCATCTAATGCCATGCCCAACCATTACAAGTCCTGATGTAATCAATCTCGATCTTGTTAGCTCTGTCTTGAATTGCCATTACTCGTTATTGAGGGAGTATGGCCATTTTATGTCAATCTATCTATTCTCCGTTGCACTGAGAATTTTTTTTTATCTTGTTCTAGGTCTAAGCCGTTACCTTATATAATATATAATAAAGCACAATGACAATGAAAGTACCTGCAGATGCCACTGAATTGTCCTAGAAAAATCATAGAAATGATTGACTTATCCTAGCTGTAGTCATTTGCTTCAGTTTATATATTATATGTAGGGGGTAAAGCAAATACTTAAGTAAAACTTACAAAGATCAGGAAAGAGTAGTCAAATTTAGCCCAGCGGTCATTATCATTTTTACAATAACAGTATTGACAAATTTATATCTAAATAGAGTGCACTAAATAAAGAACAATCTTGCCCTAAAGCTACCGTGCATGATATTTTTGCCATGTGGAGGTGACTTGTCTATGCTAGCTAGCAGTTTTGGCATTGTGCTTGTCTGTGTATTGAGGTCAAGATTCTTCTAGATAGCTGTTGATGTTAAAAAATGAAGAGTCCTTTGCTCAAAATGTCTTTATCCACTAACACCTGTCACACCTGTGCTGTCTAAGCCTCTAGATGTCAGTTGCCAGGGTTCTTCATACTTGAGAAACTTTGAGAAACTGTCAGTTTTAGTGCTTGAACATGGTTGGGTATTGACACTTCAGACCCTGGCAACTGTAACCACTGGTATAGTGCATGCTTTGAACATAGCAAACACTGCAGAATACAACATTGCCTTTCTTGAACCAAAGTCATTGTTTGAAATATGTTAAAATTTTGTGTTGGGTGACAAAAGTGTCCATCATATGGACCATCAGTAGGTCCATTGTCCGTGGAAGTGGTGTTAGGAGGTCTCAGCATAGAGGGTGTGTCACACTTATCCCATCTGCGCTAAAGCGATGGCGCCTCTCTCCTGCGCATGCGAGCAGTTCTGACCTCAGGCACGTCTGCTCTTCCAGATTAAATCGGTACTGCCTCTTCCGCCAGTCAATCAGCCCTTGGCTATTTAGCTGGCTCATACACAGCACTCCGTGTTAATGCAACGTGTCTCCACTATTGCCGAGACCCCTAGCCCTGCTGAGCATTTCCTCTACACCTGTTGTTTAATTGAGCATTCCCAGACCAGCTTCTGTGCTAACGTCTTTTCTCTAGTCTGTTGTTCCCTTGTCTGTTCCCTTATGCTGTTCTAGTGTTCCCTTGTGTCTGCCCATGTTACTCGTGTCTCCTGTAATCCCCTGTGTTTTTAGTGATCCCCACATCACTTGTGCCTTCTATGTTTCCTTTGTTCCCCTGAGTCTTCAGTGACCCCTGTGTTACTTCCCGTGTTCCCCACCCTGGTGTGCCCCTTCTTAGGGCTCACTCCAGTACTGCAAGGCATAGCACCCCCTAGAGGCTCTCTCTCTCTGGAAACAGGGTGGAAAAAAAACTGTACTTTATGTCAAATAAATATGTGTATATATATATATATATATATATATATGCACAATAAGTCTACTTAAAATGACTTTAGTAAACTAATACTTGAAGAAGGTTAAGTTTTTTCATGCAACACAAATTGTGTTGGCTTTTTTGTGGCTTTATTGTCCACACATTATTACCATTGTGGTAGTATATTAGGCTTGCGTGTCTTGTTCAAATCTATTTCTGCTTTTCTGACAACATTAAGCAGAGTACAGATAATCATTATTACTTCTGCTTTCAATCTTATTATAAAATTGACAGATTATTCAGTGCTGGCTGCTCTCAGTGCAGCGACTGGGCTTCAGGCTATAAATAAGACCTTGTTCACTTAATACCTGACAACTTTAAAACAGGTTCAAAATTTATATAAAGCCTGCCTCAGCATTGTATATTATTATGTGACCTTGTGTTAAAACATAGGGTAACTGTTAGAGTTGTCATCGTGATACCCATCTTTTAATGTGTGTGAATTGTATCTGCTGACTAGGGATGGATATGGGTTGAGGTTTATTATATATTACTAGTTTAGTATGAATACAAACTAGTTTGTAAAAATAAAATTACTGTGCAATACTATTGATTTCAAATGGCATCCCCAACACATCTGCATTATAGCATATCCGCATCCACAGGTGCTTTATGGTACGCTATTTTGGCAAAAAATGTTGCGGGTTTACCTTTACATTGCAGTGCTTTGACAACCCATTCCATATATGTTGGTGTACTACATCAATTTTCAGGAGTGGCATATTGAATAGTATGGGTGCAACACATGTTTATGGGGTGCAGTCTTTAGGATATATGATGCTGTGTGTTACACTCTTATTAGTGGTAATGGTAAGTATTATTATTATATATTTAGTAAAGAATGAAGCATAAAACCTGCAGAAAAAAGTAATTCTGTAAAAAAAAACTTTTCTACCATTGCCTCCCTAGGACCTGTTTAGTATGCCATTGATAGCAATTCACGTGCATTGGGCTTTTGTACAGTGTATTGTGGCTGGATGTTCAGAACAAAATTATACTAAATGTGCCATCAATTAGGAGTTCCTAAATGGCTGTTCTGTTTCTGGTGTTCTTCTAATATAATACATTTCCTGGAACAGCACTGTTGTGCCAGAAGTCCTTGGATTTTAATACTGCTATATACCTTGCAAATTAGCTAGTGTGCAGATCTGGACCTCAAGGACAGCTCTGAGATCAAAATGACAAATCCATTTAGCTGCGCAAAGCCTTTAATACTGGGCTCCACAGACTCAAGGACAACAAAATATTTGCAGCTTTGATTTACATTTTTATGCCATTATGGTATCAGTTTGCACCCTAGTGTTTTAATTATTAAGAAGAAAAAAGCAAATTAGAAACTTTTTTGTTGTAGCATAATAGTTTAGTTTGATGTTTGGTAATTTTGTAAAATCTCAAATGGAAAAAAAATTTGTAAATAAATGTAAAATAATGTAAAACATTATGTAGTCAGACATTGGGGGGGTGATTTACTGAATTATTTCAGGCTGTTCACCTACCAAGGTGAATTATCTACTTGCAAGGGATAATTCCCTCACCTCACGTCTGGTGATTCTCGCCTGATTACCACCTCAAGGCTCGTTTCGAATGAGAATCTGCCGTGTATAGCTGCTGTCCGACGTCCTTCATAGATCCATCCTGGTGAATCCACGAATGAAGGAATACGAATGACCGCAGTAAAAGTGAAGGAAGAAGAGTGCAGAGGGGTGCCCCTCCCTCGTTCTCCTCCCTCCCCTCTTCATAGAATAGAACATCGCTGATATAATGCGCTCGTTCATTCATATTTCGGTCCTTTGTTGTTGGAAACAATCTTGAAAGATTGTTTCCAAGGACAAAAGTCTAACGTGTGTACACAGCCTTAGTTAAGCTTTCACGATCCTTTCCAACGACAAAGGACCACATGATGCATGAATGGTGCTGTATATACAGCACCGTTCTGTTCTATGGAGAGGGGAGGGGGAGAACGACGGAGCGGCACCCTGCTGCGCGCTCTCCCCCTTCCCTTGCATTAGGATTGCTCGTCGTTCATCGTTCGTGGATCCGCCAGGATGGATCCACGGACGATGAACGACGCCGACTGTACACGCCAGATTCTCGGGCGAGAAAAATCTGAAGTGTGTACGCAGCTTTAATGTGGTAATCATTCACTTTCCAAAAAACAGGATATAACCGCTTTATCTCATTAGGCTTAATTAAATATCACTTGAATGTGGATAATTTACTTTGCTAAATGAACAGTCTATATTCCTTTAGTAAATCAACCTCATTGTGTGAACCATTATATGTCAATATATAGTTGTATTTACATCTGTATCATTAGCAATCAACCCTACTTATGTAAAGAAAACATTTTCTTTTTATAAAGACCATTTACAGTATACTTATGTTTAAAAGTATCTACCACCCGTCCATCTGCCAATGAGCCAGGAGACAAACCTAAAACAAAAGTAGAAATAACGTAATGTTGATGCCTGCATGTACTGTCCTTTTTTCTGCCAAAATTTTGCTTTGACTGGATGTAATTTTATAGTTAACAGAATTACACAGGAGGAAGGGAGCAGATTCAGAGCTAGCTCCCAGGACAGAGACAGGCATCCAGACTTTAAAGTGGACCTACCGCTGGAAGATTATGTAGGCTTCTGTTGCTAGACTATTTCTATGCCAGTTGCCTGAATGTAAAGCTGGTGACACACCTGAAACAAGCATGCAGATATTTGTGTGGCAATTAGCTAAACACCACAGTTGCCTACTAATTTTCAGAACAGCCACTAGTCAAGATACATTATAGAATCTGGTCCGAAATGGCAGCTTACAAAATCTCTCTCTTCAGTACAGTATTCTGCTGCCGTCTTCCCTCCCCAATAGCTACATATTCTGCCTGCATGAAATTTTTATGAAAAGTATATATAGAATAAACTTTGAAAAGTCAAGATAAAGAATCTTTCATCGAACCGGCCTCAGGTACAGCATGTCTTACTCCCAAAGTCAATAAAGAAACATAGGCCGCACCGTCTTTATTATTGCAGGTTAAAAAAGAATCCTTATTAGTACTTGGGATCCATCCCAACATGTTTAATCCAACAACTGGGCTTCATCAAGGGGTAGAAATACAAAATATTTTTTAGATGTGTTCTACTCTGTAATAACATTAAATCAAATTGTGACACTATAAAAGGTCTGTTATATAGCCTTTTGTGAATGCAGAAAATGGAAAAAATATTGGTAAGATGTCATTTCAGAAAAATGTGTTCCAGGATCTCCAGACTACACACAAAAAGAAGAGGGGTGGACTAGTGTAGTACAGCATTGACAAAGTTAAAAACTGATTCATTTCTGCAGGTAGACTGTGTGCTTTTTGTGTGTTTCAAGATTTTAATTTTAACTGAAATGCTACAGTATGCACTTACTGTGCTGCCTTTATCAATTGTCCGGGGATATTTTTTTCATGTTGATAGCAGAAGAAGCAAACTAACTTAACTACATTTTCCTTAATGAACGCTTCTTTGTTTTGTATGTAATAAAACAAAATCCACAATGAACTGCAGAAAAGCTGGATTGTAAAACTAATGGCCCATTGACAATCTGCCAGTTCCATTTGAAGACTCTTTATGATTTATTTCAGAGAGGTTATAAAAAATACTGTGGACCCTGCTGAGTTATATAAAATCTTGGCATTCATTTTGTTGATAACAAAACACCCACACATCTTTTAGCAGCTTCTAAAACTAATATTTGTTTTTTTTTTTTTTTTTGTCCCATTGGCTAAGTTGGGACTTTACCTTTTACTGTATTGAATCTCCTCTTGAACCGTTTGCTTGAATAATAGAATAGCTTCCTTCTGAACAGGCCTAGGTAGGGAGAGGGGGGTGTCCTGCTGTAAGGAGACCCCTTTATTTAAGTTATAGTTCACCTGATATTAGAGGGCAGAAATCTACGCTCAGTTGACATTATTATCTGATATTATCTGATACTATTATTACTATTTTATACTATGTATACAAGCACTGTTATGGTAAGGGGTCCCATTCTTTTAATTTAGTATTAGATCAAAAGACAACTCTTGCATATTGCATATTGTTCTAGATGGATCTTTTTCAAGACAAGAATATCAAGTAAGAAAGCACATGAACAAAGCTGGGTGCAGACTCCTAACAGCAAGTATAGGTAAATTAGTGTTGTAGCAGAAGCTCATGGAAAATGTCAGAAAATAGAAGAGTAAGAAAATGGAAATGGGTGTACTTTATACAAGCACAAGCAAAAATGTTTTCCCTATTTATTGTGATCAGACTATAAACCCCAACTTCAGATTTTGCTTGACAAAACTGTTGCCTCTGCCCTCCCAGGTTTATGTAAAATATTGTTAAAAACTACATTTGCTGTTGAATTGCAGATTAGCATGTTACAATGATCCATTTATTGAAGATCCCAGTAAACTTTGAACACGATGAAGGGTTTATGTACAGCTTAATGTGTCCTTAGACATGGCTACTACCTATATCTGAATTCAGTCTGTATAAATTAATATCATATAATAATATGGCACATCAACATTATTTATGACATACTGAGAGCTGAAAGCTTGAAATAAATATCAGTCATAGGGTTAAGCTTGTAGGCAGGAGCCTTCCTATCAATATTGGGTTTGGGCCTTACTTCTAAATGTGTCGGATGTCAAGTGACCTAGGATTTGTTAATAGAAAAAAACCTGGATTACCTTCAAAGGCATGTTCTTCATGTTTGTACTGTTCAGTATATAATGCTGATTGAATACAGCACATCATCTTGCTTATATATGTTCAGATATACTAGGAATTGATGATCTTTTTCTTATTTTTACAGCACGCACTATTAGCTCTGAAGTGTATCTTGGCCTTTGTGATTCCTGACCAGCCACATGACATCCGAATAAAATTAGCAAAGCTTGAATTTGAGTCCATGGAAGCCCTTAAAGAGAAACAGGTAACCTAAAGATTTTAGTGTGACATACTCTTGAAACAGGAAAGACAGACCTATCTATGTTAGGGTATATCAATCAATTTAAATCAACAAAATACATTCCATTCAAAAAGTTCTTAATGACTTGCAGTTAGTTTTATTTATGCACATATATCATGAGTAGATCAGCCCATAGCCAGCAGTGATTTCAACTACAGTCAGTAACATTAAAGAAACCCTGTCACTTTCGTATTTGGGGCAAAGCAACAAGTTTGTTTAACTCCCCTTTCCCCATCTAGTAGCATATACTTGACTTTCCTTACCCGAATGCCCAGTTCTGCATTCAGAGAAGGAACAACCTTCTTTCAGGATATACTTTCAGGAATGATTCCTGAAACTCTGGCCCACGGGCCAAATCTGGCCCTCAAGGTCCTTTTTTTTTTTTTGCCCCCTCAAAGGATTCCAAAAATGAACTACATCTGGCCCGCATTACCACCTCATATCATCATTTTCAATACATAGACATTATTCCTGTACACCCATCATGTGACACAAAGCCTAGGCAATGATCACATGGTGCCTGACTACCAGGGGCATTGTGTTTGTTTCAATCCATTAGAGACTGCTTAGTGTAATATTTAGTGTCAGTCAAACTTGTGATGTGAGAGGATGAACAACACACAGCATGCATAGATAGATAGAAATTGGCATTTTCAACCCTAAAGTGTATGTAGAGGGGTTTGTTTTTGTTAGTTATGGATGAATTAGTAAACTTCCTAATTTTTTTCAATAAATTTCAAGTTTGGCCCCCGACTTGATCTAAGTTTTTAATTTCGGCTCTCTGTGTATTTGAGTTTGACACCCCTGCCTTATATGATGCATGCCAGAAATACTTTTGGAATTAATAGTTAATTGGCAAAAAAACTAAATTTCTTTGAAAGAAAATTACATCTTCACATCCGCTTTCCAAATTCAGGTCCTGTTCTGTTAAGCAGCTTTTATATGGGAAACACAAACTGTAGATATAATTGCAGGGGCAATGATTTTACATTATAAACGCTTCTTTTATGTCTTTTACTGTCTGGTATTCCCAGACCCGCATGACTTATACAGCTTTAGCACTCCTATCCTCTCTTTAATTTGTCACATAATTTAGGCTAAAGTTAAAAAGGTTGTTTTTTATGGGGTCATCTGACACATGTGGGATTGCAGATGGAATTGGCAGACATTGAAGAATGCTTCCTTTCCTCTAAAGTATGTGGGTATTTAGCAAACATTTATGTTGAGGACAAGGTCATTTGCATTTGCACAGTGAATAGAATGGTACACTTGTCCTTGTGTTTTATGGTAAAATATACAGAAATGTAAAACATTTGTTTTATTGTACCAAAGATAATTATTTTATTCTAACACTGGTTATCATTTTTTAGCAATTGAAGCTGTCTTATGATTCTCTCAGTGAAAGCACTTTGGAAAAAGACAACCTGTTTATCAGTGAAAACTAAAGAAAAAAAAAAAGAAACTATTTAAATGTGCAATGCAATACCTGTCCACTACTGCCTACACCAAAGCGCCACTGGCTTTGCTGGATGAAGCTATTTACTGTATTACTTCTACTTGTATTATCCTTTATGTCCTTAATATAAACGTTTATATGCATGGTGTAAGACATATCTGCTGTACTTTACTCTGGCTACAATTTGGATTGTTTCTAGAAAGTATATTGGACTTGGGTTTACTGGTAAAGAAACATGGGAATTTTATAGCAGGTATAGCTTGATTACAAAATGTTTTTTTTTAACTTACTCATCCTTAATGTTTTACATATCACTTATGTTTACCAATTGATCTTCAGCTGATTTATTTTTATAGAGGTATTTATTCTTAAATGCACTATACCCCTTTACCCTCTTTAAAAGCTAAACAAAATAAATACATTTATTTCAGAATATACTCTAAAAATAATATAAATCAGTATTGTTCATTTATTGGATTTGATATTGTAAAAAAATTTACTATATAGTGTCAGCTATAGAAACTAGATTCTATCATGATATACCGTGTTTCCCCGAAAATAAGACACTGTCTTATATTTTTTTGGGCTTCCAAAAACACACTAGGTCTTATTTTCAGGGTAGGTCTTATATACTTTTTTTAATGAAAAAAAACACTTACCATATTCATGTAGAACAATGTACATTTGAGAGTTTTATATGGTGACCCAATTGTAAATTAAACTCTTCATTGATTCATTGCTACCGGTATTGGTTACTGAATTCAGCATTTCTCTTCTTGCACTGTTACTGTATTAAATCAGCCAGCTTGTCCTTACAAACCTAAAATCAGCACAAAATGTGGCTGGGGCAATGATTGCTCACATTTTTATTTATTTATTTTTTTTTTTTATACCGTAATTGTGCTGGTTAAAATAAAAAAAAAAAACTTACCTTATCAGAAGACGCAAGCCGAGTTCCTGGCTTCTGACAGGCGAAGTGCATGTAATATCACTCCGCCTGTGACAGGAGCCGGAACTACAAGGCAAGCATCGGCTTGTGCGGCTCCGGAGTGTGTACGCCCGCAATCTCCAGCTCGGTGAGTATTTTTTTTTTCTACTAGGTCTTATTTTTGGGGTAGGTCTTATATTAGGGCAGGTTGGGGGAAAAGTGCTAGGTCTCATTTTCGGGGAAACACGGTATCTATTAGCACACCATTGACTCCCATGAGAGAGTAATAAAAACTAGTATATATTTTTTATTAGTTTGGGGTTTTAGTACAGCATTGTAATACACTTTTTTCACACTTTTATGACAGTTAGCTCCATGTATTCTGCCTAGCAGTGCTGGAGGATCATACATTGAAAATGTGCTGTATACAGGGTCATGATGCTGTGTACTTGATAGCAGTTAGAAAAGATGTGTCATAGGCATAAATGACAAATTCCATGGTCCTCTCATGTATGCTGAGAGAATCTATGATGATGATATATCAGAAGGTCTTCCTGTACTTTGCACACCAATAATTCTCTTTGCACTGGTTCATTGACTATCTATTCGTACATATGCAAACTTGTATTTTCTGTAAAACAGCAACAAAAACATTCTAGCTTATTAAAAAAACTTAAATAGCATTAAAATAATAACCACTATTACCCCATACAAGTAATTTTGGATTTGTTTACATTATGCAAACATAAAAAGGGGTTGTATATAAAAACTGAAAGAAAGAACTTTTTTCAACTTTGAGCTTGTTGATAGGTAAAAGCAGGGGATCAGAACTTATATACTGGTGCATTTGACTTTCTTCTAATGTACATCAACTTGTTTTGTTCCACTTTTGAATCCACATAGACTTGTACGGTTAGAAAAGCAGTTCTGACACCGACTCAGGCTTTAGATGTTTTCAGCATATAGGATTGTCCAAATTTATGTCAAATATTTTCACCATGCTTTACTATGCCTAACTTAACAATTTTTGGGTTGTATAGTATGTAGCGGAGTTTTTTTTTATTGCATTACTTTTAAAAACGAAACCCTTTTAGCAAGGTTAGATAATTTGCTGGAGTTTTTTCTCTTTATTTTATTAAAAAAATCACACTACCTCTGTAAAGGAGCATTCAAGGATTCCTATTTAATTTCTTTTAAAGTGGTGTAGAGCCTTATTAGATTATATATACATTGACATTTTATGGTAACAGTGGTTCTCAACCTGTTTGCCCAGTGTATAATTGTAAATACAATGCCCCAATGTATGTGTGAACCCTTACACTACAAATACCTAAATGTAATACAGAAAACTACCTAATGCTATCCACAGCAAAACGTACAAAAAAAGCATACGTTTTTGAATTATGATTGTAATTGGATCCTGTAACTGTTAATCTGTATTTATGGCTATAAAAAGTGAATTAGAGACTAATAGGAATAGATTACCATACTGTCTAATAGGTGGCTTGTGGACCACAGTGTGGGCGTGTTGGCCTGTAATGTTACACTCTGATCAGGGAACTATGACCGTGGTTTTGAATGGCATCTTGCTGTTCTCATTGAAAGCTGAAATGCACATATTTGTCAATGCTACTATGGTCTGGATTCATCAAAAGCATTGATCGAACAAGAAGCTGGGTAACTGGACAAATCAACAGGTATTGTTCTTTTAAAGACACATGACTAAAAAAGGCTATTTTTTAATTAAAGTACGTTTTTAAAGTACAGTATATGTACAAGGGGAACCACAGAGCTAAGTTACTCCCAAAAATGTTATCTGTTTATAAGTTATGTTCCTTTTCTTTCTGACTCTATACAAACAGAAGTACTGAAAAATCAGCGTTTTCTTTTTTAACAGGGAAAAATTTGTTATTGCATGTTTTTTTTTTTTTGTTTTTTTTTTTTGTGCGGTAATTTGGTGTCAGAGGTAACAGGAATTTTCTGTAGAAAAATCAACAAATCTGCTTTATATGATATGCAATTTACTGTTTACCTTTGGTGTATTACTTGCCTTTATAAACACTAAAAGCTCAAAATTCTTTGCTAAAGAAGCATTAAGTCTGTTTTTTCTCTTATTTGTTTTTTTTTTTTGTGTTACAAAATTTGCCACATACACAATCAAATATGTAAATTGCTATAAATAGTACACATTTTGCTACCTTTTTAAATGTAGGCCCCAAACTTCCCCCTTTACTTATGCTTTTCTGCTCAAAAAAACTAAACTTTGGAGAAAATGCTGAAAAACGGAATTTGTTGCTTATAACTTTCTCTATGAAACTTTGGTATTTTGGAGACTAATACTTTACCTCATCGGGTATTTTAAGTATTTCATGCAGTATTATTGAAAGTTTCTGTAAGGTATTTTAAGGATTTTATGAGGTATTGCAAATGTTGAAAGTGTTTTATCAATAAAACAAGAAAGGTGTATAGTGTTGATAGTATCCCAAAGAAAGAAATTTAGAATGTACATATTGGAGGGCTAAGCTGATTAACCCCAGACACATAAGGACAAACCAAAGCATGTCATTCACATACAACCGTAGGTGAGTAGACAGATTGAAGCAATCAACACAATAAAACCTGATCAGTTACTTCAATTAAAAGGGGGAAAGAAAAAAAAAACAGCAAAGCAGTGATGTAGATTGAGCCAGGAAGAGAGGTTAGCCAGGAAATTTGTTCGCCTATAGAACAATAACAAGTTAACATCTACTAGAGATTTCACTTACAACTCTATTTGAGTCTATGAATACAGAAACTATAGCTAACTACTTAAGGAAAGGGAGGAAGAAAAAAGCATCAAGACCATTGATGGAAATGTTTTTACTGTATTTTTGGGGAAAGATATGGACCCTTAAAAAATGGAAAAGAGGGCAATATCTGGAGAGGGTGTGATATCATCCGATATCTAGCCTATTAGGTTCCACACCTCCTGCACTGCACTGGGAAAATGAAATTAGATCTTCTATTTTTTGTCTTGTTGTAGCTTAACAAGGGATTTCTGTGTAAAAATTAAGTCTTTTGCTATTCCTCAGGAGATACAACCAAGATCACTTTACCTTATAATCCTGGTGGTAAAGGGGTGTTGATGGTCACACTTCGTCTTGAGTAACTTATAAAGCACCAATGATAGGTGGTAGGGAGGTTCTGAGAAAGAGCACATCTGTTTAAAATCAGTAAGAGCACTACAGGAAAAGGGGACATGACTGTAAAGATCTGCAAAATGAAGAAAAGGGTAAGTGTGTAAGCAAGTTTTTCACAAAAATGAAGAGGTGATAAAAAAAGCGGAAGAGAAGAGATCACAAATTGGCTTGTGGCCAGTTAGAGCGGGAATAATTTCCCAAGGATTGGGCAGCTATGCCAGCTGCTGATAGATTAATGTTTTGAAGATGCAAAGTCTCTAGGTCTTTTTTAATGTTATATAGGAGAGGCGTATAAATGAAGGATCTGTGATATTGGAACAGATAGTACCAAGGTACCAAGATAGGTGATAACTTTGGAGCTGGAGAGAGATGATTTCAGAAATATTTGTTTTTAAAATTGCGAATTGAAAAGACAATCATGATGCTTTGTATGGAATCAATTATTCATAGCCCATTAGCTAAATGTTCTGTGACAATGACGAAAAGAGGAGGAGAGATCGGTCACCTCTGTTTAGTGCCAATAGTAATAATATAGTTATTACAAGTAATAAAATGGGGTGACAAGGACCCTTAATCAAAAGTCTGTCATAAAGAGAGAAATAAAAAGGCATAGATTTAAAATGAAATCCCAGGCCCAACTATTCAAATGCAATGTGAGAGGGGTCCTTTTTTGTTGCTGCTTCCCCTTCTGTGTCCTAGCACAAGGTGAACGTTTCCAGAACATATAGACTAACTATATGTTAGTTTTTAAGTTAGCTTTAACTATAAAGCCTGGTAAGACTGGCGGCAATTCAAGTGGGAAAACTCCTTCTGTAGTCCATAGTTGCTAAGAAGATGAAAGTCACTGTTAAATCTATTTAGGGGGAGGAAACCAGAAACCGACCTTATAATTGGATGTGATGAAAAACAAGGAAGCTCGTAAGTCCAAACACACAGGCGGAACTAACTGGACTACAGTCCAGTCTTAAAATGTGGCATAGAACTTTCAACTTTCAAACTTTCAGGAACACAAATCCAAGTATTAAAAAGCAAAGAACTCATCAGACAATCTAAAGATACTTCCTTGGGATCTTTTTACTATGGTGCTTTTGCTAGTGTGTGTGGGTGGAGAATCCTGGCAGACGAGGCCTAAACTGTCAATTCAGTAGAGAAATATGTGGAAGATCAAAATTACCTAGGAAGACAGGCAAGTTACCCAGGTAATGACATATATCAGATTTACGAGCATGTTTAGTAATAAGCTGGAAGGGAAATCCTCATCGGTACTCTATCTTTTCTACTTGGAGCAATGTACCTTCAGAAAAGATTTAAGCAATTTGCACGTTTAAGGTTTGGCTGGAGAGATCAGAAATAAGTGTATTGCAAAGACAATAAAGGTGATAGCATCTTAGTACTTAGCAGCTTGTAGGATATCGTTCTTTTTTTCTTGAAGAATCAGTATTTTAAGAAATCAATTAGGTATTTTAACCATCATTGAGGCAGACTGGAAATAAAGGCAATTGTAAAATAGTCAGAATTTTTTTACTGCTTTTATTTACTGCTTTATTTACTGCTTTTATTTTGCAAAAGAATATGTAGTTTTATAAAAAGTGAGTGTGGCTTTCAGTGTAATGATTGTGTGCAAAAGTCTCTAACTAGCATTAATATTAATGAAGAGATCCTTTTCTATTCTTAATTCTAAAATGCAAAGGAAAAATGTTTGTTGAGCACTATGAAACCTTTTTTACTGCCAATCTGGAGTTGCACAAAATTGTGGATTTGCATCATACAACAGGAATGAAATGAATCCCCCATGCCCCTTCTGCGTTCCCTCTTTTTACCCCTCACTCTAACCTCACAAATAGACATATCTTTGCAGGAGGTAAAATAATGAACATATCACTTGTAATACCTAATGAGTTACACATTGTTAAATAACACTTTGAGATAAATGTTTACAATCTAATAGTTTAAGGCATATTTTTTCTGAACCTAGGACCTTTAACCACTTATTTTCCCAATATGTGGTGGACTCCTCAAGCACATGGATGAAGGTTTTCTCATTAGATGAGACTAGAACTGAATTTGTTGGCACCATCGGAAACTCCAAATATGTTCCAACACTTTTCATCACCCTGAAACCACAATTTCCCAGGTTTGGTGCAGGGATGTTTTTTATTGGCAAAAAGGAAAACTGGCCAAGACTTGAATTGAATTGATGGAGTTAGGACAGTTTTACCTTGAAGAATTGGGGGAAATCCCAGTTGCTAGATGTGCTAAATTATTAGAGGCATAATCTGAAAGATCTGCAGCTGTAATTTCAGCGACTCTACAAATACTAGGGCAGACAATAATTGGTTGGGTCAAAATAAAAAAAATATTTTGCACCTTCAAAGTTGTAGGCATGTTGTGTAAACAAATCCTCTTTGTAGCATCATGCGGTTTTTCTACTTTTGAACTATTTTACAATTAGTAATAATAAAAAAAAAAGGTAAAAATTGTTTTTTTGAGTCAAATGTGTAATGGCAGCACAAGAGGTACTTCACAGAACAGGGTCACTTGCTCTGGGTAAAATCATGGGTTTTGTGCATTGTACCTCTTGGTGCTTTTGACCACTTGTCTGTATCAATATTAAAAACCAGTTAATGATAACTAAGAACAAATATGTAATCCTGGATAATCACTAACCTGAACCCTAGTAAATCATTATCTCTAGCTAATCACAGTCTATTATTGGGACATCCTGTACATCCGGTTAAGGAACAATAGGTTTAAGTTTGCTGTTTTACTACACACACAGAAACATCTGTTGGAAAAGATTCTGCATTCCACAGAGATGTACTGCTACTTCCTATGGTATCAGTGTTTTATGATTTCTAAAAACCATAAATATAAGCATTGCTCTTAGTGAAGCTGGCAGCAAAAACAGGTACACAGGTTCCCATTAGAGTCTGTATGCACTCAGGGGATATTCATATTATCCATTAAATACTGTGAAGCAGTCATAATGGTATAATGTACTTGTCTAATGAATCATATATAAAACATTTGTGTATTTTAGAGTGCAGAGTGAACATGACCTAAAAATTGCATATTTTCATACATATTAATGTTTAAATGTAATACTTACAGGTGTAATGCACGCGGGTGTGGACCCACTGTGCCACTGACTGGGTATGCTCCGGAGGGGCATAACTAAGCTGCTACCTGGTCTTCACTAGAGCCTCTGATGGTGAGGATAGGCTTGGGCTGCAGGGTAGCTGCCAGGTGCCACTCCAGAGCAACCCCCAGGTCAGTGGCAGCTGACCAGAGAGGTCAGGGTACTCGGTGCAAGCACCGAGGGGGTTGCGTGGCCAAGAGGGTGATGGCAATCAGACAAAGTCCAAAAACAAGATCCGAGGTCAGGGTCAGGGGGCAATCAGGCAAAAGTCCATAAACGTAACCCGAGGTCAGGGTCAGGCGGCAATCAGGCAAAAGTCCATAAATGTAATCCGAGGTCAGGGTCAGGCGGCAAACAGGCAAAGTCCAAGGGTAAGTGAACAAGGTCCGGTACACAGCAAAGCAAACAGAGGAAAAACCTTTGCACTAGGAGTTACACAGGCTAAAACCTTGATTTTGCTCAGGCCACTTCCTGTAGTAGGAAGTGCCTTTAAATACTAGCAGAGATCCAGCCATAGGCTGTAGAAACAGAGAGCGTGTATGTGTTGCCTCGTAGATGAAGAGAGACACACCCACTTTCAACTAGCTTTATTGCGTAATCCAGGTACAGGCCGAGGTCAAACACAAAAGGGCAGTCCGATAAAGAGAGGTACAGAAGGATGAGGCAGGAGGCGTAGTCAGGGACAATCCCAAGTCAGGGCGGGTAGAGTTCATGCAAAGTCAGTAATCAGACCGGGTCGCTGTTGGTAACAAGTCCAAGCTGGTAACAAGACACGAGGGAAAACAACAGAGGTTAACACGGTAAAGCGATATAAGAACGCACCCCAGCACACTGTAACACAGAGGCTATAACGGGCAAGGGTGCTGATGACAGGGCAGAGTGCCCAATCACATTGCACCACCTGGCGCCAAGGGATAGGATGAACATGCTGAATAATAATCCCCTGCAGCAAAGATTGGCCGCAGGGAATTTAAGAAATATATGCCCCACCCTGGGGCGAAGCAGTCGGCTGCCTCGGCCCCAGGGGTTACAAAAGGCACGCGCTTCTTACAGAAGGACCCCTGGGCTGGGCTGTACTGCGCACGCCCGCAGGAGTGCTGAGGGCGCATGTAGTACTGTGCACGTCTGCAGGGATGCTGGGGAACTACTGTTTGGCTGGAACAGATCCCTCCGCCAGTGAGGAGGAGCACGCTGTAAGCAGAGCGGCAGCAGCCCTGGCCGAGCTGACGGCTGCAGTGGCTTCCCTCATGCTGCCTGCGATCCCTGGGGACGCCACGGGCGAGGGCCAGATGCCAGACCCGGGGATCCGCCTAGTGTTAAATACCTGCGAATTTGGGCAGGCGAGACCTCGCTTTTGCCAGTGGACTAGATCATTCACCCAAGTTCTTCTTTGCTTCCATAGATATATATCTATATATATATATATATCTATATATATATATATATATATATATAAATAAATATAATAAGAGGTTGTGTGCTGCACTAAGTAGTGAATAAGCAAAATTAATTTTTCTACTTACACACGAATTTCCTTTCTTTCAGATCATGTCTGGCTCTGCTGTTTCTCGTCGTAAGTGCCAAAACAACCCTGATTCATTTTGTTATATCTGTGGCAGTTTCACCATTCCTAGTCACAGGGCGAACATCAGCACATTTGTAGAGCAAGCCTATTTGGCATATTTCAAAGTTAAACTTGGTGATCAAGATAAATCTTGGGCCCTTATAAGGTGTGCAAACAGTGTGTTGATGGTTTACGGATGTGGACAAAGGGAACACGTGATAAGATGTAATTTAGTATACCTATGGTTTGGCGAGAGCCAGGAGATGATTTCAGTGAATATTACTTTTGTATAGTGAAAACTTCAGGATATAGCAAGATAAAAGAGTATCGTAGTCTACCATCGGCTATACGCCCAGTGGGTCATTCAGATGAAATCCCAGTGTTGGTTTCCATTACACTACCCTCTCTTGAAGAACATGATTATGGTGATGAACAAGGTGACAACAATGATGAACAGTTTGAAATTGAAGAGGATTCTGTTCGTAAAGGATTTGATCAGCATGAGTTGAGTGATTTGGCACGTGATTTTGGACTATCGAAGAAGGCTTCAGAACTCCTAGCATCAAGACTGCGTGAGAAAACCTTACTTGATAAAGGAACAAAGGTATCGTACTTTCAAACCAGAGAAATTGCATTTCTGCAGTACTTTAGAACTGACAGTCGCTTTGTGAACTGCATAACATACCTGGTTTAATGGAGGAATTGGGAATTCCAAGCTGTAACTCAACTGAATGGCAACTATTTATCAATAGCTCAAAGTTGAGTCTAAAGTGTGTCCTCCTTCACAATGGTAATATATTTAGGTCAGTCTCAATTGGCCATTCAGTTTCTCTTTGAGAAGAATATGCAGACATAAAGCGAGTCATTGAGTTGTTGCAATATCACCAACACAATTGGGTCATCTGTGTTGACCCTAAAATGGTATGCTTCCTTCTTGGTCAACAACGCGAATACATCAAGTATCCCCGTTATCTGTGCATGTGGGACAGCAGAGCTCCTGAGAGGCATTGGGTGGAAAGGAATTGGCCTCCAAGATCTGCCCCAAAACCAGGTGATCCAAACATTCTACATGAGCCACTTGTTGATAGAAAGAATATTACATTCCCGCCTCTGCACATGAAACTGGGTCTGATGAAGCAGTTGGTTAAAGCTTTGCCAACTGAAGGAGACTGTTTTAAGTACCTCATTTTGGCATTTCCTAGCCTGTCATTTGAAAAATGAAAGGCTGGTGTGCTTGATGGTCCACAGATTCGGCAGCTCATCAAAGATGAACATTTCATCAGGACAATGTCAGAAGTTGGAAAGAATGCTTGGTTATCATTTAAAGCCATTGTCAAGGACTTTCTTGGAAACACACAAGCAAATAATTACACAGAATAATTTCATTGCATTTTCTGCAATGCCATCTTTATAACTTACTGAAAAACCTCGGTGCAGTCAGTGATGAGCAAGCTGAATGATTCCACCAAGATTTGAAGGTCATGGAAGGACAGTATCAGGGTAGATGGGCTGACTATTGTTGGAGCATCCGGGGGATTGTCCTAACACTGAACACTCGAGGAAAAGCTATAAGCATTAGTCTTTTTACCTTAACCACTTACGCAATTAATTTTCATATATTTACATGTCATAGTGTAACAAATCCTTTGTATGAACAAAAGAAATTTAATAAACCGTACATTCAAGTTATTTCATTATTTTTTCATTGTATGTAAAATTTGTATGTTTTTTGACAAAAATTTAGGGTACCCTGTATCGTAAAAACTGGATGTGATAGCAAAAAACTGGGGACATTTCTGGATTCACCACCCAAAAAATAGTAAAAAACAAGTGTTAGATCTAACTAAAAAAATGCGTTCCCCAGTGTTATGGAATGTCCAACTGTCAAAAAACAAAAAGCCAAATTTCACGGACTGTGCACATCCCAATACAGGCAAATTCTTAACAGCTGTACAAAACGTAGTTGTTTGATGCGCATCTTTCTGCGCCAAACCTCAGGTGTTTGCTGAGCATTATTGTTCGCCAACGCGGACCTGCTATGTGCCCGTGTCCTATCAGTTGAAAAACGCACCAGCCACTTTTACAGAGAAGGATCCCCATTTGGATAAGTTTTTCTTTTTAGGTGTATATTGTTTGTTTGCCTTCATGTGCACTCATGTATGTACATACATGCATATATGTATGTATGCATTTATATGTGTGTGCATATACATGTAAAAGAGAAAATATAGGAAAAAATATGCAAAGAGGGTTTTATTTTGGCATATTGCTTTACATGCTTCAAATTGAAAAGATTGCCTATTTGTTCCTATGATTTCTGATGTCATGGGCTTTGCTTAAAACAACATTCATGGATGATATGGCTTCTGGTTAAAGGAGGAATCCACTTTTATGTGCTTCCACTACTGGTCGGCCAAGGTCTTAAATGCCATTCAAACCTGCATAAACACCCTGAAAAGCTGTAAAAGCAAGAAAATATGTTAGGCACAAAGTGTATTTGTCCCTGGAAGTTTGATATACTAGTACTATTTGAATTGTGTAAACACTTAAATAATGCATACACTCCACTATTTATCAGAATTAAGTTAAGCAACAACACAACATCTGTTCATTTCTAAGAGTGCCTGACCCTGCTTGTGAGCTTGGCAATCAATGTGGTTTGATGTTGTGCTTGGAACCTGGACCTCCTTCCATCACCATCAGGTGTGTTAGAATGAGTATGCAACTCAGCTGGACAACTAATTCACAACCAGTTTGGACAGCAAGTGGAAGTGTGTTTGTATACAATAGTGCTAAGATCAGGCAGCACAGCACAATGACAACAAACCTATAACACAACTACAAATGGACAGAGAGTTGTGTAGAATAGTGGCAGCAAATGAACTTATTGAGCAAATGTCAGACTATGAAAAAAAACAAATACAAGAAATAAAAACCATGACAATTTATTCATAAAAGGAATATGGTCATATTACATTTAAATGACAATATAACTTTGAGAACTGGACAAAGGCAACGAGGGGGGTTAAATAGCAATTTGTAGTTGAAACCATGCATACATTTGTACTAATTATTTGTGGATAAAATGACAAAACATTGCTGAAAAATTGCTAAACAACAGAAAACATAATTATAAACCAGGCACAAAAACATTGCAGCAACAGATGAAGCTAACAATAATGCAGATTACAAAAAGTCACATCAATGCATAACATCCAAGCAAACTTACTTGATTAACCCCCCAACAAACCAGTCCAGTTAAAATAGTAAAAATTAAATTGCCTATGTATTTATATTCATTTAAATTTATTTTTGACATACACACACAAGTGAAATCATGAAATGTTCCTTAATACACAAATTATAACATCTTTGGCAAAAATCTTTTGATCAAATATTTGATTTGTCTAATGCTAAACTATAATGACATTTGAATCAGATCCAAAATGCTTGGTCACATTTTTTTTACATTCATACTATTGTGTGATGACATATTATAAATTACTAATTATTAAATATACAGCTTGATATAAATTATTTTGCAGTGTTGCAACCAAACAAAAAAGTATCAAAACAACAACTGCAACAAAGTATAAATTAGGCAAGTTTGTGAATTAGTATAATGTAACCTAAAAAAAGTAACATAAAAAAGTAGCACAAAAAAAGATCAAGCAACAATGATTCCAACTGACCTGTAATGGACTGTATATGCGCACAGAACAGGGACCAGGTGTGCCCCAATTGATTGCAATGACATCACCACTGGCTGAGCTAAACAGATCCGCTAAACAGATCCTCTTGAATCGCGCAGCTGAAATTAATCACGAATTCTAGACCCCATTGCTCATTTATGAATGCCAGAAGCCGGCAGGCGACTGCACTAGCACTTGGTCCCGGCTCGCAATTGTCGAGTGGCACGCATTTTCTCTTTGATGCACACCGAGCCATTGGAAAGCAAAACAAAAATGTAATTAGACTTGCAATAAAAGGTTGTTGAATTGTACAAAGCAGAAAAAGGAAGGAAAAGGAAAAGGAAATTAAAAAAGTGGAAGGATATGAGTTCTTTTGTTACCAAGCTACAGTCAAGTAGACCAGTGGTCCCCAACCTTTCGGACGTCACGGACCACTAAATTTGCGGACTCCGGACTGTGCATGCATGGGGAGCCTTGTGTCACTCAAAGGGGAAGATACTTCCCCCAGAGTGACGTCATGATGCCAGAACCTGTCCACTCTCCCATTGCCGGTCTGAGCCAGAGACACAACCCGCCCACCGCCCTGAGCCCAAGATGCATACAAAAGACATGGTCCATGGTTCTGGCCGTTGCAGCCCCCCAAGCAAGGTCCTTCTGCTGATCTTACTGGGGAGTGCACCAGCCAGAGCCATAGACCAGGACCACAGGTTGGGGACTGCTGAATTAAACCAACCAAGATTTCAACCACTGTCAGGAACATTTGTTGGGGTGCAAAAAAACCCCACAATCCACTTCAGCTAAAATACAGGCTCTCTGCAACCAATTGGTGAATTTTAATGTGCCAACATCATAAAACAGCCAAATTACATTAAGCCAAACAACATCTGGACAGGCCTCAAAATATTAGGAACAAAGTCCTATAGAGGGATGTGACCAATATTGAAATTTATGGTCACCACCATGAAACACTTTGTTGATTATGTACACTATCCCTACTGTACAGCAAAGAGATTGATTGAAGAACAAGGATGTGGAGGCTTTTTTGCCAAAAAGAATGTGTAGTCACCTGACAAATTTAAGGAACTCGGCTATCTGAAAAGGACTGCATGCTATCATTGATGCTAAAGGGGGTGATACACAATATTAAGAACTAATGGTTTGCAAACTTTAGAACAGTGATCATCTCATAAGTTTCCTTGTTGTAATGTTTTGTTTATTGGTTATTCTGTAATGTCTTATAGTTTATTTGGATCTTATTAAAAGTTAATGAAATGTGTTTTGTCTGATTGCTCATGTTTCCCTTAAAGAAACAAATTCTCCCAAATGTAAACTGTATTTATACTGTATTTATACATATAAAGTATGAAAAGTATGTTAAAAAAAAATTGTCGATTAAAAAAGCATAATTTTCCAGCCTTGGATTGGCATCAGGGGCAATTTTGGTCATGAATATTGGTTGTGTACGGTCACAAAATTACAGATCTTTTCCATTTAGCTTTTTTTGTAATGTATAAAAGGTACGTAGCAAATCATGTTTGTATAATAAGTACATTCACCAGATGTATTCACCATGCTGTTATTCACCAGATGTAGTACCATTAGTAGTCTAAAAGAGGGCAGTGTTTACTCTTAAATTTTCCACTCTTCTTTAAAGTCAACAGAATGTTGGAAATACATTCCTTCAGATGTGCTGAAACAGAATGTCAAACCAAATACCGGACAATTTTTTTTTTTTTAACAAATTGTTCTGTATGCGCAATATTTCTGTCATTATATTATGAATTCATTCGTGTCATTTTATAACTGAAAACCAATTATTGCAGTGAAGTATGTATTTGTGTTAGCAGATTTCTGTTTAATAATAGCATTTTATGTACCTGTAATAATGTGCAATGGTATACCACATCATGTCATTATCTGTAAACAGATCAGTCGGTTAGATTTGCCTACCTTTGTGCTAGGATTGTCAGGCAGGAAAGCTGGCCCCCCACTGATGATCTCAGAAGCCAATTACAGCGTTATTGTTCAGGTAGAAGCCATATCAAATACCTCCCCTCACTGATGCATTTCACCTAATTTCTGGTCTTAATTGTAGAGATTATGAGAGCCAGAATAACCTGTCAGCTAAAAAAAGAAAAATTAGGTTACCTAATTACCAAACCTTGATGGCACAAGAATAATCATCTGGCCTTATGGTTCTCGATCTCTACTGTGATGTATGTTTGGTAGGGTCAGACTTTTACAAGCGCAGCATTAATTCATGAATCCATCCTTTATTGTGCCAGCAGTATAGAGGTGGTATAATGGGAAAAGAAAATTTATCAGCACACATTAGACTCCCTAATACCAATTGAGCATCATTTAAATAACAGAACGTAAATGTAGGGTCTTTGCTGACCATGTGCATCTTCCTATGGATACTAGACAATTAAATCTAATATTTATCTAGGGATTTTATGAACAGCTAGGTTATCTAATACACACAAATATTAAGATAAAAACAAAATGTTATTTATAGACATTAAAACAATTACAAAAGCCAATGTGCAGCATAATCAAATTGAGTTATCAGGAACAATACAAGTTTCATACAAGGCTTGTACTAGATCTCCCAAATCAGTGTTGCTCAATCACAATTCTGTAAGTTCCCTATTGTTTTCAGAAGCTATAAACTTAATGCGTTTCACAGCAATAAAGAGAAAATTAGGAGCAACAATTCTTTACTGTGTTGAAATGGAAAAACAAACTCATTCTAAGTGGATTTTCCATATGGCATCCCTTCCATCCCCTCCAAGGGATGTTTCCAACCAGCTCTTATAGTAACCTTCCAGATACAAGGCATTATTCTGTAGGGGGGTTCCCAGAATTTGTGCATTCTCCTGTCCTTTTCTCTAAAACAACCTGTTCCAGAAAGCTTGGCATTCCTCATAGAAGGGCCAGTTCAGTCTCAAGGAAACCCACCCAAATGGTACATTTTGTAGTTGCCATACTGCTAATATAGATCCACTTAGTGGGTGTTGAGTAGTATTAGTATTATGTGCTTTTGATCCTCTTTAGCTTCCTCTTTCTGTTCTTTACTCAACATTTCATTTGAAAGATTAATGGCTTTCAATAAAGGGTCAGTCCATATTTTATTATATTTTCTATATTCTATACTATTTTATTAATAGGGGTAGTTTTTAAGTCTAAGTCTTCCGTTGGACTCTTGTATTTCTAGAGTATTTCAGAAAGAAAAATGGCCTGGACAATCAGGATAGCCTGAAAAATATCTGAAACCCAAGAAAGGACCTGGTGAAGATGGGGGCACCAGGGATGCCATTAATACAGATCAGGCAGGTACAATTATTTTTTTGCAGAAAGGGACACCACTTGTCCCTCCTGTAATAAACAACCTGCCTGCTGGTTGTAAGTTTACTTCCACTTTATCATTTTTTAATAGTTGGAAAATGGAAATCTGCTGTAGGGTCGACTTCTCCTATGGGCTGGTTGTGTATAGTATTTTGTGGATATTTACCGGTTTAGTGTATGCATATCCCTAGGGAACAAAGCAATTTTAGCATTTCTGCTATTGGCTTAATTATTTGGTATTACCTTTGTCATTCACAAGACATATCAAAGAAATGCATACAGTATATATTTTTCTATGATAAAAGTACTTTGTATGTGTAAAAGGACATGCATGCTCATGCCTTTGTGTGAGATTCTTACAGCCTGTATGTCTGATCACAAGTTTCATTTGCCTTTTTGCTTTCTTCTTCAGAGGATACCATCTTTGTTTCAACAGTTATCAGCTGGTCATCATCATTTTCTTTAGTTTCTGTGATCTGATAGCTTATTCTTGGTAACTATCCTCTTGTTTAACCTAGATTGCTCCTAACAGCTTCTGAGCAATACGTTGACTTGGCTTTGGACATTTTACACGAAAATCTCTGTTAAACCTCTTCATTACTTTGAGGGCTGTTTTTAGGAGTTTTTGGGTTACTTTTAGGAAAGTAACCCAAAGCATATTATGCACTGTAATGAATGCTATATTTCTTAGTAATACATGAATCCCTCTTTTACTTGATTGTTCCCATTCCTTCTTAAGTACCTTAACTGGACCTGAACTCAAAATATGATTTTTTATAATATTGTACCTAAATAGTATTCCTAAAATATGTACCTTTGACTGCAACTTCCCTCTAGAATTAGCAAAGAATGTCTTATTACTTCAAAGCTGAATATCTAAAGCACTGCTGCCTCAAAACATGAGAAAAAAAAAGTTACATGGGGGTAAGACATGGTCACTAGTTCTTTTTTTGGGTAGAGGAATTCATGCAGAGATTCCAAAATTCCACTTCTCTTTCAATACAATTGATAAAAACATTCCTTTCTAGAGATATTTAGTAATCAACTAAGTGAAATCTCTTGATCAGATGAAGACCTGCACAAACTCTTCTTGCTAGAAAGTAATGCACCTATTGTACCGCATACCAATGTGAATGATGTTATCAAAAGATTTGTGTAGTGGCACGTTGTGACACTGCATTCCAATGATATTTTGCATCTCTTCTACAATAGTTAAACACTTTTGTAAGTCTATATATTTGTTCACTATTCAGAATTTAGTAAAAGAACAAATTCTTCACACATATGATAGGTATAACTTGCTCTCCAACCAGAGCCTGAAGTACACTGATGATGTCACAAAAGGTCTATTTACTGTATGATAATAATTTGAAGATGTTTTACCAGGATTAGACAAGCTGATAAAATATTTGCATTATATTCAAAATGATACATACATATCAGGCATGCAAGTGCTCCTGGTTTGCTTTTATAACTACAAAAAAAACCTCTCTTTTTCAGTTTAGGACAGAATAGGAAATAGTTAGAACCCCTGATGGGAGGATCTTCTCTTATTTCCTATTGTTCCTGACCTAAGCATTATTTTAATATGACAAAATAATACAAATTATGCCAAGTCACTCCAACTTGTTATGTCTTGCCTATATTTTGTTCACCAACTCCAAGGTATTTTAAAAATTATTATATCACGGTAAGGTAGCAGACTTCATAGTGGGGATAAATGGTCTTTTAAAAAAACTATCGTATAAAGGTAAACTCAGGACATGGTTGAAGGTGCCTGCACGATCCATACTTGTAAAGATCTATGGATCTAAGTTCAGTGTACACATAAACATTCTGCTCATTTGACCAACTGTGAAGAATGAAGGAGAGAGCCATATGTAGACTCCTCGGATGGTGTAGATAATATAAAATAATAATAATCAAGGGCTAGACTAATATGTCCAGTCTCTAACCTCCAAGATTTCTTACCGAAGATCATCTGCAGGTATCTATAGTTATGAGAAATTGCTTGGATCAGATGATGGTCATCCCAGGTCAATAAATAACTTTTTTTGTGTGTTAGTTCCAATTGCACTAAGAGGTCTCACTATTGTGCTCTGGTATTTGTGTTGGCCATACATATTGTATTGCCTCTATCATATTTTATTCTTGGAAAATTAGAGAATTTCTACAATAAAAAATTATTTTACCTTATACAATGAAAACATGAAAAAAATGGAGTCAGTTTGTCTTTAAACACTTATACACGCAAAGCTAAGCATGCCAAATCTTTTCAGGTAACTCCAAGTCTGGATTACTAATGTGTATAAAAGTATCTACAAATACAGTTGCAACTGTATCTGAAAGAAGAACACTACATGATTCTGTTATAAATAATACATGTGATCAAGCAACACAGGCCTTTAAATAATTCAAGCTAAAGTATTTTAATGATTGCCAAAAACGTCACTGTCAGGTTTATAATGATGTACAATGCTTGATTTTCTAACACTAAAACCTACAGGTGATATTCTTAATTACTGTAATAGCAAACTTGGCTTAGAGCTCTACATATGATGGACTTATTAATCACTTCTAAAAATTGTAATTAGCTGCTTCAATTGTTCTTGCCAGAAAAAAAAAGGGAAGGGACATGCATACAGAAAATTACACTGAAACCAGCTCTTTCAATAGAGCAATTAAAATAATTACATTTTATGCAAATCACTTGCTGATTCCGCTGAATTTCTTGCTACATTTTCCTTTGCATATAAATCTATTTGTGTGCGTGGCTTCGCACATTTCTTGCAGGTTAGGAATTGAACTTTTGAAATATCACCTGCTGATTGGATAGGGATGGCTTTAGCTTAGAGGTTGACTAGCCAATCAAAAGCAAGCAACTGGCCTGTTCACTTTTAAAAATTAGGAGAAAGGTAGAAATTCTTTCTCTGGCAACACACACAGCTATCTTCAGTAAAAATGATCTACTTTTAACCTCTCTGTGCCACCTTTAAATTACTAAAATGACCAATTAGACTAATGGTTCTTATCAGTTTTACTAAACCAATAAAGTCCATTGCAGTCCTTTCTGCTACTCCCAGAAATGTTGGGCTTGAAAATTTGTGGCCACAATAGAGTTGCATTGTGGCCACTTCCATGTAGCACTGGTGGCCATTTAAGTTACTATTCAAGTTATTTCTACCAATAATTCAAGTAGTTTGTACCTTTCGTTAGTACCATTCAAATTATTTGGGTTTTTGATTTTTAATTTAGGATGATTCCAGTAGAGAAATTATCACTGAAAGACAAAAATTTATAAAAGACAATTCTTAATCTGATTGCGGGTGTTTTCACAAATAGACACTGATTTCTATTGCTTCTATTCTAAATAAAAAAATGTCATCAGAATTAAAGTAATTAAAGGTGGCAATAGCGCAGCTGAAAAAAAGTGATGATTGATACTATTTAAAACATAAGCCTTCAAATATTTAACAAAACTTGCCTGTCTACTCTGTGTACATTTTAAAAACTGCAAATATAATGTCCAGCCAACAAATAGTGCCTCTGCCCAAAGTGCCTGTATCCCTCTTAGACTGGGACCTAGAAAAGCTGCCTAAATTTTGTCTAGATCAGAGGTTTCAAACTCAAATACACAGTGGGCCAAAATGAAAAATTTGGATGGGGGCCAACCTTAATATTTATTGAAAAAAAAACAATTGAGGAAGGTTGCTAATAAATGTCAACAGATGAAGGGGCGCTTGTGGGTCCTGATTGACACTCCAGCAGGACATTCTGGGATTTGTAGTATTAGCCGTGCGGGCCAGCTCTAGAAGACATTTAGTATTTTCTTGCGGGCCAAATATAATTACAGTGTGGGACAGATTTTGCCTGCAGGCCTTGGGTTGACACCCCTGGTCTAGATTTATCAAAGCTTTACAAAACTGAAGAAAATAGACTATCATGGGAGAACTTGGGTGATCCAGCAAACCTGGAATGGATCTCTTGAAATCATTTCCTATTAGTTGGAAAATGTTCTCCCATTATAGTTTATATTCTCCAGTCTTGGAAAGCTTTAACAAATCAGGCCCATTAAATCTTGAAGCAGATTGGCTACAGCAGCAGAATTCCAAACTTGGAGGTGCCACTCCTGTCAACTAAACAAGCATTTGGTCTGATA
Organism: Pyxicephalus adspersus; assembly: GCF_032062135.1. Taxonomy (NCBI): domain Eukaryota; kingdom Metazoa; phylum Chordata; class Amphibia; order Anura; family Pyxicephalidae; genus Pyxicephalus; species Pyxicephalus adspersus. The sequence goes on along the minus strand of NC_092862.1, from coordinate 104,475,140 downwards.
AATCTCGCTTTTACCTGCAACATTCCTTGGTAGGGTCAGAATTCGTTGTCAAGAACATGACAGCTTTGATCCTTCTTTGTATAAACATTTCAGGCTGGTGTTGGTAAAAGAGCTTGCAATCTAGGAGGTGGGGGAAGTAACACACAATAGGAGGGGAGATATGTGGTGGTGAGAAGTAGTGAGTGTTTTAAAATACAGGAGAAGACGGGTGGGCAAGTTTGAAAAAATGGGTTTTGAGTGTTCTTTTTAAAAAAACAGAAAGTGGGAGCAAGCCGAATAGGAAGATGAAGACCATTCCAGAGAGTGGGGGCGGCTCTAGAAAAGTCTTGGAGCCGTGTGCCTGATGGCTACATCCAGAAAAATACTGCATCATATCACAAAGATCAAATCATCCCAACCTGGTATTTTGAGCATAACAATTATTTGTACTGTCACCAGATCTCAGTCCAACAGAGCAGCTTTGGAATGTGGTAGAACGCTATATTTCCATATGGCTGCACAGCAAACAACTGCATGATAATATTATTACACAGTATTTATATAGCTCTAACAATTTACACAGCGCTTTGCAAAGTTAATTGTCATATGACTAACTGTCCCTCAAAGGGGCTCACAATCTAATGTGCGTACCTCAGTCATATCTCATTAACAAAGTCAATTTTTTGGGGGAAGCCAATTAACCTAACTGCATGTTTTTGGGATGTGGGAGGAAACCAGAGTACCCAGAGCAGACACAGGGAAAACATACAAACTCCATGCAGATATTGTTCTTGCCGAGATTTGAACCTGTGACCTAGCAAAGGCGAGAGTTCTAACCACTGAGACAACCATTATTATGTCAATATGAACCAAAATCCCTAAAAAATGTTAGCAGAACCTTGGTTAATCAATACCACAAAGGATTATGCTGAAGGCAAAAGAGTTTCAACCCAAGAACTTGCAAGTTGTACCTAATAAAGTGTTTGGTCACTGTATATTACAATTATTACATTATATTACAGTAAAAAAAAGAAGTCTGTATTCATGGTCTCCCCCTCTGATAATCCAGGCTTTACAAGTCAAGAACATTATTAGTTATGGATGTTACCTATAGGACAGCAAATCCTAACTTTTTAAACTCAGATGCACTTTAATGTTTTATGGTTAGGTACAATGTCACTGAATAGAGAGGACCTCATTCACAATTCTACTAGAGAAGATTAGAAAATAAAGAGAAATGTAGAATTTATGGACAGCCCAAACACAGAGGTACATTTTCTTCTTTTCCCAGCCACCACTGAGCTACTCATGCATTTATTTGTATGTATTTAGTTGGAAGCAAAGGTTATTTTTGCCCAATGCACTGCTGCTAGGGGCATGCCAACAATGAAACAATGAAGAAGAGAAATGGTTCTGTGTGTTGCTAACCTCCAGGTTATTTATTTATGTGCAGACGTAAGACGGATGAGATTTTCACAGACTAATGACTGGGATTTGTGCTATTTAAATGATTTATTGTAAATGTTTCCTTTTAATCCAAATACAGCATGCTGGCACTTGATTTGATGACAAACGGCATGTATCAGAACAAATAAATTGGGAAATGTAATAATAAGGAAGAGGTGCATCAATAATAAAACTCCAGGAAATGAGAAAGCAAAGGCCTGAGGCTCAGCTGCGGCTCTCCAACCTGTGGATTTAGGGATTAATGATAACTGTGAGGAGTATTTAGTCCATGCTAGAAATAGCTGCAGCTGTACTAGGTCATTTGAATGCATCAGTTACAAATCACAGAACGAAGGGGGATTATTCCATGCTGAGCCTGATGTGCTGTGCTATGTCATTGATGACAGATTTAACGGCAGAATACTTTTTTGGCAAGCTGGTTCAAAAAATGCCGGAACAATTAATTGTTGTCTTTGGCTTAAGCAGCTCTGCATGCAACTAAGAAGAATATTAAGTATTTTATCATATAAACATACTTTGAAGACAGATGTATCTTGTGTTCCTTTTAGATCTGTGTTTATCATTTGGGAACAGTTATGTTTCTAAAGAGTTTTTTTTCCTTAGCTCTATTTCTGTACTAAGACTGCTTATTATGATTTCACTTCATTTAGGCAACATCTCACATCTTCTGCATTTGAAGCTGCAGCAAATCAAACAGCATCCGCCTAATTTCTTGGCTGATGGACATTCAGCATTATCTATCTCTTCTTTCCCAGTTTTACTGTCCATGACCCATTCATTAGATGTTAGTCTTTTAAACCTTGATTGCTTAGCATTACATGAGAGTGGTCTGCATGATGCAGGGTGTAGTATAGCAAGTATAGCATCCTGATGCCTTTTACTATTCCTTGTACCTCCTGTTGTGTCAATGGGACCGGACATGAAGTACATTTTTCCCAATAGGACACCGTTAACCAAAACATTTTTTTTTTGTTTACCTTTGCCTATTTTGTCCAAACATTAAATATTTTTGGCTTTAGATATACTTTAACATGTACATATTTATTTGTAGTGTATGTAGATTCTGCAACTTTCTTTAATAATAAAACAAACCAAATGATTTTGTCATTGTCCTTGGTATGGCAATTTCTGGTGTTTCTCCATATTGTGTGTGTCGATGTATATTGCACACACATGTTCTGCCATTGCCCCCATCCAGAATCCTTGAAGGTGCCATACAGCCAAGTGCAGTGCTGCATATAAACAGAAAATAGATGAAGGAGATAAGCAGCACTAAGATGCAAAAAATTACTGAAAAAATTGTAAAATAGTATTTTGTGTATGTATGGGTTAAGTTATAAAGTAACATTGTAAAGCAAATTTTTATGAAATACACACTAATAAATATTTAATCACTTTGCCCTTTTCACCACTCCACTGTGGGTAACAGGTTTTATACATTGATCTTTGACTGTAAGCCATTGATTGGCTATTGATGATATATGATTAAGTTCAAAGAAACAGCATGTATCTCTAGTTAACAACAATTTCAGTATATTCACAGAAATCAGCACCTCTTCACTCCTAGGTTTCTATGTGCTATTAAACATTTAAAGGAAAACAGTGAAATAGAAGGTCATAGATATCTATGTGATGCTTGAACACCATGAAGGAGTTCATGCCAAGATGACAGGTGCATCCTAACCACCAACCAGTATTTCCGATTAAGCATTCAAATGAGCATTTAGAATCATTGAGAACACTTGGCAAAATTTCCTAAATTAAGATGCAAATTCATGTTTTTCTTTCTTGATCGATTCTTCCTTTGTCTCTTATTTTGTCTACAGGTGTGAAACTCCATGAGGTAAAAGAGCATTCTCCTCAACCAGATGTCAGCACTTACAGAGGATGTTAAAATGGGACAAATTAGGTGAAATTTTTTTTAATCAACATAGAAAATTAGAATCCAAAAAATATGTTGTAAGGAGAGAAAACTGGAGTCAAACATGTGTAAATTTGCTGGCATCTGTATGGCACTTTTACCATTAATTTGTGGCAGTTTCTGAGCATCCTGTGCCAGATTTGGACTAAGGCCAAAAAGGGCCAATGTAGCAACCTTTGACCCTTGCCAAAAGTGGGCATGTAAATGGGTCTATAACATGGTTCAAATAATAAAGATGTTTTTAGGCTGTATAATATTCAGGAGTAAAGTAAAGTTCCAAGAATTTGGAAATAAAAAATGAGAACATTAGAGAATAAAAAATGAGGTTTAAAGCCCAGTTGAAGCTTCAAATCTTTTTGTCCCTTAATAGCTTCAAACCAAAAAATAGTATGAGTTATATATAATGCTCTGTAGATGTGTTTCCATTTAAAGGTAATGGCACCCCGACACACATCTACAGTGAGTTACAACAAATCTTCACTATAGTTTACCATAATGCACAGATTCTTATGTTCTGCGCATGCTTTGTTCTTTTTTGTTTTACCAGACCATTCAAAAGTAATGGACTGCTAAATGAAAATGGGCACCATAAATTGTGCATCGCATCTGTGTTATAGTGTAAATAAAGTATTTTCAGCAGCTTTTATTAATTGAATGTAATGCTAGTAAAAAAATAACTATAATAATAGTATGCTGCTTCCCCACTTCCTGGATTGTAAACTCATTCAGGCAGGATTCTCTCCTCCGCCTCCTGTGTCACTGACTTTAACTGTCTGTCATTTGCATCCCCTATTTATTGTACAGCATTGCATAATATGTTGGTGCTATATAAATACTGTTTATTAATAATAATTAAAATATTAATGGGCACAGCAACAAATATGTACACAACTGACCCGATCCCTCTAATCAAAGGGCCATTCCAGTATGAAAATGTATCAATAGCAGATTCTTCCATTCATATATATATCATGTAGAGCTTTTATCAATGTACCTAAGTAAATCATCATTCAGAATTAACATAAATGTGTGATAATTCTGAGCAGGTCTGTTTATTATTTGTTTATTATGAGAATGTTACTTGGTGGCACTGTGTTCTGCCTTGGTGGATGGAGGCTCCTGGCTGTGTATTTGTACAGAAAGTCTGTTTTTTTGGCCATCTCCCTACCCACTACCAATTTTTCTACATAGACGTATGCACTGTTCTAAGCAGTGATGGCATGACATGTCTATCTGGTCTATATTGTAGCTTTATGTTGTTATTTTATGTTGTATTGAGTGGTTTATATTGTTTATTGTGTTATTGTTTAGCCCTTTCAGATACACACTAAGTAAGAGGTTATAACCTTTCAGTGCTCTGTTCAAATCCAATCTGGTTGGACATAAATTTCCGTTTTTATAAAAGGATGTGACTGGAGTATTTTTACTATTCTTTTTAAATGCTGAATACACAGTTGGATACAGCAAGAACTTCTCCTAAGTGCTGACTGTTCCCATATACTAAGCCCAGAAAACAAACACTACAATAGAATATAATAAAATACAATAAAATGTGGATTAATAATAAATATTCACTAATTCCCACCCCCACATTATTTTATTATTTTGTTCCATAGTTAGAAGTAAACGTTTCCACTGTATCATGAGGAGTTAAGATATAATTGTAATGGTTTATACATATATTAAAGGCCTAAATTATAAAATAGTTCTATATAAAAAAATCTTAGGAAAGCTCCAGTGTTAAAACTGATGATTTATAGTAATGTCTTTGCTCTGGTGGGTGTGGTAGTATTTATAACACAAGACTGAGGGTGATTTTTTGATCATTTGTAGTGACATAATATTTCACTACACCTTACTAGTTATTCTCTTCACAGTTTTATTTGATACCTTAACCCAGGGGTCAGCAAACCCATATCAAGAAGGCACACTAGGCCGAACTCTCTCTGGAGTCCTGCGCTGATGGCTCCGCTCCCCACCAGGAACGCCCTTGAAAGGAAATGCCTCTCCTCCTCAATGCATACGGAGGAGAGGGAATGTCCCCCTACCCTAGCGGCAGAAGTGTTAACGCTGGCCGTGGTAAATAAAAAAGGAAGGCATAACAAAAAGGCTCAAGGCCGCATTTGGCTCCGGAACTGCAGGTTGCCGACCCCTGCCGGTCAAGATTGGGCTAGATCGACCAGGGGGGGCGTTAGGCCAGATTGGACTACTGGCTAGGCTGTATCTGGCCTAAAGGCCGGAGTTCGCCTACCCCTGTCTTATCCTATCAACACTGTGGAGGTATGTCTTTCTGCAATAAGAATCACACTGCGTGAAGAATAACCTGCCATATTAGGAGGCATCTTATCGTCTTCTAGCACGCTTACAGCAGATGTTTTTAGATCCAATATTCTGTACCTAGAAGAAGACAACTGCTTTTCTAACATTTTGGCAGAATTTAAGCATCTGTGATCTTTCTAAGAGGCAGCCCTTGCAGTCAAAGGCTTTCATTATTACATGTTGTCTTTGTAAGTAGTTGGAGAATCTCATATTGGGAACATCTGATCCTTCACTTGGATTGTACACAAGGAGAAAGCTCAAAGCTATAGTTTTGTTCAACACTAAACTCAGTGCATACTACTCAAATCTGGCAGATGTTTCCCTTAATTGCCTACCATCTCATCACACACCTTATGACAGGATGTAATGGTAGCACTGCCATAGTTACACAGAGACATGGTAAATGCACAAAACACCAGGATAAACCTGACAGTATACTAAAACCTTCATCACTGGAAATGGCTGCAATGTCTACTTTCCGTTCATCTCATAAAAGCTCTATTTAGGCCTTGTTCTCAGCCATTGAGTTATCTGACTCCTTACTGCAGCTTTGTTCAGTGAACAATGAACAATGTGAATAATGTTCATTTTATCTCAAGTTTAATCACACATCCTCATTACTTTCTTTCATAGCCTATCTTCCACACTTGGTTCTGTTTGGCTCTGCTGAGAGGAATCACCCCAATAATAATAAAAAACAGAGGATGCTTTGGTGTAACATAATAATATTCACATATCTCTCCTAACATAGTCTTTCAATGTGGTCAAGGGGTTCTTTTTATACAATATAATCTCAGAAAAATAACACGTGTCCCAATATGTTAACATTTACCCCCCAATAGAAAGGCCCCTAGAAAACCCCCACACCTTCATTCAAGGCCAAGCACTAGGTAAAGCTAGCTATGGTTGGGAAGAACTACACTAAAGACCTTCTTAAGTCTTTATATTTTAAAGTCTATATTTACTTTAAATCCAAAAACTATGGTCATATGAGCAGCCAAGAAATGGCTTGTTGCCATTTCTTGCTGTTATAGGTCAAAAAGTATGCATTTACTTTAAAGTGTCTCATGATGGATCATATGATGAATCATGCTTGAAAACATGGACCTGGTGGGTGGGTTTAAAAATAGCTTAAAATAGAGATTAAGAAAATTAGTTGCATGTAAAGTATATAACAATAAGAAATACCCTAATTTTTTTTAACCCAAACAGCATGACAAATAGTGTGACAATTAGATGACTATCACAAGGAATGAGAGTCAAGCGTCATACACACTTTAGATGATTGATAAAAATATGGTGTGCATACAGCAGTCCTCCATCATCTGCATTCCCCAGGAATGGCCGCTCTTCTATGGGGGAGAGCACCGTGAAATGTCACTTACTTGTCCTCCCATTCTCTCTCTATAGAACAGAATAGTGCTACATGTACAGTGTGTATGTAAGAAATAGCATAAATAGTGCCGGTATCAGGAATATGTAACCCAATACATGGTTGTCAGTGGCAGGAAGACGGCCCCGGTGAGGCCACACGGTGGTTAGCACTCTTGCATTTCAGCAGTGAGGTCCCAGGTTTTCTCTATGCAATTCACTTTCCTCCACATCCGAAAAATGTGCTGGTATTATAAATGGCTTCTCCCCTCAAATAGCCTACATTAGAGACATTAGACAATGACTATGATAGGAATATATTTCATTTTGAGATACTCTGAAGGAAGATTAGTGACATGTGTACTGCCCCATAAAACGCCATCGCTATCTATTTATAATATTGTATTAAAAATAATAATAACTTGGGAAAAACTGGGCAGCCTTAGTATCAATAAGAAAAAGAATCCAATTTCAAATTTTAGGCACTTGCTTAGCTGTACCTCATCCCAATATATTATCAAACAGAAAAGAAAAAAAGAAATAGGGACTTTAATGGTACATACAATTCTTAAACCACACATCAATAACATTTTATCCCATCTTCAGCAAACAATACTGTCAAAAAAAGTGAAGTATTAATACCATCCAAAGTTGTTGTCACTACTCAACGCGTTTCGTTTCAACTTCATCAGGAGCGTGAGACTACAGAATGCAACCTAACCATGAAAAATACATATTACAATGTGTATTTTGTACAATGTGTATCATGTACATAATGAAAGAAATATATGTATCAAGTACAACATCAGTACCAATTTAGACACCTAAAGAACCATGCCATATCCTATAACATTGCTGGACCTGACATCAGTGCTGCAACTATGCAGGCACCAGTGGGAGGAGATTAGTCTGTCCCAAAAATCCAGCCTTATAGACCCCAGAATGCACCTGTCAATCAAAGTTCAGGGGCCCTTGGCAATTACTTATTTTGTTCCCCTTTTCACCCCTCAGGAAACATTAGAGAATTGCATCAGTTCAGGGCCTGTGCTAGGTTTCTTATGTAAAATTTTGAATTAGGAAAATTCCACATACCATAGACTTTTTAATAAGACTTGATTTTCCAGGATCTAAAACGGATAAAAAGTACTTTATGCATTTTCTAACATTTACTACAATTATCTGATGTTTAAGCCACCAGATTCCAGCTTTCTGAAATACAGAGATCAGTTCACTAAAACATTAGTAAAGGAGTATTTGTATTTTTTCCAATCTATTTAATTTATTTAAATTCTCTTTTTTATCACATGGATGATTTGAATGAACCATGTGCACATTTTGTTAGATAATTCATTTCAGTTTTGGTTTGTACAAGTTCATTCAGAAAATGTAATACTAAAACACCAGCCAAAATATAATTTCCCCAATTTTAGACTGTGATTGGCCAAATCTCTTCTTTTATTGCTTTGTAAGTCTTTACTTAGAAGATTCAGCTTCCTTGTTTGTTCAGACCTTTGCTACTCCAAAAAAAACTCAAGCATTAAGGACTTTAAAGGCACCAATTATAGAACATATCACAAATTTGTATTCACAGTTAAGAACATAATTTATTGTGTTGTTTATATAACCGAGATATGTTTATCATAAAGACATTGGCTGTACATCCAATTTCACATAGTATTCAATCCGTTTCGCAACATAGGCTTCCTCAGGACTGATATCATGTTAAAACTATAATGACAACAAAAACAGCTATAAGTACATGCCCCACAAATTCCGAGATTACAATATATAAAAATTTCAATCACACATATTGCTACTCCCAAAAAAGAAAATCAAAAACTATTCCAGTGATAGATGTTACTACTGGCCTTGACTATGGGGGTCTCCCTTGACTACGGGGGGACCTCTACTCCTTTCCTGTCCTGGAAAAGAAAGAAAATCTTTCCAACTTGGGAATTAAATTGGGAATTAAGCATTAAAGCTGATAGAGTTGGATTTCTACCTTAAATTTCGGGCATCTAGGATTTGTGGTCCTAAAAACAATCTTTGTAAAAAGTAATTATATTAAACTATGTAAATGATAATTTAATACAATTATTTTGCAAGTTAAAGTTTTTTTTTTTGTTTTGGATAAAGAAAGAGTCGAAATATTTCAGTTTTTTTTTTTATCTCAGTGTCTCATTGAGGAGAATTTCACTTTCTGTCCCAGAGATACAACAAGAAAATAAGAATTTTCCTATGCACTTGTAGACATATTTTGGAATCCCCATTATATTCTGCTTCAGCAATAGTTCAAAAGAACTAATATAGAGTGGTTTACAGATTATTATTATTATTATTAATAAACAGGATTTATATAGCGCCAACATATTACGCAGCGCTGTACAATAAATAGGGATTGCAAATGACAGACTAATACAGACAGTGATACAGGAGGAGAGGACCCTGCCCCGAAGAGCTTACAATCTAGTACAGATATTAAAAAAAATCCTGATATGTATTGTAATCTTTCCCAAACTTATATATAACTAAAAAGTGTTTTGACTGTACCTACACATAAAATATTATAATAGTTAAAATTATATTCTCTCATGTGTAAGTAGGGAATTCAATAAAATAGCATGAGTTAAACATGAATGTATAAAACACTTACACAACACATTGAGGCGGCTTACACATAATTGAACCATTTAACTCATGAATACTGACTGACTCATAGTCAAGGTCACAGCTCACAATGCTGGGGTAACAGACAACCCACATGATAAAGAGGAAATTACAGTCCGGGATGTCACCTTTCATGTAGCCTTTCCAGTTAGTGAAGATTCATCTATGCAGGAATTAATTAGCAACATTGAGAAGGCAGAATGCCACTAATATATTACAATATAGCCTACAGCAAATGTATTACTGGAGATAATTCACACAACACACATTATTTTGCAGATTCAAACACAGAAACAGATGTGAATGCACTGGCTTTATAGTACTAATAGAAGTTAACTAAAGGCAAATTATAGAAATAGCCATTTCCTTAAGCCCATTAGAGTCCTTGTTATGAATTACTGTAATGCAGTCAGGCTCCATAAACTCTAATATTATTTTTTTATTTTATTTTTTTTTGAAGTTTCAAAATACCCTGAGCTGGAAGAATGTAGAATAATCAGACCACTGCATATACTGACAAGCAATGACCTAAGCAGGGCCACCATCAGAAGGGGGGCAAAGAGTACTTCTGTACTGGGCCCTGATCAAAAGAGCACAACTTTTAGAATGCTGTAACTTTTGAACATGGGGCAGGGGGCCCAGGAATTTTATCTAGTATGGAGCCCAACGATTTCAAGTGGCGGCCCAATGATCCAATAAGGTCCTGTACAGTGCTCTAATTATTACTATATATTTTATGACTGTGTTACAGTAAAATAGAAGTATGGTTCCAATAGGCTTTAAAATAAAAAAACACTGGTATGCATCTGACATAAAAAGAATATACAATCTAAAATAAAACTATAAATTTATGTGAAGATAAGTAAGGCTAAAACCATAAAAGTTATAAATAGAGAAAAAGAGATATTAGTGTCACCAGTGGATGTCATAAAATGAGACATTAACATGCTAAGAGGCAGCAGTTGAACAGCTGCTGCTGAGGTTTTAATGATGGGTTTTGTAAATTCTCACGCTGGTCTTTAGACTGCAGGACATGGAAAATGTATCTGATCTAGCCGTTTAGGTAGTAGTAAATCGTGTCGTGTCTATCAGTGTCCTTTGGTTCGCCAGTACCTCAAGTCTTTAAGGTCAGACTTATACAGCAAGAATCATCCCTCTCTCCTTTCAGTAAAGTAGACCTGAACTCAAAAAGTAAATATTTGCTAAGTTACAGGGAAAATTTAGAAATCTTAAATGTCCCCTGGAGTAATACAAACTGACAGTGTGAGATATGCGGCATTGTTCCCCTTGCTGAAAGCTCTGGTTACCATGATTGCTGCCATTACACAGAGACATAGTGCAGAACAGGCATGATAAGTCAGGAAAAGGTTACCTGCAGGAAGACCACAAGCATTATTGGTGACTAGTCTTTTGTCCCCTATCACCCTTTTTAGGACACTGCAATACAGTTCCCTAAGCTTTTTTAAGCACTGTGACAAATAGCCCAAGTTGGTTCAGAGAATAATATGAAAAGGATTCTATGTGGCGCCCCAGGTCTGGCAATTTTAATTTATACAAAATGTTCCAGAGTGTGTTCCTGCCTTTGACTAGGGATGAGCGAGAATGCCTCTGGAATTCTCGTGAAAATTTCCATGAACTTCCAATGGTTCCGTGAAATTTCAGCAAACTGATTTCGCGAAACCACCGGAAAAGGAAATTAAAACTACCTACCTTTGACCTGATCCTGATTATTTTGGGCATAGGAGCCTGGCTAAGGAAAATAGGTATGGGCTCCCTTTCCATCATCCCTTTCTGTAATCAAGTACTAACAGGAAAACCTTGTTGTATGTGTTGTGAATGTGCACAGGTATGTGACTTTTTAGTAAAGAGCTGCCCCCCTGGGCACATCTTTATTCTAGGTATTTTGTTGGACATTAGAACTGCTTGGAAATAAACTATTATCCCAGCCCAGAATGATAAAAGTGGTCAGAAAAACCTTAAGTGGAGAGTGGGCACAGTCTTACAGGGGAGTTAACTGTATTTTGGGTACACTCTGATGGTGAACTCACACAGCACATGTATTTGACCATTATAACTGAATATCCATTTTGGATGGAATTTGGTATTTTGTTCCATTTGTTTCTCTAGCGTGAACTATGATATTTTTACATTAAAAAGCATGTATCACAAGACCTGGCATTTCAAGATGAGATAGGAATGCAGGAAGAATGATATTATTGAAAAACACTTGTCAAAGCAGATCCAAAATTAGAGCTGAAATTATGAGCAAATATAAACTTTTCATTTAAAATTTGGGTTTACTATGCCCCCACCCGTTGTTGAGCAAGACATGACATTAAAGCACCCAAAAGGACAGATATGGACTTGTCGGTATTTGCATAGTATAGCTGACAGTATTTTTGGATCTACTGATTGTGTTTATTTTCAGTGAGTAAAGGTTATATTTGCTTAAAGTTGAAGTTTCATCTGACAAAATTGCCATTGAAATGCTGATAACATTTTCAAATTAAAACCGCTCCCATGACATACCTTTTTTAGGGACCAGCAATGTCATCATTTTGTCTCTGTGTTTCCCTATACAATGCAGGCAATTAAAAAAACAGGCAACTGAAAACAGGAAGCTGTCTTAAAGCCACACTAAACTTTTTTGCAAAAGCATTGCATGCCTCTTTTGTCAATTGGTGCTACCTCCTGGTAACTTTATGTTTTTGTCTTTAAGTGTGCTTTATTATCCACATGTGATACTAAGCCTCCATGATTAAATTAAAAAAACAAAACAAAAAAAACAATATATAAAAGGAGAGGCCAGTCAGGCTGAGAGGGAAACAGCTGAATGATGGTAATTGTGCATCAGTTTTGAAAAAAGATAGGCTCTGTCCAAGGCTACGTACACACATGAAATAATTGTCGAAAACTAACGTTTAACGACCGATCAACAATTATTCATGATTATTTTGAACAATCGTATTCAAATATAATCCACCAATAATGTGCACACACTAGATACAATCATTTGAACAATGCAGGAAGTGACATGTACAGGAGAAAGTGTATCACAGAACAATCAACAATCACTGAACGACCGTACACACAATAGATAGCGAGCGATCATCGCCCAATCAGATCAGGTGGGGCGATTGTTCATTTGCAGCGACATTCCTCGTTGATTGGCGACGTTGGCCTGATGTTGTGCACTTTTTTTGTTCAAACAATTATCGGACGATCAGTCGTTAGTTGTTTATTTCCAACAATAATTATTGCACGTGTGTATACGTAGCCTAACTTGCTGCACTGTGAGAAGTGTACAAAGTGCAGTAAAATCAGAATAAGCCTTTTCAGTACAGTGGATGCCTATACAACTCTGGAAGACTGAAAGTAAGGCTGGAGTTCAGCTTTACAAGGCACATTTAGCCAAAACATGAAACATATTGGATAGAGAAATGAATGTTTAAAAATTCTGTCTTTTAGGAGAAATATTTCTTTATTTTTTGTTTTAATTGGCATTTACTTTAGGGTGCCCATTTCTATATTTGATAATATTATTCTCATGGCATTTCCTAGTATTCTAGTTTAATACTATTCTGAAAATATTATGATTTATGGAAAATAAAGCTGCAAAGACTGCTGAATGGACAAATAGTGGAAATGTAGACATCTGGTAACAGAAAAGAACTTTGCCTGCCTCTGGGTCCCTGGCTTAGATTACTAGAAGAGATTCCTATATTTGGGATATATATTTTGCTGACAAAAATGATGTTTCCTCTAGAATTTTTCTTCTGCCCTACTTTCCATGCTTAGCGCTGAAAAATGTGTCAGTTTTATATTAAGGAGGAACTTTGGTGGACCTGTTTAGATTTGTAGAAATAACCTATTGTTTAACTATTTCTGGATATATAGTTACATATATAGTTACATAGTAGGTTAGGTTGAAAAAAGACAGAAGTCCATCAAGTTCAACCACTAGGGAAATAGAGATATCCCAGATATAAAACCCTATAAGACATAGTTGGTAGTAGGTAGAGCAAGGCGAAAAAAAAACCCTGGTACAATTTGCTTTAACAGGGGAAAAAATTTTCTTCCTGATTCCATGAGGCAATCGGATGTTCCCTGGATCAACAGTCACTGTTATCTTTACTTTAAATCCTTAATACCCAGTTATATTCTGTGCTTCTAGAAAATCATCCAGCTTTTTTTTAAAGCAATCTATAGCAGTTGCTGAAACGCCTTCCTGAGGGATTCCACATTTTCACAGACCTTACAGTGAAGAATCCTGTCCTTATCCGGAGCTTAAACTTCTTTTCCTCCAGGCGCAAAGAGTGCCCTCTTGTCCTTTGTAATGATCTCAAAGTGAATAATGGGGAAGAGAGTTCACTATATGGACCATTTATATATTTATACAGGGTGATCATATCCCCCCTTAAACATCTCTTCTCAGGGGGAAAAGATTCAGTTCAGCTAATCTCTCCTCTTAGCTGAGCTCCTCCATTCCTTTTATTAGTTTAGTTGCCCTTCTCTGCACTTTCTCCAATTCCTCAATGTTCTTTTTGTGAACTGGTGCCCAAAACTGGACTGCATATCTGGATCTGGCTTTGCTTCTGTTATTCAGATAGGTTGATCTCGTCAGTACGACAATCAAAATATTTGTCGTGTTGGCATGCCTGTATTTAGTAAGTGTCTTGTGCGGGCTTCATTTGAGTCAAGCCAAGATTCATTTAATATCTGTTGTCTTGGTCCATTGAGTATGAATCCTATTGTAGGCATGTTCATTGTTTGTGTAGGATGTGGTATACATTTCACACTCAACCTAGGAGATCCCCCAGTAGGTTCGGAGGACGCAATTAGCCAGAGCTGGGGACAATACTTTAAAAAGTACTAGATTTTTTTGAGTGAAAACATCCAGTTCCATGAGTCCAGCACTGGTTCCATCATTACCCCCTTAGCCATCTTATGGTGGCTTCTATACATTGTCACTATCTATAGACCTTTACGCTGAAAGAATTTTGGTCCTCTCTCAGTATAGGTATTGCGCTGTGGCTGTCTTACTCTGTAATTTACAATATAATTTTCCTCCTCTTTCTTACTTCACCCCCTATCCAAGAACTCTTTATTACCATTGTTGGAATATTCAGGGCACACCACCGCTATATGCTTTACTGAAACTTTTCAACAATCCTCAATTGCTGGTCCATGCATGGTTCAGGCCTTACTTAGTAATTATTTCAATAGAATGTCTTACAGTTTCTGCCTAGGGTTTTTAACTGGAGGAACACAGTCCAGATCATGGTAGTAGGAATTATTTACATACCGAAAGCAGTTTCTTATATGCAGAGCAGGTCAGTATGTCAAACTAACAGCTAAGTCCTGCAGGTGATGCAAGCAAAATGACAGACAGAGCCTGCTTGTGTTGGAATTGAAAAAAGCCTAAAAAAATTTGCTTTTTATATCATATCATGCATATGGTATAGGGTAGAAAAGTATATTTTTTTTTGTGTATTTATGTTTTCTATTGTATTTGTATTAATATTGTTTTTATATCTAACTTTAGTTTAGCTGTAAAGATCTTGACACTTCCCTGTTTCAGGCTCTGTGTGTCAGGGTGTGCAAATGATGTCAAATTCATACTGACAACTCCTGTACATATATGTAAGCTAGTAAAGTGGTTTTACTGATAGTTCTAATCCATTCTGTTTTATGTGTGTGGGTTGTAAGATTTCCATTTAATAGGAAACTCTTCAGCGTAGTGAAACAGAAATCCTATCTCTCAGTAAAACAGAAAAAATGTATTTACATATATATAACCTCAGTGTCAATGGTATTTACAATATGTGTTGAGAACCCAGTGGTGCCACACCTTTTAGCATTACAAAGTTATGTACAAACGAAATAAAAGCTTTTTAAAATGTATTTTTAACACTAAAACTAAAATATAAATACAAATGAATGAAACTAAAATTACGTTTTAAAAATCGAAATGGTAACAAAAATAAGAATAAACAAAAAAATTCTTCAGGAAGTTAGTTAAAGCAGAATTAAAGTAAAAACAAAAAAGTCAGAAGGGTAGGGGCATTTAATGAAAAGGAAAAAAACATTGTTTTACTTTATATGGATGAGTTATCTACCCTTCTATATAAAGTGAGAATTGTGGGGATACATCCGCTTTAAAGGGAGAAGAAGGAGATAATATGGGCCGATTAGGAAAACTGAAATAGTTGGGTGCAGATCGTTTTCAATTTTGTGTTGTGATGCTTTAGCTGACATTATATGCAAATAGAACCTTTTTCCTTTGATCCGCAGATGAATGAAACAGAGTAAATACAAATGTACCAATGGTAACAGATGTATGGTTTGATAGCAGCAGGTATTATAGCTGCAGCAGGTATTATAGCTTGTACACAGCAATGACAGCTGGGAATTTCCTGTAATTGCAAGAATTGCTGCAGCAGGAAAGAAGGACATTCTACAAATGTCCAGTGCAATTTGATGAGCTTTTTTTTTTGCCAGTGTGCCCAATTAGTTTATATACTAACCTGTATGTAAGCTGATGTATCTTTAAACCCATATTATGTGAACAGCTTTCTTTCTCTGGATTTGAATAAAACAGCTAACTAGTTTTGATATTTTACACTTTAAGATTTATTGAAAACAATTGTCACTTGTTTTTGATGTTTTACAAATGTGTCATCAATGTGTTGATCGGTCTTTTTTGTTCTCTGGTATTAATAAAGATAAAATATTTTGTGTTGTTCCACCCACTCATGTATTCTATCACTACATTTCTTGTTTGTGCATTAATGGCTTATAATAAAACAATGAAATTTTTTTACCCTTCCCTGTACTATACAGAGCGAAAATAAAAAACACTTTGGCTGTAGCTGGAATCTGACAGCTAAAGTTGTTTTTGTAGATTACATTTTAAAAGTATTTGATCAATGCCGATGCATAAAATGCTGAACTGAGTTCTTTTGAGAGTTTGTATCTGTTTTTCTTATAACAAGTGAAGCATAGACTTGGTAAACTGGTATGACAATAGAGCAAGCATCCTGAAAAACTGGAATGATGTGACGAAGGTTAGGATAAAGCAGACAATGCTATTTTTAGCTATATATAGTGAAATATGTATATATATAAATATATATATATATATATATATATATATATATAAAAAAAAAATATATATATATATAAAAATATATATGTATATATATATATATATATATATATATATATATATATATATAAAAAAAAAATATATATATATATAAAAATATATATGTATATATATTTATATATATACCATATATACACACAGGGGGGCCAAAAATCTACATACACTTTAATATTAAGAAATATCTGCATAAAAATTTTAATTTATATGGTATAGACATAAAAAAGTTTCTGTAAGTCATGTTTGACTTCTGCAATTATATTAGGTGGACAAAGTGGTCGCCATTAGCATAGATAACCACTACTGGAATGGAAGGGGAATTTTCAGGCTGTATACCCTCTGGATATATAATTAAAAAAAGTTTTAACATTTTACATTACTTTTTTATCTTGCTACTTCAAGTTAATATTGTTATTTTTGTCTTTTAAGGTAACAAATAAACATGTTGCATAGTTCCTATTTTTATTTTTATTTTTTTTCTACATGGACTGGTAAATGTACCCACTATTTTTTTTTGGCCTGGGCCCACTTCTAAAAAATGCACTTTTTGTATAAGTAGAGCAGGACTATTAGCTGTGTAAAACTGTAGTGCAGAGATATGCCCAATACCAGGTGTATTTAATACTCTTTTTACTCTTGACAAAAAAAAAAGCTCAGGGGCCAGGATGCACAGTATGGGATGCTAATGTTGTGACAGGTTTGGAGATTTTTTTTCTCCCACATACAGCAACAATGGGGTACTATTACTTCTACTAACAATAGTATACTGTTCCTTGCACTGACCAACAGGGGCGCATAAATGCTCCCACAGATATGAAAGTGGAACAAAACCTAACAACAAAAAATGTAGACAGGCTCTTTACTGCAGACGGTACACACTTTGGTACACAACCTTTTTCCATTGGAACCAATAGTAGGGCACAATTCCTCCTACTGAAACCAACAATTTTGCCCCTCTGTTTGGTCTTAAGGATGGTGAACTGGCCTTTGGTGGATAGTTTGAGGACCCCAAGCTTTAGTCTGTAGGCAGTGAGCAATTCACACAAAGAATAAATCATTTTTTTTCCCAAGTATACAGAGTGCAAAGCACTTTCAGTTGCTATGGCTGCAAAGCAAGCAAGAATTGCAATTTTAGTTGGGTTTAGAAATTACATCTGGGCTACAGACAGAAAAGGTAATTTTTGGAAAAGTGATGCTTTCTTTTATATGAATTACCTTCATAAACTTTGTACAAGGTCAGAGGCAGGAGCTATTTATTATCATCAAATTTATCAGTGTCTTTAATAAAAGGACCAGTGGTATCTGTAACACATATGTCAATTTTTCATTATCATTGCATTGTTTGTTATGAATACTGGTGTAACTCAATAAAAATAAATTAAAAAAGGGCCAGTGGTAAATGTCTTTTACATAAAATCAATGACCCTGAAAAAGATATTCCACAATTTCAAACCATGTAAACTATATGTTGTACAGTTATGCATTTATTAAAAGTGTACTCTGGCTAGAATTACTACCGGAATTTACCAAACTTAGCTTTTTGCAGTTCCCTATACAGCATTACTCATAAACAGACTTTGAACATGGCAATCTAGGAACTTTCTACATAATAGAAGGAGAAAGCAGTGTTAGCAGAAGGGTGAACTCTTGTCAACTGTGTGTGTAGTTTGTTTTGTTTTTTTAATTTAGCTTTAAACTTTAAATATGTCATGACCAAATTCAGGAGATATAATTGATTAATAAAACAGGACTAGTAGTATTTTTGTTGCTGTTTTAAATATTTAGGTATATGAAACACTGACCCCTTGTTTTTAAGTTTTGTCAGTTTTCTCTTACTGGACTCCATGGGTTATATTTGCATAGAACAACTGAACCATTGTTATACAGAGCAGAAACGCACATACTGACACCACAGCTATTAATTTTCCCTGCCAGCCAGCTGACAAATTGGCTGCTATGCACACAAAATTGCATTGATAGTATTCTTCCTCTGCCTACGTCAATGCATTTGCTGCATTATGAAGTATTAATAGGATATTTTCATCAGTTGGAAATTGTGTGCATAATGTACTATAAAATCACAGCATGTATGTCTCCTATTCATAATGCCCTGGGAACAGTGTTAGCATGCAATTTATTACATATGACAGGTGCCCAGCGCTACAGGATTATTATTTATAATATCTTTATGTTATCTGTATTGCATGAATGGGAAACTGTGTTGTATGGAACAGATAGCGAGGAACATTTATTAAAGAGATATATTCCACTACATAATACAAATACATAAAGGTCATCAAAACATATTGTTTGGTAGGCAGTGATTGATTGGATAAAGCAAAGGCCAACAGACCAAGGCTAGGCTCTAAATATATAGATAGATACATGTATATGTTTGTTAGATGTGGGGGCGACTGTTGATACAGTTTTAGCTAGTCTCGCTCTGCTTTTTTCTTTATTATCACCTACTGATCCTGCCACTTTTTAGAAATCTTATGCTCTATTTGCTATATTCTTATAGAAAGGGAAAAAGATTGGGGACAGTTGTGGGTCAATGTCAGAGACTTTAGTATACCTGTATGGGAAGAGAAAACTAGGATGGGGTTTGGTGGACATACAGAGTAAGAGATCAATTCTACTGTTCTAGAGGACGGCTAGTGAAAAACTCCTCCAGGCAAATATACCAAAGTTCACCCTATTTCATCTATATATTACCCTACACATTCTGTATAGTATTCAACTTCATATAGTCACTGTGACAAATGCAGAATGAAGGATAAGAAATAATAGTGAACCACTGGTTACGACTACATTATGTCAATACAAAAGTATCCAGAACAATCTCCAACTAGTCAGCACAAATAAACATTCTATTCAAACTTGAAATAGGGCTTTTTCTTTCCAAAAATATTTTAAGCCACATTTCCGCATCATTGTACTTCTTCAAGACATAATCCCTAACTCAAAACTATCTGGGCTTGGGTCATTTACAGTGGTTCTTGAAAGTTTGTAAACCCTTTGAAATTTTCCATATTTCATATGAATGTGACCTAAAACATCATATCACTCCTGGCTATCATCCAATTCACGGAAAACACTCCAATTTCACCTTTAAATTACAGTACCTCAGTAGCATAGGTTACTGGTAGGTTACCTACTGTAATGCCCAATGTGACCCCTTTCATTCCTATTCTTTAAAATTCTTGAGGCTACAGATGATATATTGTCATCCCCTATCAATACATGGTTAACTAAAAGTTAACTAATAGGTATATAGTAAGTGACAGAACCAATTGTCCACCTTTACTAGATTATCCTTGTCCAGCTTTTACATTTTCAAACTACCTTTTGTGCAGTCTGCTACTTTTCCCTCAATTCCACCCACATACTAAAAATAACCCTGCTCTGTTGGTTACTTCATCCTTCTGTACTGCTATTCTTTTGCAGGTTGGTTCAACCCTCCCACCTTTCTACAATCCTTTTGTCTTTCTCTGTGCTGTCAATGAGGATGTCTCCTCTATCTCTACAGCAGCCCGCACCTTTTCTTATACACCCTGGGGAGGCTGTAATGTCTTTATTGCTTGTGTTAGTATGTTTGAGAATTAAGCTGCGTACACACGGCAAATTTTTCTCGCCCGATAATCGGTATCGGCCAATTATCGGGCGAAAATCTGCCGTGTGTACAGTCGGTCGTCGTCCATCGTCCGACGACCGTCCTGGCGGATCCATGGACGATGGACGACGACCGATCCTAATGAAAGGGAAGGGGAGAGCGCGCAGCAGGGTGCCGCTCCGTCGCTCTCCCCCTCCCCTCTCCATAGAGCATGAACGGTGCTGTATGTACAGCATCGTTCATGCATCGTGCAGTCTTTTCTCGTTGGAAAGGATCGTGAAAGATCCTTTCCAACGAGAAAAATTGCAGGTGTGTACGCAGCTTTACATATATGCTGCTAATCAGGAGGATTTGCCTATACCTAGAAATATTTTTTTTTACCTATTTGCTGCCTGAGATGAGAAGAACATATTTTCTGTGCTCTACCAGAAGCAGATCAGATGTATGATACACACAAATAAATACCTTATTTGTGCTCACATTAAATGTAGCTGTAGAATGGTAATAAATCCAGCAACATGTGCTGGGTAATGGAGAATGCACAATGCAATTTACAACAGCTTTGAGAAAGCTGGTTATTAACTGTGAGTTTGGTGCTCTAACAGAGAGATCAACTAAGAAGAAAAACAAATTCAGCCCCGTCATTGCTCTTTGAGCATGATGGAGTTGCTGTGGCTAAGGCAAAAACCCTCCGTCAAGGAACCACTGGCAAATTATAGATTGTGAATTGAGGATATGCCTCTTAAAGGGACATATTCAGTGTGCCCTTCAAATGATACATGGTGGTAAATGTAAGTAAAACAGACAATGAAAAACCATCATACTTCCACTGCTAGAAAGGTTTGTGAGGTTTCTGCCCCAAAAGTTCTTGTCTTAAGTATTGATTCCAGATAAATGTTTGTACAATGTAAAGGATTATTATTATTATTATTATTAAACAGGATTTATATAGCGCCAACATATTACGCAGCGCTGTACATTAAATAGGGATTGCAAATGACAGACTAATACAGACAGTGATACAGGAGGAGAGGACCCTGCCCCGAAGAGCTTACAATCTAGTAGGTGGGGAAATTTCACACACAAAAGGATGGGAGATATGTAGTGTGGGAAGTAGTGATGGTTTCAAATGACAGAAGAAGCCGGGTAGGCAAGTTTGAAAAAATGGGTTTTGAGTGCTCTTTTAAATGAGCAGAAAGTAGGAGCAAGCCGAATAGGACGAGGAAGACCATTCTAGAGAGTTGGAGCAGCTCTAGAGAAGTCTTGTATCCTTGCGTGTGATGAGGTTATGAGTGAGGAAGTCAGTAGTATGTCATTGGATTACTTCTCCAACACTGTTACTACTGCCCATTAAGGATAACAGTGGTGATATTACAGAATTTGCTAACTCTGTATACTGCCTAATGAAGTCTACCTGAAAGTAGTTTGAAAATTAAACACTTACTGCACCTATTCCTAAACTGGTTCAGTGTCTCCCCAGTGCCTTTTAACTGGGCACACCACCTGGCACTTTTCAGAAACCTCCCGGTTTTTGGGTTTTTACTGAAGAGTTGGGGCAATAGAGGGGCTGCCACCAACCTACAATTTTCTTACCACCCGGCTTAAAAAAATGTCTGGGTTCAACACTGTGGAACTCTTGGAAACCTGTGCTTGGTTGCCTGTCAGCGATCGTAACATTTCAATTTGCAGGTGTGCAAGTTTTCTGCATTATACAGAAAAGTACCACTTTAATGAGCACTGATCTTTTTGCTGTAACAAAGCTACAATTAGTGGGTGGTCTTATCATAGTAATTCAAGTTTACCTTTTGCAACCAGAACAAAAGTTTCACTGCTGGGCTTTGCAAGGAATTTTATGGAAAAAATAAAGTGTGTTTCTTTGTTTTAGGATTAAGATGCCTACCTTTCTCTGAAACAGAAACTCTACTTATTTAGGAATTTAAGACACTACTAGAATAGGATTTAATTCAAAGATGAGTCAAGGTTGACTGCATCTAAAAGAGTATCTTCTATTACTGGTGAAGGTGAATTTGTGGTGATGAAAATGGAGTATATTAGATTGTGTGCTGCCTTCCCTGAATCAAAGAATACTGTTGTTTTTCACAAATTGAAGAAGTATTTTCAAAACTCAGTTGAGCTTTTTTTTCCTACTGTGGATCTTATATCATCAGGTTTTGCTGGATAAGGAACATAGGGAGCTTATTGCACTTATTTCTCATGAGAGCATGTTTTGTTATAACCCAGTACCTTATAGAAATTCTTTGGCACCTTATTGTTTTCAAAAATCTCCTAGATTGTAAACTTTTCAAGGCAGGGCCCCCTCCTCCTCTGGTGCCACCGTATGTATGTCATTTGCAACACCTATTTAATGTACAGCACTGCGTAATATGTTGGCGCTATATAAATACAGTATAATATTATTATTATTAATAATATTAATAATTATAATAATAATATTAATAATAATAATAATAATAATAATAATAAAGAACCGTGTTTTCAGTTCATAGTGACCTGGCTGGTGTACAGTGTTTTTTGGATGACATAATTTTTTTATACCGGATCTTCATGACAAGTGTCTTAACATTGTTGTGATTCCTACTTAATCCTCGTCTGTCACTTCTGAGTCATATTATTTCACAAGCAGAAATACTGCCTGATTTGGAGCATGTGAAATCTGTGATAAAGTTGGTTGCTGCTATATCTTATTTCCAGACCTAACTTGTCTTGTACGACTTTACTTTATTGTATTCAAAATGAACTCCAACTATGCCTACATTATGGAGCAACTTATTATGTGAAAAGGCAATGATAGTCTGGTCAGAGGTCACCCAGTACAGCTAAAAAGCCCATTGTGATCAATTTGGAACTTGATTATATGATCCTTCAATCCTTACCATTGGTAATACAGATGTATTAGACTTTGGCATTGGTGCTGTCCTTACAAAATGCCATGCAGACCAGGAAGATGAAACTTTTAGTTTTATATGTAAAAACTTTATTGAAACAAAATTAATCTACCTAATATGTATTTTAAGAAGACCTAGCATGTGTTGTGGGGAACAGAAAAATTAGGAGCTTACAGTACCTGTAGGGTTCACAGGTTACCATAGTCTGTTAACTACACTGTTTGCCAGATGGTCAGCAAAGCTACTAAATTTTAACCACATACAATACAATACAATAAAATACAATACAATACAATACTAACTTGGTAGGCCAATGCTTCTTATGTCAGTTTAACTGACAGCAGTGATCTCTTTGGCTATCTGTAAGGATAACATTCTTCCCTATAGCCAGCAATGTAAGACGCATTCTTCCCACTGGCCAGCAAGTGAACGTACTGTGAGCTATGAATATAGTAGTTATTGCAGGGGCTTCCTAAAAATTATTTCAAGGGTTCTTCCATGTTAAAAAAAAGTTTGTAAAAGGTTGATCTAGCATGTGTACAATGGTCCCCTGACCTTGTTCATCAATCCACCCTTGCACATTGATGGACAGTCAGGGACAACTGCTGTATTTCCCTATAGTGAGGAGTTAAGCAAGTTCTGCTCGCATGTCCTCTACTTATCACAAAACAGAACAGCACTTTTTGTACAGTGCTTGTTCATTCTCCTGTCACTGGAAACGATCATGAAGGATTGTTTCCAGGAACAGAAATCTGTCTGACATTTGTACAGGGCTTCTGATTTAATCAGTTGCTAAGACAATTTAAAATTATTAAGCTAAAAGTAAGCCATATACTCATCAGAATAATGGTGTGAGAGAACTACATTTTCAGCCTGGATCTATATTTAGAGTTAAGAAACCTGATCAATGAGACTAGTCTAGTTAGTGAGGACCTTACATCTATGAGCTATCTGATGGACACATATGGAATGCTAATCTTTGTGTGCCTGTAACACATTGCATTATGACTTTCCTATTTCTACATATACCAACCCAACTGGAGAACATATGCTTAGACCTATTTAATTAAAAAAGGACTTCTATGTTGACCAAGGTTTATGTTGTGTAATTAATGTAGTTTTATATATATATATATATATATATATATTTGTTTACATTGTTGTTGTTTTCTATTTTTCAATACAGAGAAAAAGACTCCCTTGTCCAATGAGAGGAATATGTGGTGTTAATGTCTCTGCCCTGTAGATGTAACCATTTACAGTTGTTACTTATTACCCTCTGCGTTACAAAAGTTAGTTTCAGTTCCTGTTTCTATTATGCTATAGTGAAATTGTACAATATGGATGCCTGAACTTGTTATCATATATATAGCATACATGTACTAAAAAAAGCTTTGTTTCCCAGACCTCCCAGATACAACTAATTTCAACCCTTCAAATTCTTGTCCATTACCTTACTTCTTGTTGTCCATTCAAGATCCATTTTTCTCTCTGTAACCAATAGTCTCTTCTACTTGGCTTGTTGTTTAGAGTTCCTCTAAATTTGCCCAAAATATATTATTTGATTTCTGAAAATAGCAAAGGGATTTATCAGGGGCCTGAATTATTAAAGCTCTCCAAAGCTGGAGAGATACACTTTCATCAGTGATGCTGCATGCTCCATCAAACCTGGGTTGGATCTGGTCCAAGATTGAAAACATTTGCTGGCAAATTCATTTCATTTTTGCTGGATCACCCAGATTGTTTGATGAAAGTGTATCCTCTCCAGCATTGGAGAGCTTTAATAAATCAGACCCATGATATCTGCACTTACTTATCTCAGGGCTATTCAATTAAAGCAGTAATAACCTGATAAGGCTTGTCCAAATCTCTACACATTTTTAAACTGCAGTAAATACAATTTGTAATCCATGCAGCAAGGAGTCAGAACTGTGGTGGGGAGATCTCATCACCAAAGATGGGAATGGTAGAATACTTAACCCACCTTGACCCAAACTGAAATATTATTTTGGATGGACTTGCCCCTAAAATTAAATACATATTGTGGAAACGAATCTTACCATAACTCCCAACACAGAAGATTATTTCTATGACTGTTTATTGTAATTTAATTGTATGAATGTTTATTTATTTCATGCTTGGACCCATGGTACTTGTATTTGGACTGACAAATGCTGGTCATTGAGAATACTTCCAGCTGTGCTCTGTAAATAATAGGATACAGGAGAATAAAGCTACGTACACACTTCCAATTATTATCGTTGGTAAACGAACGACGAACGATCCTGCACGATATCTGCGAACGATCGTATAGCACCGATCCTGTACATACAGATAATGACACGATCGTTCGTAGATATTGTACACACAATAGATGCGATCGTTTGAACGATACAGGAAGTTACGTGCACCACAGGAACGTTCGTTCATCACGCATGCTCAGACCATGGATGATCAATGAACGATCGTACACACGAACGATGGTCAACGATCGTCGTCCAATCCGATCCGCCGATCCGGTCGTTCATTTCCAACGACTTTCCTCGTTCGTCGGCGTCGTTGGTTACTTTTTTTACGAACGATTTTTGCCCAATCGATCGTTCGTCGTTCATTTTGAACGATAAAAATTGGAAGTGTGTACGCAGCTTAAGAGTTTCGTATTAGCATGATAAAGTGTGTAAGTGTGATAGTGTAAACAAGTTCTTAAGGAACAAAAGAAAGGAGAAGAAGGGGAAGAGAAAAAACTCAAAAAAGAAGTATGTCCTACACTGGTTTGTGGTTTTATGACCACTTTTCTGATAATAAAGATTATTGTTTTAAATGACTGGAAAGGATGATGCATTTTCTCAATATATGATATACAATTCTATAAAGGAGAAAATAAATATCAAGAGGATAAGGACCTGAAGTTAAATATAACCAACATTATTCACTGGGGTGTGCACAATAAGGAAACCTTTTAAAGGAAAAGTGAATTTTTATTAAAATCGGCCGGAAAATAGTTGTCTATACGGGGTGACCACATCATTTACTTGATTCACAGTAGGAGTGCTTGAAGACCATGCCCTAGTAAGTGTTTGCTTAGCAGAGGTAAACACAAAATTAAGAAGCTTAAATTGGTGTTTGGTACAGTTTTTGGATTTCAATAGTAGCAACGCTTCATACGGGTCTTTCCGCATGTTTCATCCAAAGAGTGTGTACACTAGTTGGTATACCCCTATCCAAAAGTGTCTAATCCAACAAGTCCACCATATATGATAATACGTACCCACTTCACCACATTGCCTGAAACACAAATAGGACAATGTTTGATTAAATTTCGCCAATCTAACTGGGTCCAAGTATCAACTCATGAGCAATTTGTAATTAGCTTCATGGAAGCCAGCGTGGACAACACCCTCAAAAGTGGTGTGCGACAAAGGATTATGTGTATATTTGAGTAGGGATTGGTCCACATCATCAGCAAGAAGACATACTTTATGATAATATCCACCAACTTCCAGTACCGAAATATCCAGGTTCGACTTGATCAATAACGCCAGTGGCTTTATTGCCAAACCAAAGAGTAATGTCAATAGTGGACAACACTGACGTGTACCCCGGGCAATAGGAAAATATGCAGAACGAAAACCTGCATATATCACAGTAGCTCTTGGACCCATATATAGGGCTTTAACCCAGCCTAAAAAGTTGGGACCAAAACCCCACATGTCTAGAAGGGTGAAAAGGTATGACCAAGAAAGTGTGTCAAAGGCATTGCGGACGTCCAGAGACAACAGCATAGCAGGTACACTTTTCTGTTTAGCCAGTTGTATCAAATGAAGTAAACTACGAATGTTATCCCCAGCATGCCTTTGAGATAAAAACACAACCTGTTCACCTCCTATCAGACTACCAATTTCTGTGTTGAGGCGTGAAGCCAAGATTTTTGCTGGTAATTTCACATCCAAGTTTAAAAGCGAAATCGATCTATAGTTTGACCAGGTATTGTGATCCAAATTAGGTTTAGGTACCATACAAATACTTGCCAATAAAGTATCAGGACCGAAGGTCCCCCCCCCCCCCTGTAAAAGTTGGTTAAAAAATTTCACTAGTTGACGGACAAGCAGATCAGAAAAGTTTTTGTAGTACAAGGACGAGAAACCGTCTGGCCCTGGTCTCTTGCGTGGTTTGAGTGTTTATATGGCCTGCTGAACTTCCGTTTGCGTAATAGGAGCTTCTAATTAAGAGTGTAAAGATTCAGATAGCCGTGAAAGGTTAACACCCATCAGCTTGGTACACAATTCTTTGGAAGTAATAGAATCCTGTGCCTCATATAATTTACGTAGGTGCATGTGAAATTTGGATACAATTTTAATGGGATGACTAGAGGGACCAAAACTGGGTATATGTAAATGGTATGGTATGGATGGAATATCAAATTAGAGTATCCAGATATGATCAAAGTACCTTTTTGATGTTGTTTGACCAATGTAATCAGATGAGTGAAAATTTTCAACTGTTTGGAGCTAGGGGCATAGTAGGTTACAATCGTGACTGGGGTGTCGCCCAATTGGCCTACTAAAAAAGGATAACTCCCTTCTGGGTCTTTAATGTCTAAATTACATGTGAAAGTATTGACATCCCGAAAACCAATTAGTACCCGCTTTGTTTTTGTTGGTCCATTTGTGACAAAAACTTGCGGGTAAGAATTGCTGAAATACTTTGGGCATGAGCTAAGTGAGAAATGGGTCTCTTGGAGACAAATTATATCAACGTGTTTAGAGTGGAAATATCAGAAGACTTTAGTACGCAGGGAGTTCAAGCCCTGCACATTCAAGCTCATAAAATTTATCGGCATTACAGCCAATACAGTGAAACTCTTAATCGCATAGCACACCAAAACCAGCTGAAAAATACAGGATCGGTCCTTTTAGAATTAGTAACTTAGTATTAGGATTGGGATGGGAGGAAGGGTACAGATGAGTAAGAGAAAAAATAGCAAAGAGACAAAGCAAAAAACACGCCTTGAAGTTGCAAATACTGGTAGCATAACATCTAAACACGTAAACAGTAACCCACCATAGTAGTGGGAAAAAGGGTGAGCCTCGCCCAACCGGTTGCACCAATTGGGGGAAATGGAGCACGCAGTGGCTACCACCACAAAAAAGAGCGCAAAAAAGAACAATGACTTGTCAACACACATTATATAAAAGAAAAAAAAAAGAAATAAAAATAGTTCCTGTCCTGGAAGCAGAAATTAATCTGTAACACTTTCGGGCACTATATGGAAATTTTCTGGCCAGCTTGGGGCCAACCAAACAACAGGAAAAGACGGTAGGTAAAAGATGAAGAACGATGAGCGAAACAGTGCTTTTATGTATAAGGTCTTTGTGATTCCCCATCAGACCGGTTGCGATCGCGGCGGGGGGATCTGGAAGCCACTGAAGCTTGAGAGGGAGAGCAATTCATGAGGCCTAATTCACGGAGAAATTGTGCTCCTTTCTCAGGGGTTGTGACTGTAAAAGGATTACCTTGATAACGAAAAGACATCCTAAAGGGGAATCTCCATTTATGTTGCACTTGGTGTTGCTGGAGTGTTTGGATGTATGGCTTCATAGCTCTGCACTTTTGAATTGTTGTGAGTGCCAAATCAGAAAAGACCTGGTAATTATGGCCTTGGAAAGATAGGGGCTCCCTTTCCCTATAACAACAGAGAATGTGCTCTTTTGTACAATAGTAATGGAACTTGATGATAACATCACGGGTGGACCCTTTGGTTGGCGATTGGTCAGAGCTCTATGAACCCGGACCATCTGAAGTCGTTCAGTTGGTACATCTGGGGCTAATTCCTGCAAAAGAGCAAAGATAGTAGACGGTATATCCACAATGTGCTTTGGGATGCCCCTTTTGCACAGTTTTCAGCATCTTCCAATGTGTAATGCAATGTTTGAATTTCATCCTCAGGAGAATCAATATCCTCTCCATGGCCTTCTAAGACTGTGGTGACGTCGGTCATACGACCTTCTAACTGTGCAGTACAGTGGTAAACCTCCTTAATTTTCTTAGTAAGATGTGCAGCCAACCTGTTAAACTGAGCTTCCAATGCATTATGTAATATTGATTCTAAGTGTTCTAAGGTGAATGAGGAAGAAGAATAAGGTACTTCAATATTAGGTGGCGAAGGGTCCACTGCCTTTGAAATATGTGGTGAATGATCCAACTCAGGAGAGGGAGAGAGCTCTTCATTTGGATCAACAAGATCAGGCGTTTTAGCCCTGTACAAGGCCGCTTTGCGTTGCTCTAAGGTGGTGCCAGAGTTGTTGAGAAGATCCCCCTCATACCTGGGCCTGAGGGTGCAGTCGGATGGGAGCTGTCATCATCCTGGAAGCGTGACTGGGCTTCTGGCGCGCTAGAGGAGCCTGCAGAACTCGCAGGGCTTGCAGGCGCCATTTTGAAAAGGAGCCTGGCGGAGGCCGAGAGGCGATCTTTCTTCGCCTGTTTCTTCTTAGAGTACTGGGAATGAGTGCACATGCTGCCTAGAGGTGTCCGCTGTGTCCAGGACTGAAAACAGAAGGTAAGTATGCCGTTGTGCTCTGCTGCTCGCTGCTCTTTTGTCTGGGTTGTGCGGAGCTCAGCTATACTGCTGCCATCTCAGAGAGCATGCGCACTCCAACTTACACAATTTTTATATAAAAAATTTCCAGGGTCTCTTTTTGGAATTCATTACTATTCTGATTGCCTGTTATAGTCCAGGGGCCTTTGCTGTGGTGTTTGGCCCATGTATACAAAGTACTAACCGTCTTTTCTAAATAACTACTAGTTTTTAAAAAAAAATAACTACTAGTTCTAACTAACTACTGTTTGTAAGTAACCACTTTCTTTTTGCACATGGTTTCATATGCGGTCTATTGAGAGGCATATACACAGAAATGGATTTCCTAACTCATTTATGTATGTATATATATATATATATATATATATATATATATATATATATATATATATATATATATATATATATATATATATATATTCTCGATTCATGATCCTGAACTATCTTTTATAACAAAGCACCCCTGATGAACCAAACCAGTTTTGTTTTGAGTGATCATTCTGATTCTGTTCTTTTTGAAACTCAGTTAACAGCAATTAGAACATTACTGTTTGGTAGCAATACTCTGTCTAGTGGCCATTTAAGCCCCTGTTGAAAACTAGCCCCAGATGGGTGATTTTATATTTCCTTAGGATCATATGGATTATATTATTTTATTTTAAAGATGTATCTACAAATTTTGGTGTTGGTACCTAGAAAATTCTGCATCCCAAGGGACCTTCCTGTGCTGTGATGCCCAAAATGCCCATCGATATAATTGGGGTGCTTTACTCAATGCACATTTAGAGCAATGCTACAGACTTAAGTGGTAATTAATTATTACCATTTTTATGCCAGTCTACCCTAAACTGATACTTCATTTTTGTGATGGACGCTGGAGAGGTAACATTATTATTACATGATTAATAAATAAATTATTCATTTATGTCTTTTTAAAAACAGTATTAGTAAGATTTTTGCCCTGATTTATTGGATCAGCACACCTGCTGTGGCCACTAAGAAGAAATTCACTTTTCCCACTGGATTTATTAATAAGTTTACATTATGAAAAGTGTGACAGGAATTCTGGAACAGACAAAAGATGGGTCTCAAACGCCTGTGTATACAGAAAATAATCAGATTTTGCTCCTGAAATTTTATGTAACACATATATGAAGACAGTGGGCTTTTAAATATATAGAAATCATTAATTTAGAAAAGCAGGACAGATTTTTATTACCAATGTTTGGCAATTTAATGAATATTGTGAACAAGTTCTGCACTGATTACAACACTTGTCTTTATCTAATACCAAACACCAAAATGATCATTGATATTAACTGATTTACATTATGATAAATGAATCATGCTTAAGTATGATTGTTGATAAATTTTTTCGCTGAGCCCCACAAAAAGTTTCTTGTTTATTTTGTCTTTTATGTATGAATTATGTTAAACATTAACATTTTATATGAATAAAAATTGGAAAATGAGTACTGTTTTTATCCATTGAGAAACGTAGAGTTGAGATACAGTACACCTGTGGCTTCACTATGTGTTATAAAGTAGCTAGATGACTTCTGATAAAAAGATCTAATATGAGGTTCACTGAAGTTCACTGTTCAGAAACCTGTGCAAAAGGAGAAGGGCAATCTAAGGCCACTTATTATCCATTATCCATTTAGGTGTCCATTTCACATCCCAATCCTAATGCTGTGTGTATATGGGTGCAGGGATGCACTAAAATGAACACCAGCCTTGGTGTTAAATAAACATTCTATCCAGTAGATCAGTCTTTTTCAACCTTTTTAACATGGGAGGAACCCATTGAAATAACTCTCAGGTCCTCACGGAACTCCTGCTAGTTAAGACCTTATTACAAGCAAACACAACCATCCTTATTCACCCACCTATACCCAGACTAAAGACAACTTACATGTATGGTACAAAATTGCCTAATGGCCATTTATTTGCATCATCTTGTTAACATAATAATTTAAACAACTTGACACATATATTTATATCATATCTCTAACACATAACAATGTAACACCAGAAGCCCTTGTTAACCAGTATAAACAATATGCAGGTCCTCGAAGACATTCCACATTTAAAAACCGTAAACTTGAAAGCTGCACATTGATTTTGTTGGTTCCCAGTCACAACCCTACCCATTTTGGAACAATATCAATGACTGTCCAGCCGCCCCATTTAAAACATGCTGTTACAATCTCGCCACTTAGGAAATCACATACCGAAGATGGCTCCCCTTTACCCCTATCATATCTCAACATCCTGCCCTCGAGAACTTTAGTCCATCATGCCTAAACCAACCACCCTAGGGCCAAGTCTATCAACCAGATTTGAAGGGAGGATGGGAAACTTGTCCCTGTTTTCAAAACCTCTGACACCTATTTCCTGTTCTTCCCCACCTATATTTCCTTCCTTCCACCCCCATTTTCCTTTCCCACTGATCCAAGCCCTGAACTTCCCCTCCTATACCTGATAAACCCTATCCTACAATCTTTGCTTTACCACCCAGTCCTGTTGGCCCTCCCCCTAGCTTCCTCCTCTTTCTGGCTCCTGGACCTTCTTTAGTGTGGTGGTCACTGGAAAGAATGGCCAGGGAGTGTGCCGTAATGCAAAGCTCCCAACATGGGATAATGTCAGCATTTTGGGGGTAGCATTAGGCTACTCTTCTATTTTTTCTATTTCTACCAGATCCCTTCGTTTTTTTAAGCAGGTACTTATGTCATCAGCAGCCAATTAGGATCAAGGATTGGTTCCCACTCTTCCTAACAGTTCTTCCCAACAGTTTTCAGCATTTCTTCCCGCCTAGCAGTCTTCAATAAAAAAGACAAATTCAGGAGAATGTATACTTGAAGAGACTTACCTATCCAAGCTCCCCCACCCCCCACTCAAGAACTGTTGCATGTCACGGCCTTAAGTTAATGGGTTTTAAAATCATTTCATGAAGGGAGGGGATTTGTGTCCTAGAGTGTAAGTTTTTTGGGCTTGAGTTGTGGTGATGGCTCCAACAGTATTTATTTATTTATTGAAGTGTAATTGTTTAAAGTAATATATTTAGTAAAGAGAGTTATTTTAATAAGAAAACCATTAATAAAAGGCAGTGGGCATATAATTCCAAAAGATCATTTGGAAACAATTGCTGGCTATAATCTCATGCCTTTTCCCAATGCTGGCCATTGGGAAGAATGTTACCCTTACAGATAGTCAAAAAGATCATGTGTTTCACCTGAACTGACCTGAGAGGCACAATTTTTCTCATTTTTAAAGGAACCCCTAGTAACCTCTAAAAAAAATCTAGGGTTCCTGATTGAGAAACGCTGCAGTAGTTGAACAATTGAAGCAGTTTGGTTGGCTTAAACACAGCACAGTGTAATGCTAATACTTTCCAAATGACTTGTGTGTAATACTTTGACTTCAGGTAATACCTCTCTGACACCCCTTTGACATCTGCCTAATTCAAATTTGTGCCTTGCAAAACAACAGGTTTGCTGGGTAAAACTTCCTGTCCCATATAGTATATACTAACCTTTCCTTGTTCATATTTTTTATTGTCTGCATAGAGAACTGAAGAAAAATACTGTGTACTTCCAAGTATGAGAAGCAGTGATAGCACTGGGTTACTCAGCTATAAGCATTAGCATTTTCCAGTGTAATTTTGTAGATCGTAAGAGAACATATTTCTTAGACTTACTGAAAAATAATTGTCTACTAGTGCCATGTGGAAATGGATATAAAAAAGCTGACAATTCAGCTGAAGGTATCATTTTTAGCACTGCTGTGCACTTTTCTTTAAGTAGAATAGCTTAAAAATAAATTGTCACAGAGGACCTCCTGCTCAGCAAGAAAAGCAGGTGGAATAAAATGATAATGCTCTGGGATTCTTTGTAATGAAAATATACATAAATCATCTAGATAACACATTCAGTGCATTGGCTTGAAAATCCACATATTGGTTTGGCATTGCAAAGACTTGGTAAAGTCAGATTAATTGCCTTTTCCTTAATTGAAAAATAACTGTACATGTGAGGACTCTCACTTTATATAAAAAGTGTGGTTTACTCTCAAATACAGATATACTATAACAAAACCTACATATACGTACATGTTTGTGATTTATTGTTATCAGCATATTGGAGCATTTTATGCTTTCTTTTTTTAATAGCATATCAAACCTTAACCCAGCATTGAAAAGGCAAATTTGAACAGTTGTTTTTAAGAATAGTAATCTAACTAGGCAATAATGACATTTTTCAGTGGGGTAGACGCCTATGATTTTATTCCAAAAATGTTTAAAGATGAGCTTCATGTAAATAACTAAATAAATATACATACCTTGTTTTATCTCCTAAAGAATTTGCATTTTTGTATGTCCAGTTCAGTGATTTTGTAGAGACCTGCCAGGCTGGTGACCCTTTTTCTACTGCAGCTTAGAAGTACAGCAAGGCTCCTTTCACCCAGCCTATGATTGGAAAATAAAGGGACAGCAAAATACAGATATTTATTTTTTCTGTTCTCTCTTCCTTTACTACCCATGCATGCAGCTCACCTAACTGGCAGCTTTTGCTGATGACCTGGGAAGTAGTCTGAGATGCGGCATATGTTGCTGCCATATGGCAGCATTTTACTTAGGTAAAGACTCCAGAGGGGAACTGCTGTCTCAGGAGTTCTGCTCTATTTGATGTTAGAGTTTCCTCCTAAGTGACACCAGGAGTCCAACTGACACCAGGGCACCCAACAAGGGGAGATGGGCTAGTAGCCTTGGAGGCACTGGGCTCTTTACTGCAAGGTGTCACCAGGTCGCAGCCCTCAAGGTTACCCTACCTGAGAAGGAGTGAAGGGGAGGCTTTGGTGTGGAGGAATGTATGTACATGTATGTCACAGACATGCAAGCCCTGGGAGTGTGGTAGCGTGTGACCTCACCATCTTTGTCAGGCAGTGACAGGGAGCGCCACCTTTCCCCACAGCATGGTGAAAAAGGCCGGTGCAGGAAGCCACGGGATGGTTCTGCAGGGAGCACCACGGGAATCTGAAAAGAGCATAAGTAGATTGGTTCCTCTTCCTGATTTTATCTGGTATACTAAAATTGAATGCAAATAGATGAGTGTGGTCACCCTGGAGGAAAACCATACAAGTATTCAGCAAGTATCCATGTTACAGACTGTTTCTCAACATTCTCAAGAACTGTTGGCCTGGAGACTAAAATGTTTTGTTCTGTGTGATGCACTCCTTGTAATTGAAGATGTTCTATTTATTGATAGAAAAAATAAACTCAAAGAAAGAAAACCCACAAATTAACATTTAGCTAATGAACTTGTTTTATGTTGTGGTTTTGTATGCTGCCAGGCTCTTCCATTAGACACTGATCTCCAGCATAGGCAATATTTTTCATACCACCTTGTTATCATACTGCCCATCGTCTTTTATTCTGCTCATACTATATACAATACTATGTTTTATATATAGACCCCTTAAAGTGCTTTACAAAATTGTGCAGCTTCTACATGTATTTAAAAGTATATGGAACTGTGAACTTGTTGTTCAAATACTATATTATTAAGGGTAAATTTGTTGATTGGTTGAACAAGTTATGGGAATTTTTCAGCTGTGATTTGAGGCAGTGTACAAGTACTGCACTGGCACCCACAATGGATCAGTATGTAGACATCACTGCCTGTATTATTATACCCCCACCTTATAGATGAGCTAATAAGGTTTAGCATGTTTATTTTTCTTTGTGTTTGTCAGGGCTGAACATGCCCAAGGGCAAATGAGAAATGTGTTTGTGAACTTTATTTGTAAAGGTCCATGAACACACATGGTTCAAATTTTAATAGGCTGCAACGGCAAAGCAGGAAAACACTGAGTATATTACAGTGTTCACATCTTGACTTTTTTTTTTTTTGGCAGCTCCTCCAAACTCTCAATCATTGAGGTCTAGCCTTATCACTTGCAGTTGTATATTGTAACACCCTCATGAGGAGGAAAATAGGAAGCTGGGAAAGACAGCACAAAGGGAAGCGGATCACACAGAGGCCAGCCAATCGCGTGTGAGCTATACTGAGATCAGATGGCATGCATGCTATTTGTTTTGTGTTTGTGTCTTTACATTGCAATGTGAAAATGCCAGTAAAAATTATATCTCTGTTGGAATATATAGAAGTAATTTACACCCCATATATATTGATATAGTTTATTTTATGACCTAGGGTAAACAATACTCTAGGACCTAAATTTTGATTCATATTCATATAAATGTTATGGTAGATGGTATTTAATCCAATGTGAATACCTTGTTATGGCCTTATGGAAATGCCGTTTTCCAGAATTTAACAGATAACATCATCAGTAATCTGTTTAGGTAATATGCTGTCTGCATGAATTATTTCCTGTCTCACCTCCAAAAATCAACTGGAAGAACTAGTCTTCTGGGGACTATTAGTTGCCTACACTAGGACTGGCTTATAAAAAGTGGTACTACTTTCTGCAGGGAATTATCCACCAGATGTACAAATTGTTTTGGATAACGGTATTATGTACAGGTAGTCCCCAGGTTACATATGAGATAGGGACTGTAGGTTTGTTCTTAAGTTAAATATGTATGTAACTCGGAAAAGGTACATTATTTTAATAAATGCAATTAGGACAGATGTTTGTCTCAACATATTAATATGCAGCATGGTGTCAGTTATGCACTGTATAAAATCCTCACTGTGAGTTAATCACAAACAAAGCAAAAAAAATCTTTATGCAGCATAGACAGCAAGCTGTGCTTTGATATGCAAAAAAAAAGCAACTGCAGAGTTTGTCTTGGTCATTAAAGAGTTACAAAAGGCTGCAGAAAAAGCCCAGTCCTTAAGATCACCCACAACCTAAGCTGTGTGAGCTTTGTATCTAGGAGTTGTCCGTATGTCTGGTGTCCTTAACTCAGGGACTACCTGTACCTGTAAAAAAAGCCAAAATTTACACTTACTTTTCACCTGTCTTCTGCCCATGGTGCCATAGGAGAGGGAAATTATGATGGGATCCTGGAAAATACAGAACAAGTCTTAGTTTAGTTTGATTCATGCCATAGTTTACCTCCTCTTTCGAAAGCAAAAATTCTACATATCATAGGGAGGTAACACAAAGCGTGCAGCTGTTCAGTTGTTATGTCTTGAGTATTTGAAGATTAGATATGCAGATATATTGAAAATAGTTGAATATTAGATATGTAGGTTGGTATGGAAAAAAGCAAGCACACAACTAGCCAAAAGCCACCTCTTGCTTATTTCATTATTTTACACACTAAGACATGTTCTAATACTTGCTTCATTTGCACCTTCTGTACAAAGAGAGATTTTTGTTTAATGCACTAGACTTGATTTACTTAGAAAATAAAAACTCTTCAATTAGCACAATTAATTCTGTTCATTTTTATTACCCAATCGTATGTGAGGAAAATATTAAAAAGATACAGGATTTATACTAGCTCATGACTGACATACATACAAAGTGTTTATAGGTTCACCCTAATTTCTAGTATTCTCTTTGCAAAAAAACATAACTTTAGATAGTAAACTTTACAAATTTATATAATAAAAAACTAATATGTTTATTTATGAATTTAATGATGACATTTGACTAATAATAAGTTTCAGCCAAGAAAATTCAGAAATGACCTGATAATTACAAAAGATGCTCAAAATGTAGGATCTTTGCTTGTAATAATTGAGCCTCAAATGACCCAGTATTTATAAGCAATGCTTTTGAATTAAAATTCACTTGAGTCATCTTGGCTTTGTGTTTTAGTCCAAGGGTGATAATGAGCACCCACAAACATGAGTGGTGCTCGGTTTTACAAACAGATACTTGCCAGCTTGTTAAAAAATCTCTGTGGGAGTGCTATTGCCTGACCCTTTACTGTTCTAAAGAAAGGAGAGTAGGATGTCATTATTATCTATGTATTGTGGTCGGTCCAGGTGCTCCACTGAGCCATTTGGAGACAGGTAGGCATATTCTTACCCATTGTTCTAGGACAGATAACCTTTCTATTTATGGGCACCCACATAGTTAACTAATAGTTAAAAAATAGAGTTACAGCTCTTCATAAGACATGCTGGCAGTACTATTTCCAGATGTGCACAAAACACAAATGGTAACTTTCTAAAACAGACAATTTTCCACCATTTGCAGTTCCCAGACATCAACAGACAGGAATCATTTGCTGTAACCACTCAGGAGGGTTATTTAAAGGAAAAGATAAATTTAGGAAATTATGCAAGAGCTGCCTCTAAGTTTCCCAGAAGTATATGAAGGCACTTTCACTAGTTAGTTTAAAAAATGTTTAGCTTTGGAGCTTTATATGTCTGTCTCTTTGATGATATTTATTATATCCATTTGCTGAATGCTAATTAGTCAGCTTATTTACATAAAGGTGAACTTGGCTGATTACAACAAGCACTAAGGGTGTTGCAAAGTTTAAACAGAGTTTTTTTTTTTTTTTGCTTTGTTTTTTTTTGTTGCTTTGTTTGTGATTAACTTACAGTGAGGATTTTATACAGTAACTGACACCACACTGCCTAATAATATGTTGAGACAAACATCTATCCGAATTATTTAATAAAATAATGTACCTGTTGGGACTTACATACACATTCAACTTAAGAACAAACCTTCAGTCCCTATCTCGTATGTAACCCAGGGACTACCTGTAATAATAATATTACTTATACTCAATTAGGAAACAGACATTCAGTTGTAGCATGCAAGTATATATTATTATTGTTTAGGATTCACTGCAGATAATTATCTTGCTAGCACAAGGATAAACAAGTAACAAACTGAGTTATGGTTTCTAGAATTACCTTTTTTTAAATAATTTTACCATATAACAAACCATTTTCACATATTATCTTTAGTTCACTAGAATGTCTACACCTTCTCTATAAATATTGGTACATTTGGAGGGAAATCATATTGATTTAGGCCCAATTGTATTCATTTATTTTTAAGTTTATACAACATCCTTTAAATACAGCTGTTGGATCAGGTGATTCACATGTATTGCCAGAGTAATAAATAACCTTTAAATTAGCTCACAAGCTTAGATGACACTAAGCTAGAAATAGATTTCATAGAACATCATTCTATCAGTCCTGTCAAAATTAAATTTTAAGGGAACCTTTGACTTTACTGTTCAAACATATAGGTTCACCAAATTCCATCTAAGTAAATAATTAGATTAGAATAATTCCCACCCAATCCCTGGTCTTTTGACTGGACAGTAAAACAACAGCAACAGACTGATGAACTATCTCCTTTCTTAAGCTACATACACACTTCCAATTATTATCGTTGGAAAACGAACGACGAACGATCCTGCACGATATCTACGAACGTTCGTATAGCACCGATCCTGCACATAGAGATAACGACACGATCGTTCGTAGATATTGTACACACAATAGATACGATCGTTTGAGCGATAGAGGAACTATGTGAACGACAGGAAAGTGAACGAACGTTCGTTCATTACGCATGCTCAGCGCATGGACGATCAACGAACGACCGTACACACGAACGATGGTCAACGATCGTTGTCCAATCCGATCCGCCGGTCCGGTCGTTCGTTTCCAACGACTTTCCTCGTTCGTCGGCGTTGTTGGTTACTTTTTTACGAACGATTTTTTGCCCAATCGATCGTTCGTCGTTCGTTTTGAACGATAAAAATTGGAAGTGTGTACGCACCTTTACTCTGCTCACTCTTCCTATCAGATTGTTCCTTGTCAGCACATATGTGTCCAACACACCTAATTTACTCTCAAAGGTGACTCCACAGGCTTACAGTATACATATATAAATCTATACATGTATATATATAATGATAGATTACAGTGTAGGTCTATATTATCTTACTGTTATACTGTACTACTAAGATACAAAGTTGAGCACAAACATATTAGATTGAGTGCTAGTTGTGCATATAAGGCATATGGCTTGGTTTTAACAAAACATGGCTTTGACTGACATAAATTTTTACTGTATGGAATAAGAAATGACCCTAGTAAAACACAGGTTCTCCAAGACCATCTAACCAGACATGGCATAAATTGCTCTTATAAAATTGTTGCTAAATTGAATTCTCAGACATGCAGCAGTGGAAAAAAAATAATTTAACAAGTAAGCTGTGTGACATTTTTCACACATATTGCAATCACAAGGCAAATCATTCATTTATCCTCAGGCTTATGCTAAGGAAATCATATTTACCTACATTTATAGGACATGCTCTCACTATATCAAAATCACTTGGGCAAACAAATACCATCTCCCCAGGGCACAATAAATAGGGCTGTACAGGCATCCTATCATACCACAGGGTTTCACTGTGTTAATCTGATATATTTATGATGCTAGCCTGGTTACATAAAGATTATTTGTATAATGTAATAGTTGTGGGGTTAATTGACCATAGATGAGGAAATATGTATACTATAAATTATCTGTAAATGCTACATTATGATTTTACTAATGACCATGATATGTAAGTGTCCCAGATACAGTATCACCAGTGTATTTTGCTCCTCTTGCCTTTCTGGAGTTTATCCTATGCCTACTTCACAAGTAAGTCAAATGTTAAAAAATATTACTGCTTGATAATACAAAAGCAGCGTACTTTCTGTTTTAACCTGACACTGATCTGTTAATACCAGTGCATGTTATTCTGTAATCCCCTCGCAGGAGAAGCTATATGGTAAACCCTATTTACAATAATATGTAAATAGCATTGAGAAAGTAGGTTATCAGTAAAGAATAACTGTTTTTTTGATGGAAGGGATTACAAAATTATATTAAACTAAAACAAAAACAGCACGTTGAGACTTATGTAGGGAAATGATGGTGTACACATTTTGATGTTACGGTATTAATTTATGTCATTTGTCATATGTACATTTACAACATTGCATGTGTTACTCTTAAACATTTACTTTACCTATTTCATTATGATTACGATATATTTTTACTTACCTGCTGTTTAAAGATTTGAAAATGGAATCTCTTGTACACACTTAGATTTGCCCTGCACTGGGTGCATTACTGGGCTGAAATGTACCTATAAATAATTTACTGATTATGGTTTTGATCAGGACTAGGACTCTATCTGTATGAAGTTTGGTTTCCTCTGGGAACTTCAGTGGTTGTTAAACTTCCCCCAAACTGACTTTATTTTCTATTCATGACATGTGACTATGGCAGGGACATCAGAATGTGAGGTTTTTTGAGAGACAGTAACATGACAATAAAACCTGTAATGTGCTGTAATCGTTAATAAAATAGGTATTGCAACACCATGGATGATGACACAGGAAATGTAGTAGCTTGTTATAGAAAGGACATTGGATGGGCTTGTCAAAAATAACCACCACCCAATGGTGTGCAGCAAACTTCACTATCAAGGAACCTATTTGTTTACCCTTATCACTGATGACATATGCGATACAATCATCCAAGAAGACTTGCTATCAACCTTGGCAAACTTTGTAAATGTTTATTCCATGTACACTGAAGGGTGAGGATACCAAACAGTGCAGATTCTCAGGTGGGCACAGGGGTGAGCTCTCTATCAGGCTCCTGAAGAGTTGTGGAAACCTGTCAGGAGATCAACTAGCCCATTTCATACAAAGAATAGATTTCAATTCTCAATTAATTTTAACATGCCTTACGTTAGGGCCAAACTATTATGAATAGGCTTTAATGCAGAGCACAACAGACAGATTGTTTTTACCAGTGCTTGTGGTTCCCTAAATCCATCTGTACTAAATAGAACTGGCAAGGTTCATTGTGCTACTGCAATGCACAATAAATGTGCACCATGAGTTATCACGTGGGTTTAAATCCATCCTAAAAAAATTGTTCTATAGCAAACCCATCCTGCAATTGTTTAAATTGTTTGGTGGTGTGAGACACAATTGTGTCAACAGAGCATAGCGGATGTCATTAATCTCCCCTAAGGAGTTACTTATATGAAAACTCTTTCTGTGATTGGTGGATTTCTCAGGAAAGCAAATGTTAGTGTGTGTTGCACTGTGTGATGTAGCGACTTGGAGACCTGGAAAAAGTAGGTTGTGACCTCAGTCTCTTAATTAGTATTCACGGAATGAGAAGGCACCATGAAGTTGGTGTCTAGGCCCCCCCTATCCCGAATAAGTATGGCACTATTGACTGTGCTTCTCCTGTGGGTCATTGTGCATGTCTTCTTCATGTAGTCAAGCTGAGGAGGAGGTATCCTGGGTACTTCATGCAAAGTAGCCTAAAGAGAAGTGTCTTTAGTATACCTCAATCATTATGTGAAACCATCACTTTGTAATGGAGAATTGCTGCTATTCATTATACCCAGAATACATTTTAGAAGAATAAAGGTTGACTACAGTCGTGTAAACATTGACCAATACATAGATCATATTTGTAAAGGTACATTCTATAAAGGTTGCTAAAAAAATCAGTAGGGGAAAATGGTTAACATGGATTATAAAGAGGTCAAGAGTAATTGATAAATGGGTTATCTGCATTTCACTTGGAAGTTGCATGAGTAACGTACTGACAAATCTGTGTCTGGCCTGTTCATTACAAGCTGGAGAGTGACTAGTGGAGGGGTAATAAGCTGAAGGCCTAGTGAGGTCCTGTTTATGGTAAAACAGAGAGTTGGGCATTATAAAAAGGAATATATGGCCCATTGATTAATCTGTGGAGGCTCATCCGTGGAGCTGCAGTAAGAGTTTCACCATGGCATAGTTTGGGATAGAGAAGTTTTTGCCTCTGCTATATAATCAACCCCCTAAAAACCGCAGTTAAAATGTTCTATAGACACAATACAATTATATGTTTATAGTCATGCAGCTTGATCAGATGTCACCAATAGATAGCTCTGTAAGTGAAATTTAATTGCAGTACTAGTCAAAGTGAAATGTAGGAATTGTGGGAGAAGAAACTACGCAGTATATGTTTTGCTAATAAAATTCTTTGCTGCAGGAACATAGTACTTATTTGGTCAAAGTGTATTATTAGCCTCCAGAATAAGTAGCTTGCGTGACGTTTCATTTAGCCTTTCGTCTTTTTCAGTGTCAGACATATGAGTCAGTATAATTTCCCTAAAGGGAATGTTCTGACACGCCAAGTTTGGTACATGCATTTGCCTGGAAGCTGCTTGATTAGTTTGTGAATATTTCTTTCACTATATCAGAGAAAAAGGATCATTTAAATAAAGTGGTCAAAAGATATCAGGTTATGTTTTTGATTATCTGATAAAGTTTGCAGTGTG
Source organism: Pyxicephalus adspersus (assembly GCF_032062135.1). NCBI lineage: Eukaryota > Metazoa > Chordata > Amphibia > Anura > Pyxicephalidae > Pyxicephalus > Pyxicephalus adspersus. Next base: position 104,431,831 of record NC_092862.1, on the reverse strand, counting down.
ATCCTGGAATTAGGTCATGGTGTAGCCAGGAGCTTTTCTGCCTCAACTAACTTAGCGGTCGGACTCACATGTTCACTTAATTTTACTTTGATCTTTGCAAATATGCTAAAGGCACAAAGAGTGCTTTGTTTGTATCACTAATTGTATACTAAAAACAGCCAATGGGCTCCTTTATACCACTTGACCTAAGTCTAGTCAGTCAAGAGGGACTTGCAATTTATGATATAGAAAGTTTCCAAAGAGATGTCTTCAATTACAACCGACACCTGTGCCGAAATTGCCTTTATATCTGCGGTAATTTAGTAGTACTCCTGAAATTTACATCCATTAGGAATGAGTGAATCTGCCCAAATTTGGTTGGTGGTGGCATGGGGGGGGGGGGGGGGTCACTGAGGTTTACTAAGTGAGATGGGGGAACTGATACTGAAAATTAGCCATTTTCAAGATCAATAGGCAAGCTATTGTAAAATAGGACTTGGAGACATTTCACAAAGCAAATAACATTGGCTGAACCCCCTACCACCTTACCTACCCCCTGAACTGAACCCCCTACCACTTTACCCTACCCCTGCCACTTCTTATCTCAATTTACTTGTTTTTTTTCCTTGTGAAATTGACTAGCATAAGAACAGTAAGCAAGCCGTAGAACAGGCATCAAATAGGCACAGCAAACAATTTATCATCCAACAAAAATTAGGGTTTAGACAATTGTAATTAGTAGGGATACTATGATGATTTTTTTTTCACTTTTTTTTGGTATGAAAATGCTTTCCATTCAAAAATCATATTTATGTGAAAATTCAGCCAATTTTCCACATTACAAATTTACATTGTGGACCTCAATTCAATTCAATGTAAAGACCCCGAACATAGTATTGTCAGTAAAATTGTTGGTGGAGGTTGCTGTGGGAACATTAATGACTTAAGTGCATTTTTGCTTTTTTTAATTTATACTGTAATTTTGATTTACAGAAAAACTCAATGCTATCCCATGTGCCAGAGAGGAGATGTAACAAACATCAGTGGAAGGGTCATAAGTTCAAAGGCTGGGCAGTGCATTGTGGTTACTATGATGACTTTCTGCATTTTTTTGATGGGTTTGCAAACCTTGAACAGGCAGAATTGGTACCTTTGTTAGCCACAAGCGTTTTTCCTAAAATCCATTTTAAAACATTTCTAAAACCAAATCTGTATTATATTGTAGTTTACCAATCCTTAGATGTCACAGGCTGATTTTACTTCTTGATAATAAATGTGCTCACTTTTCTACGGTAAGAAGATGTGTATGTTCTCCCCATGCTTGAGTGGGTTTCCTCTGGACACTCTGGTTTCCTCCCACATCTAAAAAACATGGAGTTAAGTTAATTAGTTTCTCTCAAAAATTGACCTTTGACTGTGGTAATGACATTTGACTATGGTAGACGCATTAGATTGTGAGTGCCTTTGAGGGACAGTGATGTGACAATGGACTTTCTAAAGCACTGCGCAATATGTCTGCGCTATATAAATTCTAGGTTATTAATAATAACCCACCCTAGGTTAATGCAACACTAGCAATTACTTGTGCTGCAGTATGCACATGAAGAGGCAGGACAGGGAGGTGACTTTGCTGTATTGCTTTAATGTAAAAATCATGACACTAGGTTGGTCAAGTTATATGGCTGAGATGTGTAAATCTCAGACTGGGATTTTATGAAACATATAATATGGCCCCAGTAAATGATGTACTTCAGTCTATCCACGTGTTATCAAGCTGCTATTATACCATGCACAATTGTATATGCCTGCTATTACTAGTGTCACACTTACCTCTTCCATGCTACAGCGCAGGCAAATCACTCCTGCGCATGCGAGCAGTTCTGACCCTGGGCGCACCTGCTCTTCCAAGTTTTGTCAGTTTCGCCTATCCGGCCAGGCAATCAGCAAATAGCCTCTTAATCATCCCTGGTTATTCAAATACAGCACTCAGAGCCCTCTAGTGCTGATATACTACCAGGGTTTTAGAGAGTGCATAGTCTTGTTACTAACTGTATTTCAGAGGCGCTCACAATCTGAATGCCCCTAACATCCTAACAATCATAGATAAAAAATTTGTTTACTAATCTAAGTTTTAAGAGGGAAGCCTATTAACCACCTAGCCGTTAAGCCCGACCTTCGTACGGGCAAAAAAAACCGGCTAGGATGGTTAACCCCGAGATTTTTCCCATCCATACTTACCTGGTCCCCCTGTGCTCATCCAGCGTCGTTTTCCTATTTAGTCACCATTGGACACTATTAGGAATCCGGACTTTTTGTTACTTGTTGTTCTGTTCGGTTAAATTTTTTTTTGTTTGTATGCTTCCACCCCCCCCCCCCCTCCTTTTTATCCTGAAGGTGGGTGGTGGTTCTGTGTTGGATATAGAGGGAAATTTTTACCCATTTGTGCTTCTCGGGTTTGAGTATGTTAATACAAATTGTGATTTTTACTGTGTATATTTTGTGAATGAGTTCTCATAAAGGTGATATATTACAGCATAGACGAGGGGGGGGGGGATCTGTTTTATACTGAGTTATTTGTATTGTTCCTTTGTTAAATTAAAAATGTAAAAATTCAATAAAAATCTATTGAAAACAAATTAATCATGCATATTCGTTGATTTGTTGTTAGTCGTTCGTATTCTAACGACAATTATTGCACTTGTGTACCTAGTTTTAGGCAGGAGAAAGGGTGACTTTACAGACTGATACACAGCATGATACTGTAACATTGTAAAATAGATAATCCCTAAACAATAAGGCTAATCTATTATAGGAGTTCAGTAGTGGATATTCAAATTGTTTTAAATGACCATTGTTAACTGGCTTCTTCACAAAAAAAAAACATCTACATGTTGTTCTTTTATGTAGTGGACATCAGGTGGTGGGTAGTGGAGGCATCTAACACAACAAAAATATTAGATGCTCAAGATCATGCTTCCAGTTTAGCTGTGGAAGCAAAGGTTTATTCAAATGATAGTAGGACAATCATATATATTCTGTATTCTGTCTGATCTTATATACAGTCAAAGTAGTCCAGTTGACTAATTGATGGTTTGTCAAGGACTGTAACAACTACAATGACAACAGGTACTGAGGTGAATATTAAGGTTTTGCTGAGACCATTTATTTGTCCATTCCCATTGTTTAGGCCTCTCAAGTCTTTCATCCATACTGATATAAATTACAATGTTATGCCACTTTCATTGACATGAGTATGGGTAGCATATGTAGCAAAATTTACCATGAAAAAAGCTTGTGTCTTGTGAGCTGGTTATTACAAGATTTTGACATAGACAGGGGTTCAAATCCACAAATCAAGGTTGTACATAACTAAATAGGAGGCTGAGTGGAGACACGTGTGTCATGGGAGAACACAATCACACTAGCATTACTAAATGAACTGGATAATGAACCTTTCAAGATACCTGTAAGATGAAAAGGTTATGAACATGAAAGAACCGAGTCTAAGGGCAACCACCAGAACTTCACAAGAGCATAGTAAATGTAACATATTGCAGCCCCCAGACACGCTTGTGCAGATAAGAGCAACCAGGGTCAGAAGAAGAGTGCAGTACAAGGTAGACACACAATAGAGGATGACCTAGAGGTCCAGGCAAGCAGCAAGCAAGCCAAACCAAGAACAAGCCAAAGGTGGTTGCTGGAAACACAGGAATATAGGGATACAAGGACATGGGGATCACATGAGCTCTGGGGTCATGGGAGCAAATTACAGCAGCAGGGAAGCAAAGGGTCTTAAAGGAACTGGTTACTGACACAAAGAACACTTGTGGCAACAGGGAGCATGACTAAAACATAGTAACATTTTGTTCAAATACAGGGCCTGATTGATTAAACTGGAGAGGATACAATTCCATCAGTGAACCTGGGTGATCCCAAAAACCTGGAATGGATATGGTCCGGGATTGCAACAAATAGCAAGAAGAAATCTATTCCAGGTTTGCAGGATCCCTCAGGTTCATTGATGAAAGTGTATCCTCTCCAGCCTTGGAGAGCTTTGTTTCATTTTAAAAGCCCATGTTAAACAGGAGAGTTCAAAGAGGCCATGCACTGGTGGGGAAACCTGGTGCTTGATCCCAGCAGAAGTGTGTCAGATTTAGAACAATAATTCTGAGGTTCCAAATGATTTTCAGTCTCACTGTCATAATATGATATTTTCCACATATAAACCAAGAAAATAAAGTGGTATCTTACTTTATTCAATATTTTAATGTGAAAGGGAAACCAAAGGGTAAACTGTCGTTTGAAAACATAAATGCCAGTACTAAAACTATAAATGTTGTTTTATCTGCAACCCTGATGTAATGGAGACTGTAAGACTGACAAATGGCAGCCCTGATCATCAATCATTTGTACTATGGCCTCTATTTCAATACTCTTTTTACCCCCCCATACCAATATATATATAAAGTTATTACAAGAACACAAACTTCTCAATATCACATAGAAGGAACATCTCACAGCTCTCTACAGTACACGCTGAACTACAAATATTTGCAAAAGAATATTTACATCCTTACTAAAACAATGGAAAAAGATTACAAAGATTTTTTATAGATACTCTCAGTGGACAGTACATAAACAAGCTGCACTAATTAACTCTAAAAAGGTTCTAAACAAAGCAGTCAGCTGGTAATCTTGTCAAAAATAAAAAAGATAATATTAGATCCTGACCTCAAATTTGCATTCAAATTACACACTGGGTGGGGTGCATATTGCAGTCAGTTTAATTGCAACTTTTATTTTAGGTCCAGTGGCCAATTTCATTGGCCAATGGCCAAACATTTGCCTTCGGTTTTCCAAACATTAATGCATTTATGGCACAAAAATGGTATCAAACTAAAATTAAGGAAGTTCTTTTAGTGATTATTAGCGTCAATGTAATATTCTATTATTGCAGTGGGTCTTCAAAAAAACGCTGATATTCTTAACTGATCCTCAGGAAAGCCTCTTACCGCATTAAATGACCACTGATTAAAAGGTAGACTAAACCCAGCTGATAAATCCTTTGCTGCAGAATGAATATTTATTCAGAGATGGTAATCGATTTTCTGATTAGTTCAGAAAAAAAGATGCATAGGAATGTCACATCAATAGTCATAAGCTATTTAAACACAAATTCCACTCTGGGATAACATGAATGGCAAATGCAGCATTTGAAACCAAGGCCTGTGGCCACCTACCCCTAGGCCCATGACTCTAAATATGGTGTCACCTAAAGGGTTCCTTGGCTGATTAGAAAAGCGTCACCAGAAGCAGTGAGCTCCAATAAGATTTGACATTGACAGTATGGAACCTCAACAGGGAAAGATCCGAAGTTTCACAATCATGTGAGACCGATAAGTACAATCAATATGATAATCCGTTAATATGGTAAAGTTAAATTCAGTTATTTAGCATGTGAGGGGTTTCAAGTTGGCTGTTGACTTTATTTTACTAGAAATCCTTGTAACAATAGAAGAGTGATAGGAAGACTGCTATATAATTTTTATAATAACAATGTAGATCTTTTTTGTAGGGACTGCCTCAGATTTAGCCCAGATCTGTAGTTTATCACTTTCTCATTTGTAATAATTGCCTATAGAGAACATTATTACACGCAGGTAATACATCCACAGTGCTGATGATATTGAAGTTTCTGTTACCTGTGTTTTTATCATTGTATGAAATTATTGTATTTGGTACATTTTTTAGGCTTACACTTCTATTAGCATCTTAAACTTGTCTGATAAGATATTTTTATCTTTAAATGTTGCTAAAGGAGCAACGAGAAGGGAGCTAGGTGGGGGCCAACATGACTGTGGGGGAAGGCCATTAGGTCAAGTGAAGGTGTAAGGGGAAAGGTTTATGATTAGAGTATTGGGATTGGTTAAGTTTGTATAACAATAGGAGGGGTAACAAAGGACAAAAAAAGGCTAAGGAGATAAAAGAGGGCAGTCATTTTTACAAAAAATTTTAGAGAGATTCCTGCCCGCCCTTGTGGTTGGTAGGGGTGGGGATGTGTTGTAGGTGATGAGAGGTCCTCGAGGGGAAGTGTGTTGGTCAGAAGTGTGGTAAATAGTTATGGGGTGTGGAGAGTTATCTGCGGTATGGGGTCTCCAAGTTGGTGTAATGATGGATTAAAAGGTTATTTGTGGAAAGTATGCGTGATTGATATTGTTCTTGAGGCAGTGGTTTCCCGCCTGGGAGCAGCTGGTTTATCAATAACGCAGATCCCTGATTGATGTTTAAAGTTGGGTTAAATATGGGCGAGGACCTGCCACCTGAGGTATGTCTTTAGTATAGGGTTGTTATAATATTGATGCTGTTTTTTGGTTGATATTTATGGTTATTTATTACGTTAATTATGTTACATTTTTGAAGTTAATTAAATGGCCAGACAGCCATTTTCACTGCACCTGTATCACTGGTTTTATTAAAGGGAAAAGGGGATTGAGGGGGCGGTGTGATCAAAATGTTATAATGGCAAGGGCTCTTGCATGTCATAGTCATGATACTGCAATGGAAGTGTTTTAGTGTTTCTCCTGTTTTTCTTCACCATTAGTAAAAGATTGCTAAGTACCCCTTTTATCTGTCCCGATATTTCAAGTATCACTTCAAGCAGAATTCTAGTAAGAAATAAGATAAAAATTACCAGTATGTTAAATGATAAAATAAGGACTGCTTTTGCTACAATATTTAGTTTAAATTCTACCCATTTTCACTAATCCCCTGTTATCATGGAACAGCACCTGTGGCTGGAGAGTGAAAGAAGAAGCAGCACAGAGATACATTCTCTGTGTCGCCTCTTTTTACTCCAATCTGTATGCTTTATGTCAGCACGTGAACTGATCGTCTACCCCCCCCCCCCCCTTTCCCTGAGCTTTAATACAAGGAATGCAAGAGACTGACACCAATGTATTTTGTGGTACATATACTGCTTGCATTTAAAAATATGTTGTATTGATTGCAGAGCTGCATTCACTGTTATTTTTGGGTCTGCTTAGAGTTTAGGTTTAACAAAAGTACATTCATTATTAAAACTCTTTATTTATGTATAATTGTTCTTCAATTATTTTATGAAAAAAATTAACTACATTTCTTTTAACATACCAACTTGTAAAAATGTCAGTTTATCACCTTGAAAGCAAAAATAGAAAATTTGGATTTTAAGTTTTAGGTGTTCAAATTTTGTTTTATATTTTAAATGCAACACTGTACAATTCAGTATGTGTAATTTATAGTTACATAAAGAATGCTGTCTACTACAATTTTTTTATTGCTGTTTTTTAGTGTTTGTATACATGCCAATGCCAGGCCCAGAATGAAAAAAATGTTATACTTATTTTACTCACCTAGGTGTCTATCTTACCTATGTCTAGGTGAGAGTGATGTCACATCCCCTAAGACAAGATATTGAGGAACTCATTTCCCTGGATTGGAATGTCTTCTTGACAGATTTGGGACATTCATTGTTATCTGGGTAAAAAAGTAGTCAGGCCCAGTAAAGATGGAGGTAAAATTAATATAAAATCTTTACGTCAACTAGTTTTTATTAGACAGAAAGTTTTCTCCCAACCAACAAAACCCATTGACCTCCTCAAAAAGAATTAAGGTTCTAAGAAATGCTCAGCCATTGCAAAGAGTTTTCCAGCCGCCTTACAATCTCCAGTCGCTACTATTTATGATATCAGGAGTTCCTGGATATAAACCCTTCCTGTAAGCAAATTACCATCTATTGCCCTAAAGAGACTACATTATAACTAAGGAATATATATACTGTCCAACCAGGATCCATCCCTGGCGTTCTGTACATATTCTAAAACCTGGAGATGGGGAAAGCAACATAGACACCCTGGAATTCACCCCAGAGAAGGCATTTACACTTTGATGTCGCCTCATGGGGCTGTGCTCCACCACAAAACTCTATTTCTGGAGAGACTGGACACCCAGGGACGGATTTCCCATAAGGCCACCTAAGTCATGACCTAGGGTGCTGTGTTAACAAGGAATGGTATTTGCATACATAACTGCATGAGTAGGAGTTCATTCAGTACCCAGGACATCCAGGCATCCTACAGTAAGCTGCGCATGTGCTCATGCTACTTTCATTACATATATAGGGGCTGCTTCCCCTTTGACACATTGGACCTGATTTATTAAAGCTCTCCAAGGTTGGAGAGGTTACACTTTCATTAGTGGGTAATCCAGCAAACCTGGAGCAAGCCTATTTGGCAAATTTCAAAGTTAAACTTGGTGATCAAGATAAGTCTTGGGGCCCTCATAAGGTGTGCAAACAGTGTGTCGTGGGTTTACGGATGTGGACAAAGGGAACACGTGATAATATGCCATTTATGCACGATTTTTATTTTTCATTTTGATCGATCGTATTGTGCACATTTCTGTACATGTTGTAACAATACGATCGTTGAAATATAATCCACCAATAATGTACACACGCTAGATTCGATTGTTTGAACTATGCAGGAAGTGACATGTAAAGGAGAAAGTGTACTGCAGAACCGTCCGCGATCACTGAACGACCGTACACACAATAGATAATGAACGATCGTTGTTCAATCAGATCCACCGGGACAGTCATTCGTTTCCAGCGACAATCCTCGTTCGTTGGTGTTGTTGTGCACTTTTTTGGTAATGATTATCGGACACTCAGACATTAGTCGTTCATTTCCAACGATAATTATTGCAAGTGTGTACACAGCTTAAGAGATAGGTCCTTAGATGAGATAGATGTTTCAGCTAGCCACGATTTTTTATTAGTCAAAGTAGAAGAGAAAACATGGAAAGTTTAAGGAAATGTCTGCATTATAAAACAATTTAAAAAGCCTTTACTTGGATAAAACTTCTACTGCCTCTTAATGCTAATTTTCCATGTAAAGAGAAGATTTAAACCCATCAGCTGTGGGAAATACAGCAATGTAAGGGACAAGAGGATTCCTAGAACATAGCAGGAGTAGATGGTTTGTTTGTTCTAGACAAGTTTCTACACACATTCCAGATGCATCTAAATAATAAGTGTCTCAAGTTTATTTTCTTTCTAAAATACCTACAGCCTGAGTAGAAAAGCCTATCCCCCTGCCTGCAGCTACAGAATGAGATCCTTGTGACCCTTGGGCAATCAGCGATTTCACTGCAGTAGCCAGATCTAAATCTCTGCTATTACAACACAACTGATTTTGTAAAAGCCCTGAGATTTCTGCAGAGCCCTGTCTTGTTAGAAGTGATGTCTGCAGTCCCAGTAGACTAAGGGCTGTCGTTCAAGTGACACCCTTTGCTTTTTCCCAAGATGTTAATAAAGGTTATAAAAGGTAGATGATGGGAGAGGAGAAGAATTCTGACCAGCCCAGACAGTAATTAGACATGTCCAAAGAAACAAAAGACTATAATGTGCAAGTAGGTTTGGGTTTGTGCTAGGAAACCGACTCCCAGAGTAGCCATTTTTTTGTAGTTCAGAAATTAATTGCAAGTAAGGTTGATGATAGGGTCTCTGTCCCATGAGGTTACTTGAGGTTTAATTCAGGTATATACAGTGCATTAAATAAATACCTTTAAGGATGTATCAGTAATTACAAAGTAACAACAAAGCTGCTAAATTCATGCTTGATTTGCCTGCTTAAAGTTCATATTTACCCACTTGCTACAACAACCAAAACTGAAACTATGCGCTTTCCATTGATGTTTTCCAATAAATGAAGTTAGGTGTAAGGATGGTGTTTTAATTACCCCAGCTTAGAACCGATTTATAATAAGGAAGATGATGCTATTTGTTCTTTTGCATGCCAGTCTGCACCACATATCAGGGTCAACATGTCCATTTATAAAATTTAGGCAGAATTAATTTATTTGTGTAAAAATTGCTGGAGTACCCTTACGTTAAGTTTAGTTTTAGATCGAGTTGTGAAGGAGTTGTCACATTATACTGCTATGTGGGCTCCATTAAAGGTTTACCCTTACATTCTGCAATGGTTTTAAAAAACAGGAAGTAAAGAAAAATCTGCAACCAGGACACTAGCAGCATATGGCAGGGGTTCTAGCCTTCCCCTACACTACTTAATTGTATTGTATACGATCTGGCCTACTAATATTATGTACACATATCTATCAGACCTCTGATACAAAGAGAGGAATCACTAATAGCTCTGGAAAAAAAAGTTTACAGATCTCACTGGAATGTTTAAAGAATTTTCTGGTTCCATATACAATTTCATGTACAAAGCTCTTGTTTTTTATTTGATCTAAGTCTGGCCAGTTTCAAATGAGGTTGCCAGTCCCATTAATTTTTAATAATATAAACAATCCAGTAAATGGTGCAATGTGCATTTTCTAGCTAAATAAATGTATCCATATAAAACAATTACTCTAAAGGTATATCTTTTATAATCTGTCCTCATTTCCATGTTATTATTTTCCAGGTTTCTGGGACTGGGAGAAGTCTTTGGATAGTTTAAAATGCCTTATGGTAAGATATAACTTGGCACTTGATATTTGGCCTGTTTTTCAGTTACTCATATGATTTTTATTTTGTTGTTGCACTCATTTGACATTTATTGTGCTGGTATCTAGGTGGAAAGCAAAAAGTCCCAAGAGGTTCTTTTTTCAGACACATTTTGATATTAATATAACATAATATTGTTTCTTCATAATATTTTAGGTGGAAAATCAACTGTATATAAAACAAACAACATATAAATATTTACTCTTCTTAGAACTGAGACAAAGGGCAGACAAACTACCCAGAAAAAAAAATACTGGTGATGGATTTTGCAAGTGCAACAAGCATGCGCTTTAAATGGGCTGAGAAGTAAGTGCAATATTCTAGTTCTATATTGCTTTTTTTGTGACTAAAAGGGTAACTCCACTTATTGCTTTTATTATCTGGTGGAATTCAGAGCATTTAAAGTGGAACTAAAGTGGAACCTAATTCCTCAAAAAGGTTTTTTTTACTGTATGAAACTTCACATAGTTATGATTTCAGAAGACCACAAGTAAGAAGTGACTTCTGTTTAGGGAGCTGCCTTCTCTTTGCTCCCTCAATCTCCCAACCAGGCTTTTGTTAATGACATACATATTCTATTTAAGTAACAAGAACTGACACCAACTACAATAAAGATCTTCAGTCATTATCTGCCATAGCACTGAGATTATTGGGCTCAAAATGAGGTTTTCTATAAAAATGTACAGTAAATTTCTATTCTTCTATGGAGCATTAGGAGTTGAATCAGCTTTAACTGAATAGTGTTGTCATGCCTAATTATCCTATAAATCTATTACCAGTTTAAGTACATCAGTAAAGAACTAATCTTCTTTATACAATAGTCTATTGTCCAGTAAAGGCTTCCCCACACCACCAGTATTGGACTACATTGTCCATTGCAGTCCCAACATAAGGACAATACCAGAGGATTCCTTCATTCTTAAGCTCTGTAGGGGATACAGAGAAGTTCTTTGTTTTCTAAATGACCAAGCATATTGTGCCCTGTTCTACAGTGAAGTTCTTTGCTCTAGAAACCACCATGTATATTGTGCTATGTTCTACAGTAAAGTTGTTTGTCCTAGAAAACACCAAGAGTATTGTGCCATGTTCTACAGTGCAGTTCCTTGTTCTAGAAACCATCCAGCTTGTTGAACTCCCTTAGGATATGTACACACATGCAATAATTTTTGTTGGAAAAAGAACGAATAACGACCGATCAACAAATATTTTGAACGATTGTATAGTGCACGATTCTGTACATGCTGTGACAATTGTTCAAATATAATTCACCATTAATGTACACACACAGCATACGATCGTTTGAACAAAGCAGGAAGGGACGTGTACCGGAGAAAGTGTATCACAGAAACATCCACGATCACTGAACGACCATACACACAATAGATAGCAAATAATCCTTGCCCATATCATAAGATCTTTAGTCGTTTGTTTCCAACGATAATTATTGCACGTGTGTACGTAGCCTTATTGATGTTGCTGATGGTACGTTTTTCTTACAATCCTACAATCAAAATATCGAAGCTCATAGTCAACTGAACATGATCCTTCGATCATTAAACCAAAACACTAAAACTTATGAGTGTTGTTCCAGGGAGTAACTGATTGCCTTAGGGGTCAGACAAGAATTTTTCCCTGTTGGAGCAAATATATCCATAAAAGTTTTTCACCTTCCTCCGGATCATCTACAAGTTTGAGGTTCTGTGGACATATGTCTGTTTAAACTCAATGGACATGTCTTTTCTCAACCCAACTTGATATGTAAATATTGGCTAGTAAACCAAATTTATGATTGGAAGCATATAAATTAATATAAACAGTTAATGGTTTAGTTAACAATAAAATTGTTTAGTTCTTTTTAGTCTGAAGCACAAACTCGGTAGCCAGGTTCCATTATTGTAACACCTTAGATGCAAGGAGGTAGTTATCAGCTAAGCTCCAGTCCATAGCATGGTAGTGTTCAGAAACCACTAAACAAAGTTTGGCGTATGGCACAAGCAAATGTTCTGAATTTTATCAAAATTTTTTATTTTTTAAGTCTTGGTAATCACTTTTCCCAGAATGTGAAATGCAGACTGTTTGCTGCTTGTAAATATATGGTATGTAATCATATTGGTAAGGAAAAAAAGTAAGGTGTGCAAGGCATTAGCAGCAAACGCACTCCTTGTATGGAGTTATTCCCAACTCCATATTTTAGGGTGTTCGGCCCACTTTTATTTTTTTTTTACCTCAAAAACAGACCCCCACCCCACTCCAGTGCAGACTTCAGTGACAGACCCCTAGAAAAGACTTCAATAACAGACCCCCCCACGACAGACCTCAATAACAGACCACCCAGGACAGACCCCTAGTATAGACCTTCATAACAGACCCCCCAGTGACAGACCCCTAGTACAGACCTTCATACCAGACCCCTAGTACAGACCTCAATAACACAATAACAGACCCCTCACTGACAGACCCCTGATACAGACCCCCCAGTGACAGACCCCCAGTACAAACCTCAATAACACAATACCAGACTCCTAGTACAGACCTCAATAACAGACCCCCCAGGACAGACCCCTAGTACAGACCAGAACCAAGAAGCGTGGATAGCTTTTCCCCCACTCCCCTGTTCTTCCCTCACATACCAGGGCATGGGGCAGGCTGTGCCAGGGCATGTGACTGGCCCCAGTACAGTGGTATTGGTTGTCCCCGTCTGATGGTAGCCCAGTCTCTACCCAAAGGGGGGGGGGGGGTTCCAGCTCCACCACATAACCCCACATGCCAGCCTGATATTTTGTATACATACTAGGAAACTATTACCACAACTACATGACTGGGGCCTTCTCCCTACACTCCTCACAGCCTCCACCATCTTTTATTCTGAGTTGTCTGTGTGACTGGTATATTTTAGGTAACCCTGCTATTTTCAGATCCTCCTAATGGTTCAGCGCAATCTGCCCACTACCACAAACTGCCACCGCTAGGCGCTAAATCACAGCTTCCCTCCACAATCCCCTCCTCCGCCTTGGCCCCTGCAATTTGTGTGGCTGAGGTAGATAAGTTGGGGGGGGGGGGGCACTTTGGCCTTGGTTGCTGCCTATCCCCTATCTGTAGTAGAGGCCTGCTGCCAGCTGGAGGCTTTACCATAGATTTACATTTACTGAGACATTTTGTGAACGAGAGCACAGATTGTCAATGGAACAAACAGAAAGCAAAGCGTCTGGATAATGATTGGTTGTTACCTCCATCACTGACACCCTCCTCACTTTTATTTCAAAAACACTGCAGCGAATACTACAAATCTGTAGCGGAACAATTCACCCAAATCGTCAGAACGTCGTGTATTGTATTTATAAATACATAACTGGCAAGTACTTCTTAATGTCTGCATCATTTTAATAAAGCTTTTGAAAAAACAAAAAAATGCAGCCTTGAAAAAATCTACTATATGAGTTTAGTTATTGGCTGCGCCTTAGCCACGCCTTCTTCCTAGGTTGGCGACATACGACAGCAGGAGGACACACCCACATGACAAGACGTCACAGAAAGGAGGGGCTGCGGCGGAGTGCGACTGCGCTCCGGTGTCGCTCTTGTCCCTGCGGTCGCTCATAATAACAGCAGCTCCATCATGTTGGTTTGCAGTGTCAGTGCTGGATACTGGCAGACTATAGGGGGGCAGCCAGAGCCAGGACGCTGCTAATATACCACCCGGAAGAGGCACCCGGCGGAGGAATTACTGTGCGCACCACACTTCATTCTCTACCACCCATAGCCGGAGTACGTGCCCAGCACGGGATCATTATCATCTGAGCACCAGCTGGAGGGCTCTGCCTGGCCCGGCCTCCTTCCTTCTCCTGCCCGCAGATGTAAGTGAGCAGCACCCTCCCTCTTTCTGCGCACCCACTGATCGCAGGCAAACAACGGCTTCACTGTGCCCCCTCCTCCTCCTCGTCCATTCACCCTGCAGTCTATGCCAGACTGTGTGCCCACTGAGCTGTCATATGTGTGCCCCCTCCTCCCTGTACAGCCCATTCACCCTGCACTGTGTGCCCACTGCGATGTGATCAATGCCCATTCACCCTGCACTGTGCGCCCAACTGGGATGTGATCAATGCCCATTCAGCCTGATATGTGTGCCCACTGGGATGTGATCAATGCCCATTCACCCTATATGTGCCCACTAGGATTTGATCAATGCCCATTCACCCAATGTGTGCTCACTTAGCTGTCTTATGTGTGCCCCCTCCTCCCTGTAAAGCCCATTCACCCTGCACTGTGTGCCCACTAGGATGTGATAGGATGCCCATTCACCCTGCACTGTGTGCCCAATAGGATGTGATAGGATGCCCACTCACCCTGCAATGTGTGCCCACAAGATGTGATGGGATGCCCACTCACCCTTCACTGTGTGCCCACCAAGGCTCATGTGTCATCTGTACAATTCCTGTACTAGCCATTCACCCTGCAATGTGTAGCTACTAGGATGTGATCAATGCCCATTCACCCTGATATGTGTGCCCACTAGGATGTGATCGATGCCCATTCACCGTGATATGTGTGCCCACCATGGCTTGAATATGTGTTGTGCACAATCCTTGTACTAGCCATTCACCCTGCAATGTATGCCCACTGGAATGTGACAGATGCCTATTCACCCTGCACTGTGTGCCAACTAGGATGTGATAGATGCCCATTCACCCTACTCTGTGTGCCCACCAAGGCTCGAATATGTGTCATGTGCACAATCCTTGTACTAACCATTCACCCTGTAATGTGTGCCCACTAAGATGTGATAGATGCCCATTCACCCCACTATGGTCCTCAGTAAGATATAGTAGATGCCCATATGCCCTGCTATGAATGCCCAATAAGACAAAATACATGCCCATTCACCCTGCTATGTGTACCCACTAGGATGTGATAGATGCCTAATCACCCTGCAATGTGTGCCCACAAGGATTTGATAGATGTCTATTCACCCTGATATGTTACCCCAAAAAGATATAATAGATGCCCATTCACCATGCAATGTGTGCCCACTAGGATGTGATAGATGCCCAATCGCCCTGTATTGTATGCAAGTCTATGTTCCCACTGATGTATAGAGATGTGTTATGAGCTCTCTTCTTGCCTTCCTGCCCATTTACCCAGCAGTGTGTGCCCACTAAGATGAGAGATGTACCCACCCCCCATATACTGTCCGTTCATCCTCCAGTGTATGCCATACTGGTGTGCCTACGAAAGTATAAAAAGATGTTTGATGTGCCCTCTCCTCCTTGTAATGTCCCTTCATTCTGCAGTGTATGCCCACTAAGATGAATACAATGTAGGGTAAAGGACATAGATCACAAGACTGCCACCTTGTACATTCACCCCATACTGTGTGCCCCCTAAATGTTCTATGTTTATCATTCACTATTTGTAGTGTCAGTCACCCTGCAAAGTGTGGCTGTTAAGATGTAGTATGCCCCCCTCCCACCTTGCACTGACCATTCATCCTTCAATATTTGCCCATTAAGTCAGTAATATGTGTGTTGTGCCCCCTCCTCCTTGTACAGTTCATTCACCCTGCAGTGTGTGCCCACTAAGATGTGTGATAAGCCCTCCTCTCCCTTTGCACTGTCCATTCACCCTGCAGTATGTACCCCTCCTCCCTTAACCGTCCATTCCCCTTGCCATGTGTGCCCACTAAGATGATATTTGCCCCCTCCTCCTTGCATTGTCCATTCATCATTCAGGGTTTGCCCACTAAGCAGTTAGGTTCTGTGCTGTGCCCTCTCCTCCCTGTATTGTCTATTCACCAAGCAGTGTGTGCACATTAGGGCATTGTGATTTATGATATGCCCCCTCCTCCTTGAACTATCTATTCATCCTGAAATGTTTGCTAGACAGTATGCCCACTAAGGCACTAATATGTGTGATGTGCCCACTCTTCTTTGTCATCTCCATTCATCCTGCATGTGTGAACACTAACCCAGTAAAATGTGTCATGTGTATCTGTTATTCACTCACTGGCAGTACGAGTGCCCACTAAGATACGTCACCTCTTCCATGTACTGCCCATTTATTCTACAGAATGTACCCAGTAACACACAAAGGTGTATGATGTGCCCTCTCCTTCACATACTGTCCATTCCACCTGAAGTGTGTGCCAGATTGTGTGCCCACTAAGGCATTAAGTGGTGTGCTGTGCCTCTTTCTTCTTGTACTGTCCATATAGCTTGCTGAGCCCTGTATGCTCCTAGATGTGCCATGAAGATATACCTTCCCATGGAGTCTCTCTAGGGCACTGACATGTGTAATGTGCTTCTCCATGTACTATTTATTCATTGTGCATATTCCCACTCTGTGTACCAGTGCTTTGTGCCCACTTATCTTGTGCCCACTCTCCATAATTTCTCTTTGCTGAACTCCCTGTGCCCATCATTTCACTAACGTGTGTGGTTTACCCCTCCTTCGTGTATTTTTTGCTGAACTCCCTGTGCCCATCATTGCACTAACATGTGTAGTTTACCCCTCATTCGTGTATTTGTTGCTGAACTCTGTGTTATAGGTTTGAACCCGCTAGCACCAGGGCCCCTTCCTTTATGTACTTTCTGTTCACCAGGCAGATCTGTGTGGCAAGATAGAAAGTTGACATGTTTACCTGTGTGGGTAAATGTGATACATTGGAGGTGACACCATGCTTTCCTCATTGCTGCACTGTCCATTGAAGAGTGATGTGATTTCTAGATCTGGGTATTTATACTGCTCAGACTATAACAATAAATCTCCCATTCCCCGCATAGTATAGTCAGACCTTGGTGTATTTTGATAATGTGTACTCCCTAAAACAATAAGATTAGTTATATACTCCTATTTTCCTGTGTTGTCCATCCACTTTGTAGATACCAGTGTGCACCACCTTAAGATGAATGATGTACATTCATTCTCTGCGCTGTTACCCATTCACTCTGTAGACCCCAGTGTATGCAGTGTAGGAAAAGGGTGGGTGATAGGATCCCCAGTGTGAGTAAAATGCTAAGCTGTGGTTGGTAGCTGCTGATTTGTATGTAAGGAGAGCCATCTTCATTGAAATAATCCTTTACACACCCATTCATATGCCAGCTCTCAATTCCTTTGGTAATCTATGATCAGCATATGTCATTCTCCTCTAAGATCTTTCAGGTAAGCAGTTGAATTGTAGGGAAAGTCATGCCCGAGGTATGCACAGCACGATTATAATCTATGCATGGAATGTGCCAATAGTCTGTACTATTTCCATTAGTCACACCTATGACACATGTGTACTTAGGGTACATTTCACAGAATCCTGCTATGAATGGAATGCAGGCATGTGTGGCTTTGTGTCCAGATAATAGGCATTCATATGACTGTATTATTGTACAATGAGATTGTAAAAGATGAATGCAGCACAAGCTTGACGTGTATATGCTGACATCCATGCTTCTAGGTAATGTGTGCATATCTTTGCTTATTATGCATGGCCAGAAGCATTTCATAGGTGCGGTGAACACATTGCAGGCATGTTTACCCTTTACACTGCATACAGGTGGGATGGGTGAGATCATTTCTCTTCACATTTTGTGTTTGATATTATTGCCTGGTAGCAGATTGTTGTCCTGCTTGGGGCATTTGCTATGTCCCACAACTGCATATTTTGATGAAGAAAGCTTAGCTGATGCAAGATCTCTGCTATTATGTCTATATAGGCTGCAAATACCTGAGTATCATTGACTGCACAGCTTGTGTGTGCTGTTCTGTTTGTGACTTTTATGTGCTTCGGGTGAATATACACATTAATCATACTATGCATGAGAAATAGTGCATTCCAATCACTGAACAAAGATTACCAGGATGTCTTTATCCCAGCTGGCACATGTAAAATACATGTTTAATATTTGAGTAGCTGGTTTCAAGAAAGCTGTATGTTCTGTTGATTTACTGCACTGTTAAATATTTACAATGTTATATCATATTATACAATGACCGTGTGGACGTTGTTGGACTTAGGCATTGGTAGAACACGTGTGGTAGTAGCTGTACAATATATATGCAAGAAAATATATACAATAATATTAATAATGTTTTTTTTACCTTCACATTCAATTTAATTCATGGTAATGCATTTTGAATTCAAAGCATACTGAATCTGATAATTGTATCTGTTAACATATGTAGCCATTGTGTCATTTAGAATCTGAACATTTGACTGTATGCTGAGCAGCCTTATAAAATGATGTTGTTATTTGGGTTTACATGTAGACAGTATTGTCTATTCTTAACTTGCCAAAGCAGTTCTAAAAAGCTGTATGGTTTATATTGGAGGAGCAGCCATAGAGGGCTTTGATGTTTGTTGGTCCTCTCATCCTACTGATTAGAACTAATTAAAAAAAAAATTACTCAGTTTACTCTCTAATAACATAAAGTGAGCTAAATTCAAATGACCAATATTGTATATGGAGAGCTTCTTGGTGACTGTGGATTTCAGCAGCATTGTGTTGGAAGACAGCCATCTGGCTTTTCTATGTACGGATACAGTGCAGAAAACGACAGGAAAAGTTTGCTTCCTTCTATTGTAATGATGCAGACGTATGTCTTAGCTTAGTGAATAATTCATATAAACTAGAGGGTAAAAAGTTGGAAAGGTTGTCAATGGCAGCAAATCATTCAATTGCTTTTTTTTTTTTTTTTTGCAAGTTAATAAAATAATCAACTCTGGCAATGCCAAATTGGTCCTGCACCAAAAACAAACAAACAAAAAAACCCCATTGATTCAATTTATAAGATGGCAACATACTGACCACAAGATAACTCAGTATGTCTTCACGGTGCTCTCCCCCGGAAACTTTTTGTAGGCTGTAGGCATATGGTGGTTCCTGTAATGTGACCCAACTTCTCGGTAACCACCAAAAAACAGCCAGGTGTTTACTGAAAGGTGCCAGGTGGTGCGCCCAGCTAAAAGGGGCAGGGAAGGACACTGTCCTCGTATTTTTATGTGTCATTTCCAGCAACTCTGCAGGGGCCTCTTGCTAAATTTTAAATTATTGTTTTTTATGAGATGCTCTAATGTGCTTCCTGCATGCTGCATTGACTTTAATATATCTTCTGGGTCTCAAAAAAGGAAAAACTGGATGCTTGTAAGCATTGAGTTTTTATATTGATGGGCCCATAAGACACCTCCTTTTCTTAGCAATAAATCGTTATTTTCTATGTATTCTGCTGCATGTTATAACAAAGTACCTTTCACAGTCTTTGGCTGGAGATGGTAGAATTGCTGATAAAATAACATCAACATTGAGAAGAGTTTTATTCAAACAATAAAATAACAGACTAGTGTTTAACATAGAAACAAAAAAAAGGAAATGTTAGTCTAGCAAAACCAAACATTTCAATACCATGGACAGCAAAATGAGTTTATCTGGTTTCCATGATTGACCTTGGTTTTGAAGTAATATGGTAAACTGAGTGTGTGTAAATCTTAACAATATATGTCTCCTATTTGTTCCATTTGGTTAAGATTAATACCTATCTGTGTTCTCTGATTTGAATATTAATATTTAGGCCAGGCATTTTATTACTTAGTGGTCAGCTCACATGACTAATGATCATGTGCACATATTCCTTTTATTCTCTGTTTAAATGCACACATTTTAGTGGAAATTTAGAAATATTTCTACTATGTATATGGTTTTAGATTTTTTTTATAGAATGAATGGCAGTGCACCAACAGGTATAATAAATGTTATTGCAATGCAACGGTATCAGTCCAGCCTAAGTATTGTCAACTTGTTTTAAGACGTGAACCTGTGTTTTGCCTATTCTGAGAAAATGTGGTCACTTTATCTGCAGTGGCAGCTGCTTGTGGTTGCCTGCCACCAATATGGGGATGGTGTGGTTCACACTCCTTCCTCCCCTATGTTGGTGCTTTACAATTCACTGCCTAGGTGCTCAGCATTGCCCCATCGTTTAGGTGTTTTTTTTCTCCAATGCAAGAAATAAAAGAAAAGAAAAAGCCTAGATAATATGGTTTGCTTCCAGGCATCTAGCTGTGTCCATCAGGCACAAAGAAGCACCAAACACTGCATTGTTTTTAACATGTAGTCTAAACCTTCCCCAAGTTTACACAAGACCTTCTCTAATCTGGGCCTAACAAATGTAAGGTAAGTATCCACAGCCAGTGAGAGGAAAACAAATATTTTGCATTTTTTTTTAACATTATATTTATAGTTTTAGCATTTATGGACATAGTAAGTCTTTAGATTTTTATGATAAGAATAAAGTAAAAGGTGTTACATGAATGATTCTCCGGGTCTAGCTGGATCTGATCTGTAAAGACAAGTTCAGGAAGCTGCATGTCGCCTTCCATGACTGCCAGTTGTCTTCCAGTTTCTAATCTTCAAAGACAGAGCAACACAGCAAAGGGTCACAATGCATAGCAGCAGTTTTCCCCTAATAAAAACAACTTGTGGAGACATTGCTGCTGGGTGCAGAACTCCCTATTAAACTAGCATCCTGCTGGTCTTTTCTTCTGTCTACCTCTGACATGACTCTTGGCAATAAATCCTTGTAATTTAGCTTGTCAGGCCATACAGTCAAAACTAATCAACAGAAGTGTTTTAGCTTTAGGAAATGCATGGTTTCATGCGAAACAACCAATCTGAACTGTTAGTATTCTCCAGATAGTATACCAGCAGCACAAAACCCAAACTTACAACTTCCAGAGACACCTTGCTTTGAGAACCAAACCTGTATCACAACAAACCCATTAATAAGAAATCTTCAAATTCATTTGGATTTGACTGTGTAATGTTGTTTTTAGCTTGGATCTTTTTGAGCACCCTGCTTCATCCTCCTCATGAGGAACAAAGCCCGTTGTTCCTGTCCCTTAGTGATTGAGCAGAATAGATCACTAATACTGATATTGGGGGATATCTGTACACACCCTAGACTTTTTTTTAGGCTAAGGAAATCTATCGTCTGTATACAGGATGGATCCTCTTGATAACATTCTTGGACAGACCATTTATGAAATATTGATGTAGGTTTAGCCAGAGATTCTATAGAATTGTGTATATGATATGTACCGAAAACCATTGACTTGTTAATGTTCTTTAGAAATAACTAAAGAGGTGCTTATGGTGTGACCTCTAATATATTCCCTATCCAGTGGTGGTACATGGAAGTGGTATAATCTGCAAAATTGTATTGTCCTCATTAAAACAATGGACCAGTACTAAGTTATAGCATTAAATTCTAAAATATAGCTTTAAAGCTCTTTTAGGGAACATTTTTTACCATTTGCTTCAGTCGTTACCAAATATGCTAGTCCTTTATCTAGACACACCATTCAGAATTCATGCAGATGGTGTCTGCCTTTAAAATACCACATTACTGCCTACGTCTGTGGTATTTTGTGTATCACTCAGCATTGTAATACCAGTTGGTCTAGCTTTGCACCTGTCACACATGGTGCTTTGTTAATGTATGAGATCATTTCCAACAGTATACTAATATATTAGTAACAGTTTATTGATGTGGGTAAATCCTATATGATGTGGCTATAGGGTGGCCTATTATTTTTTTTGGGCTGACAAATACTGCAAGGTTAGGCTTCTCCAGAGAGGTTTCATGGCACTCCCAGACCCGCTGACAGATGTAATCCTGATGGCTTTTCTTTGGGTTGCCCAAGGCTCTCTTATTGTGCTTGCGTTTGGAACACAATGATAGCCTCCCAGGGGTCATGAGTAAAACATATCAAAAAACATTGCTGGACGTGAATGTGACTTTCGGTGTATATGAACTTGAGTAAACTAATCATAATCCAATTTTTTGCCAATAGATAAAATCTGTTCTTTATTAAAAAGTCAAAACCTAATGTATTTAAAATTTGAATTTTAAAGTTTTAATTTTTTAGCACATATTCTGTTAAAGGCTACAGCATTTTTCTTCTACTGATTTTAGGCCCATGGTGATTTACTCTGGCCACGTAAATCACTTTTGTAAAGTTTTGTTTTAATGCTACTGCATCAGTGGACAACTTTGTAGCTTTGCTAGCTGTTAATAAAATATATTATACATATTCATGCAGATCTTGATCCTGCATTTGATGGCAACGCCTCAGTGAATGACTTTATGGATGTTGTAGTCCAAACGATGCCATGTAAAAAGGTCAGTCCAGTCACAACAGGAATTTTAGAATTCTTTTAGGTTCAATTATCCAAATGTTAGTTTTATCACAAAACAGGTTTTAGAAATATTCCAGAGTCTGTTCTTCTTCTAAGGTGTTCAGGTGCCGAGACTATACATACTCTAAAAGATTAACATATTCAGAACCAGCAGTAAGGGCACTTTAAAACAAGCCCTTAGCCCTTACCTTCATATTCATAAGTCAAAAGGGTTGTGGAAATATTTGTCTTTAAGGTTTCCAACAAAAAATTAAATCTTAGCTCTCTGTCCAATTTTTGCAATAGAATCCTGGCAGACCAGTTGACCTCTAATGTAAAGACAGAGCAGGTATTTGTAAGCTGCTAGAAATGGCTAAAACCAGATTTTATGACTTGTTTGTTGCCTGCTCCTTGGTAGTTGTATAGCAGTGTGGTACCATAGTAAAAGTGCAGGTGCCTGCACTGTCCAGCAAAATAGAGGAGTCAGAGAATTGTTTAGGGGTGTTTGATGACTGCAGGTCACAAGGATTAGCAGGCTGTCAGATGCCTGGGAACTGCCAGTTGTCTGCCCAGAAGCTGCCAGTCTGAACAAGTCCATAGAGTCTTGCTTGTGCTCGAAGAGCATATCTTATTAATGAATTACTTCACCGTACAAGTAGCTAGAGAGGTTAAGGATGACTTGTTTGGAGCTCTTTTTCCATTTGCTAAAAATATGTAAAAAAAATGTAACTTGTATGTTTTTAATCTAAGAACTGGTACAAAAATAAACAGCGTGAAGGCTGGCATTGTAAAAGTCTGAAAAGTTGCTTGGCTTTCACGTTGGCCTTTCTTGATGCTTTAAATGTTAGACCTGAAAAATTTGCATAGAGGTGCATCCTCTTGAACAGAAAAGTGTGTAACTTTTCTGATATGGCTCAGTGATTGAAAACAGTAACAGCCAGCCAACTTGCATTTTTGGAAGGTCAGCAGCTGCAGTTTTGGTTTGTTTTACCATAAGCAAAGCAGATTAGAAATGCCGGTTGGAATATTGGTGCCATGGGCAACAAGGTAAACTTTCTTTTCTCCTACAGCAACGAAGCCCTCAGTCTGTTCTGTTAAAGAGTTAATGTGTTGCAACCATCTGATTCAGATTTCTCTTGATTTTGAGTCACTGGCTTTAAAATAAATCTAATTTTATTTGCAGCATTGCCCTCCCAAGGTAAATACCTGACAACTGGCTTAGGATCACCTACAGGACTGTTGATTTCATTATCATGTAAAGCTTGATGCATTGATAGATGTAAATTGGAGTGAATTCCCTTGCCATCTGCTGCAAGGTTTTACAGCAGCACTACTCATAAAATCAAAACACTAAACATATTAAATGCTGGGTTTTATTGTTAGTATTTCTGTTAAAAGGGATCTTTTTTGGTGAATGTATTTTTTATATATTCATACCTAAAGTCGTGCAAATAACCTATCAATGTTTTTGTATAGTTTGTAATACTCCATGTTCAAAGGTTTGGCCATATTTGCACTCTCCATAAGCAGGCTCTGCTTTCTGTTTTGTAGTGCTGGACAATGTTTCCCCTTGTCCGTCCTCTTTTCCACAATACAAGCTTTCTAGAGAAGGTCTGTTTGATTGAGAACAGACTTGCCATTTCTAATGACCTGCATGTACGGGTAAATACAGTTTCAGCATCCCGGTTCATACTATGACTCCACAAATGGGAACTAAAAAACCTGATGAATGGCACCCTTTTAATTGGACTTGTGGCAGAATTTTGCCAGTAGTCCATTGTTCAGGAATATTTGAGGGCTTCCCATTGTGGGCTCTGTTACAAGTTGCAGATCATTTTTTGTGGTTATTTCATATGGTATTATATTTTACTTCCTGACAAACTGGTATATAGAAAATGAAAATGAAACAAGCATAGATTAGTACTGGTGAAGTTATACATTTCCTATTACTGCAACCAGGTTGTAATTAGGATAAGACTGAGTTTTATGTTAGTGGTTATAGGTTGATGATTGATATTATTGGACAGTGATGAACTGGCAAAACAAAATTGTGCCTTCAGTGTATTTGTCACCAGGGCCTCACTATCTCTACATGAGAGAATTCTCAAATATCATAATTACCTTCAAAAAATGATAATTTTATAACCAACATGTTACATCCGTTAGGCATTTTAATTAGGGATTATACATTTTGTCATGGTTCTTTCTACTTTTTGTTATTCCTTAAAATGTGATATAGAATGTAAAGCGGCATGCTTTAGGTTTGATATAATTGCTCTCCTGTTTGTTTGCAGTTGCAAGTAACTCCCCAAGCAAAGCAGGACTGCTATTTTTATTGCTGGAAATTTCCACTTAGCCACCTGTTCAAGGTGAGCATAAAATGTGAAGCCTTTATAATGTCACCTAAGTGCTTGAAATCTTGAAGCATGTGTGTAT
The DNA here is from genome assembly GCF_032062135.1 of Pyxicephalus adspersus. Lineage (NCBI taxonomy): Eukaryota > Metazoa > Chordata > Amphibia > Anura > Pyxicephalidae > Pyxicephalus > Pyxicephalus adspersus. The sequence goes on along the minus strand of NC_092862.1, from coordinate 104,406,712 downwards.
ATTGCTTTAGAATAGAAAAAGGTTAAAGAGAAACCCCAGGCAGAATATTGTTACAGCTGCTGCTAGCCCTGTTAGAAATTTTTTTTTTTGTGTGCAGCCAGTCCTCCTGTGCCAAGGTGCTTTTTTTAACCAAGTTTAACTTGTTCCGGGGCATTATTAATTCTGTGGAGTCTCAACTGGTCCAAACACTTCCTAGTCTCAACAGTGAATCCAGGATGACAGATGAAGATATCATTTTGCAATAACCTATTGGTAATTTGCCTCCTTTATGGCATGATAGATTCAAATTTAGCACAAGTTGCTAAACATACCTTCATAGATTTTACTGTTGCAAACCTTCAAAACTGGTTAGTCATGCGATGTGAACATCCAACAATCAAAGAATTTGGTACAGTGTGTATATCTAACCCTGGTGGCTCGTTTGTACTCAACAAGCTTATGGCTTTGTGTAATATTCCACAACCCTCTGCAGTGTTCTCCCCAGCCCCTTTTACCTGGGTGCACCACCCGACACTTTTTTAGTAACCACCCGGCTATTTTTCGGTGGTTACAAAAACGTTGGGTCACAATACGGGGGGACCAACACCTGTCTACATAATGTTTCCACCCAGCTTGAAAAAATTTTGAATGCAGATACAAACACTTTGGCAATGGCGTCATGCTAGAAATGTATTCCTGTGGTATGCCATAACTATAACCGTAAGCCAAGTTGCAGGGCTTTCTAGATAAGATTTCTAATTTCTAACTGTTTGTCTCTGCAAACGTTTGCCAATTTTATTAAGTTGGTTAGGGTTTTTGTTGAACAGTTAAGTCCTCTCCGTTTTCCCTTTGTTTTCCTAAAATATTAAAGTTTAGTTGTTTGCCTGCTGGGTCTTTGCCTTTTAACAGAATGAGCTTAATTTATTCAAGCTCTCCAAGGTTGGAGAGGATACACTTTCATCAGTGAAGCTGGGTGATCCAGCAAACCTGGAATGGACCTGGTCCAGGACTGAAAACATTTGCTAACAAATAGTATCAAATTACTTTTAAGAAAATTATTTCAGGTTTGCTGATTACCCATATTACTGATGAAAGTGTATCCTCTCCAGCCCTGGAGGGCTTTAATAAATCAGGCCCACTGATTCGAGAAACCAAATGTTGTGTTTATTATTTACATTGCATGCTTGGCGGTCACAGTTCTTACATTAGTTGGTTGGCATATTTTTTTTTTTTTTACATAGAATGAGTTTTTTATTTGTTATCAGCAACTCCGTACACATAGTTCTGTGCATTTGTGTGTTCAGTCATGTTTGTTCAACCCCAACCCAAAACATCTTAAATTGGAATATGTTATTTTCGTATAAACACAGATAAAGAGTATAGAAACATAAGGACCAACAATTTTATAGACGGTCAATAAGCAAAACAAAATTGGCATAATTTACTAAAGTTCTTCAGGACTGTAGAAGATAGACCAGGGTGATCCAGCAAACCTGGTTTATGAAGAGTTTTGTAATAAATCATTGTTCTTGACTGCGGGTCGCACACAATGTTATTTCAGTTCCTTTTGGTAATTCTTACTATTATGTGCTCTGGTCAATGATTGAAGTAATCTGCAACTTAATAACAAACAATTTTGAAGAAATCTATCCTAAGTTTTCTGGATCACTTTGGCTCACCTATGATGGGCTATATTCTCCAGTCTTGAACTTGAGTAAATAAGGCCCAATATGTCTTATTAAATAAGAGACATACACAAGAATATGGTAAGAGATCTTTGATTCTATAGACCTCAGGCCAAATCACATCTTTTAGTGGAGGCTGAAGGTCCTCCTAAATCGCTTGGGTGGCACCGCATAGTAGTCCGCCTTGGGCCTCTGTGAGGTGATGAGTAAGAAGGCGTCCAACATTAAAGCAGCCAACACAAGTAGATGCTTGTTCTCAAATACGTACATTGAACATTCATCAGGTGTTTCCTCAATATGAGGTGTTTCCTATTACTGCTGAATTTACAGTATCATTGTACAAAACAGCATGTGTTGTAATGTGGGGATGACTTGGCATCCTTATTCATCATTAGATAAAACAAAAGAGTGATTCTTGCTATTTTTACTCTTGTAAATCTTTTGAATCCTTTCAGGTTAAACTGAACCTGTCCTTCCAGTAAACCTATTATAAAGATGCAACATGTTTTGGAATCCAAACTCCTACAGATGGCTGCATGTTCCTTTTAAAGTTTGACTTCAGAGGGAATTGTTGAGCTTTGGTCTACATCTTTCTTCTGCTTAAACCTGACAATGTGGCAGTGCCACTATCAGTAAGAGGAGAACTAGCAAACATGATAATTCCGATTCCAGGATTCTTCCACAATAATACCCTGGATAATTTCTACATAAAATACATTTTTAGCTATGTTGTTATGGTTGTGCTAAGCTGGGACTATTTAGACTATTGTTGGTTCCATTAGGACCCGTTAGGATCTCAGCTCAGGAGAAATGTTAGAGATGGAACAGTTTGCTGGGCCGGTTTGAATTTTCATGTCAATAGAGACTTTGTGAGAATTGGTCATTGTTTCCATTGACAAACTCAACATTATTTTCATCTTCTAAATAGCAGAATTGTTAAAAAAAAAGTTTTTATTTTTTGTAGTGAACAGTAAATAACCCATTGGTGATAATTGTTCAAGACCATTAATGCTTGCATGCAAGCTTTTACCTGGCCCAGTTTTACCTATTCTCAGATCAGCAGCTTTTTAAATGGTTTTGCTGTAATATACCCAGTGTAGGAGACTTTTTCTGCCTTTACTGCAGCATAGATCCCAGACGCTGTTTTTCAAACAAGCAAGTTGGTTAATAAATGTGCTCTTGTTTTCTTCTTTGTTCTGCTGTAGCTTAGTTTTAGTGCTCCTTTAAAAAGTTTGAATGCAGTCTTTTCTTTTCTAAGTGTAATTCAAGTCCTGATTTATGTTTTCAGTGCATTAAATCTGTCTTGAATAAAACTTTATAGGTTTGGCCACCAACATGGGAAATATTCAAACGTTACTAATGGGATGACCCCTAGGTCCCTTGTAAAACTGGAAATAATTGTTTTTTTGGGAAGAATATCTATAAATGCTGACTTTTATATATCACTATGCACAAAGCGTTGTAGTTAGTTTTCCCTGCCTCAAAATAGGAGGCAGCCTGTATGTAACACATTAGCTTCAGTACTGTAGGTATGCTAGGAGACCCCATTCACTGTAACCCGCACTAATATTGGCAATGCATTGCACATAAAGCACTGTAGTGCCTTGCCTTATTTATCCAACATTTTTTTTAACCATTGCTTTTGTTAATAAAACCATAGTTACGTTAATTCATCCTTAATAGCATGCCTATTGGTTCCAAGATTGGCCAAAACACTTGCTTAAGCGAGTTGATCACGGCACATGCAAATGCAGCCAGGATTGAAGCCTTTCCCTGGCACCCAAAGCTAATGCTGCACAACTTTGACTTCAGAAACCCGGAGTGATCAGGCAAGTAGGACACAATATTGCAGAATGGACATCGCCTGTCTCTTTCTGCAATATTGACCCTCATGATCATATAAGCTTTAAAGTTGAACTGTAGGTTGCCAGCCCCTTACTGTCTCCTGCACATTTCAGTTGGCTAATTGGCAATCAATAGCAGTCAATGTGTGGATTGTGGGAGGAAAAAGAAAGCTTCAATGCTATAGATGTGTTTGCTGGTTAGAACAGCTGTACAGCAGGAGCCCTTTTAAGTCCTAGTAAGAAGTGTCATGGAATGTGGTGCTTTTATGTTTGTGTATTCAAAGTAGGTGTAAACCCTAAATGTATGGGACTTTATATATTTATATATATAATGTGTGTGTGTGTGTAATAATATCTATATCAGTTTTTGATTTTTTGTAAATGTACTGTATAAAAAGTCTATATTTAATTCCTTTTACGTGTTTGTGCTGTGTTTCACACAAAAGTCATTGGGCCACATTCATTAAAGTTTTGAAAGTGCTGCTCATTGCAAACAATCAACAAGCAATTCTCATTATGCCAGTGGTGAATTGGAAATTAAGAATTTGTTGGGTTGATATATGAGCTGCACAGGCATTACTTCCCATATACAGAGCATACTGGGCCATATGCTATTTAAATTAAACCGCAATTGCTTGTATGATTGGCTGGCCATTGGGAAGTAAAGCTGAGAATTTAGAGCAGTAGAATACAATAACCTTCTGTCTTTTTTTAATTAGCTGTTCATAGATACTCATTTATCATACTACATTTGGTGTGTGTGTGTCTAGATATAGATGAATATATATTGCAGTCTAGTGCAACTTTATCTGCAATCATGCTTGGATAAATTCATGCTGACACCCAGAATGCAAAAGCACTGAGAAACTATTATCTGTACAAATACCAATTGAAACGTTGGGTGGGTCCCAATCTCCCACCCAGCAGCTAGGGCTTAGGCTGTGTGTACACATAAACATTTTTGTTGCTTGAAACAATCTTTTCAGGATCACTGAGCACTGTACACACAGTGCCCATTGTGTTCTATGGAGAGAGGAGAACAAGCGAGTGGCACCCTGCTGTTCTCTTCTCTCTTGACTTCAATAGTGATCATTCCCAATCATTGTTCATGGATCTGTTGTGATGGATCTATGAATGATGTTCGGTATTCACAGTACATGTCACATTCTGAGGTATGTGTGTGTATATATATATATATATATATATATATAGCCTTGTTTTTAGATAAGTGGTCAATTTTTGTTTATGAAGCAGTATTTAGGTGCATAGGCGTTGGCATATACAGATCACCCCGGGTTTTGGGCTTTGTGGGGCGCTCTAAATACAACAGTTCACTAACCTTTAACAGTGTGTTATTGGTAATATACCAACTTTTTACCAAAGTTGGTTAATGCCTGTTCTATTTTATACTGATTTATTTAAGTATGTTATGCATAATATTTCTTTTATTACAAAAATGACCAACCTTTATGGAATAAGAAATCTAATAGCAAACTTTGGATAATGAATACCTATATTTGTGTGGGGCAGGGGTGCCAAACGCAGGCCCGCGGGCCAAATTTGTCCCACACTGTAATTATATTTGGTCCGCGAGAAAATACAAAATGCCTCCTAGAGCTGGCCTGCCGGTAGGCTAATACTACAAATCCCAGAATGCCCTGCTGGAGTGTCAATCAGGACCCACAAGCGCCCCCTCCTCTGTTGACATTCATTAGCGACCTTCCTCAATTGAAGATATTTTTTCAATAAATATCAAGGTTAGCCCGCGACCAAATTTTTCGTTTTGGCCCACTGTATATTTGATTTTGACACTCCTTGTGTAGGGAAATAGCCACAGTTCCCTGTTAACCTGAGCAGCTTAAAGCCATTTAATCCAATTTAAGGTCAGACAGCCTTCCTGTGATTCATATGGGTCAAAGCTGTGTGTGTGTCTCATTCATTTCATACAAGTTTTACATGCAGGGTAAAATTTTGATCCCATTGGTACAACTTTAAATGATGAATGTGCATTTCAACCAGGGTCTTTGATGAACTGGATCTGAGCAAGATCAGCACTGTATGGTTATACAGATTATTCTTTAACCAGCACTGGGAAATGAGCCATGGATTCCTGGTTTTATCCTGTACATACATTACATAGCCCGGACACGTTACAGCTAAAGCTCCAAGCCCTGCTCTGTTTCTAAATACTGCAGGGCAGCGCTATTGAAGTAACCTCTGTATTCCAGGTATGTCCACCTATTTACTGTTTTATTGACACAGGCAGTTACCCTTTATAGGGAGTCTACCATGCATGTGTATGTAAGTTTCTGTGGTATGTAAGCAAAAAGAGGTTTGCTTGATGGGAAAGAGATAATCTGTGTTAATATTTGCTCATCACATACTAAGGTTTCTTCTTTGCATGGATCTTGTATGCCTCCTTATATTCTGTTATCTGAAAGCCATAGTCAGATACTTTAAGGTGCATTTTATAAACTGCTGATGTAATAAAGTGCAAAAAAGCCTCTGAAACTGTTCATTTAGAGCAGAGGTGCCCAACAGGTGGATCGCAAAGGCAACGCAGAGATCGCGGAGCTCTGCCTTTCAAAATAAACTCTACCGTGCACAGGAGTTATTAGGTCCAAGTTTTTATTGTTGGTAGATCATTTTGACTTTGTCATTTTAAAAGTAGCTTGCAAGCCAAAAAAGTGTGCGCACCCCTGCCTTTGAGTCATATTCTGGACCACGAGGCAAAACACTAACAGGTGCTCATCTGCCTAAACTAGCTCACCCCTGTCTCCTGCATATTCCTAATAGCTGGAATACACAAGTGTGTGTTGTAGGGGGGTAGCAGCAAGCTCCAGCTCTACACAGATGACCTGTCCTGTTCTCTGTGTCTATATATCACATAAATCTGGCATCTGGTACTAATTTATGTGACACATTCCTGAGAGGTTGAAGCCTGTTCCTGGCTAATTCATTACCACGCATTTTTTCTCAACACACTTAAGCTACGTACACACGTCAGATTTTTATCGCCCGATAATCGGCATCAGCCAATTATCGGGCGAAAATCTGCTGTGTGTACAGTCGGTGTCGTCCATCGTCCGGACGACCGACCTGCCGGATCCACGGACGATGGACGACAGCTGATCGTAATGAAAGTGAAGGGGAGAGCGCGCAGCAGGGTGCCGCTCCGTCGCTCTCCCCCTCCCCTCTCCATAGAGCATGACCGGTGCTGTATGTACAGCATCGTTCATGCATCTTGCAGCCCCTTGTCGTTGGAAAGGATCGTGAAAGATCCTTTCCAACGACAAAAATTGGCAGTGTGTACGCAGCTTTATTAAGCATTTGTAGACTTGGTTGCCAATCCTTTTTAATGCCTTAGATTGTTAGCTCTTCGGGGCAGGGTTTTCTCCTCCTGTGTCACTGTCACATTACCACATGATTGTGCACATTACCAGCGCACTGCATAGCAAAGTCTCTTGCTTAGCACTGCACTTTCAAAGGCATAGTATGCACTAAATTTTTTTATGACCTGGTGTGCTCAGCTGCACATTCCAATAATTGCCAAATGCAACAAATGGCTATGGGCATGCATTTTGCAAGATGCAATGCACAGCTTTAGTAGAAACAGGCCCTGAATGACTCACCAGAAGTGGTGAGTCCTCAAGCATGCTGCCTACAGGTATATTAAATTTTAAGCTGTGTGCCCAGTTAATATTTAAATATTGTGCTGAGCATGATAGAAAATATACAAAATAATATTCATTTAAACCGGATTGTAAGGATTTTCAGTTTAGGCCCCCCAGTTAAGTTTTGCTGTTTTTGCTTTGAAGAATATAAACAGAAGAAACCATTTTTTTTCTGTTTTTTAGCCAGTGTTTCACTTTTTTTCTATATTTAACTGTCCAAATTACCTTTGGGCAAAAAGGAAAAAAAATAGCTGGCTCATAAACAAGTAGTAGAAATGACCTGAAGGTATTTGTGCATTGATCTGAATTTTTGCATCATTAAACAAGGTGTGGTGCCGAAAGGCATTTTCCACATATGTTCTGTGATAATGGTTATCTCTGCAAGATAATCTGATGTACATGAGAAAACGTGCAGAAGAATGGTTGCTGTTGGAGTTAATGTTTGCTATTTGGGCAGTCTTTTATGCATGTTATGAACCCCCCCCAACCTACACCATAACTGATTCCAATGCTATGCATGATGGTGCTGATCATTATTGGTATTGCAGAGGGCTATGATATTTGTGTGACATTCAATGTTGCTGAATAACTACTCCCTACTCCTTGATTTTTGGTATATGAACCTGGTCCAAAGGAATATGGCTTTGCTCTGCACGCCTCGAAAGCCAGTAATAATTTAGGAATGATGACATAGTGACATAGTTTATTAGGTGGCTGCAATTTCTGCGGATTCTGCTTTTTTTTTACAAGGGTGTGGTACACTATTTCATGAAAGGGGAAATCTGGTATTCTTTAAAAGAAGAATTCTATAAGATCATCAAGATGCAGACATATGAATTTGGCATCTGTTGTTATGTTGCAGCTGTAAGAGGATATTAATGGAAACCTAAAATGGCTGATGTGTACTGTTGCTCAAGATGTACATCGTAGCAGCCATGATTTCAGTAACTTCTACAAAAACTACAGTAACTTCTACTAAAAACCATAAAAACAACTATATGCAAATGTGATCAATAGCCGTCTAGTAGAGCAGCGGTCGGCTGGTCCACAAGAAAATTTTGGTGGTCTGCCGCTCTGGCCAGTGCGTCCTCCAGCATTGTCAGGAGAAGGACCCCACTGGAGGGGCGCATCGGCAGGTTCTGGCATCATGGTGTCACCCTGGGAAAAGTATCTTCCCCTTTGGGTGGCACACAGCTCCCCGCGCATGCGTGGCCTGGAGCTTGTAAATTTAGTGTTCCATGAGGTCCAAAAGGTTGGCGACCACTGTAATAGAGTGTTTTGTTCTGACCAGAGAAAAAAATAATGGAATCTCTCAACAACTGGGGAAAATATGCAATCAACCCAAAACATTAAACTTCGTACTGTGTTGCCCCACCTCTGGCTTTTATGACAGATTAAATTCTTTAAGGCATAGACTTCACCAATAAAAAACAATATACTTAATGAATCGGGCCCAATTTTCTTTTTAGATTAGATTTACTTATTACTAATTACAGGGAGTTTGCTAGCCATGTCATTGAGTTGATATGCCTTTGCTGAAGAGCAGAAATTTCATAGTGTATGCCAGGGATTGCAGAATGTTTCGATTAGTATCGGAGTTTCATTTTATTCTACCCATCCTTGCCATTAGGTCCTAAATTTTAGAGCCTTTTCTTGAATTATGTTTTTGTGATGAAAGTAGTGTGTACCTAATGAATTGATAGAGGATTTATTTTACATTGGTTCAACTACAAATAGGATAGCTGTATGATACTGTATAATAATACATTTCCTAAAATATAGGCAATAGAATAAACCTCTGTATTCCTGCTTGACAACCACAAACCTAATGGATCTGACATCCTTGGCACATCTGAACTGTCATAAAGACTTTTATTCATGTGTGAGCTCTTTCTGCACCAACAGGGCCTCCGCAGTTAAAGTGTATAGGGTTTAGCAGAGAATGTTCTTACCTCAAAGAGTGTAAATGTAGAGATTGTAGAAACAACTGTGCATAAACCCTCCAAGTACAGCTGGCTGGGCTATATAGAGACAAGATAAACTTTTAATAACTGAATGATTTTCTGGCATTTGTCATGCATGATCCCCTGTGAACACGTGTGCCTAGAGTTTCCTTTTGGCAACAAGCATAATGCCAACAATTGTCTGCCAACCTTATGGGTACCCTAATGTATTTAAACATTGTAGTTGCTTGATAGAATATTATGATTTTATGAAACCAGCTGTTTTTTGTTTTGTATTTTTTTGTTTTTGTACTTTTTGAACATTACATTGACAACAAATCTCAAGACATACACACTGTAAAGACTATAAGTACATACTAATACCACTGTTGAACCCAGAAATTCTTTTTAAGCCGGGTGGCAAGAAATTGCAGGTGGGTGGAAGCCCCTGTATTATGGCCCAACTCTTTAGTAACCACCCAAAAACAGCTGGGTGGTCACCGAAAAATGCTGGGTGGTAAGCCCGGCTAAAAGGGGCTGGGGAGAACACTGAATACTGTCACACAGGGAATCAGAGCCAGTGTTCTAAGGAATGCCACATAGAAAAATATGATTTCTTCATGTCTGTTCTCAGAGTCATTTATGGTTTATTGTAAGAAAACCAGCTGTTAATAGTAAAAGTCTCTGTCCTTTTCTAACTGAGAAACTCTTACTGCAAAACTAATTGTCACCGCTACACCGTCTTGTTCATCAATGTTCTTGGTTATGTCCTGTTAGTAGAGCCATGCAATCAAGACCTCTTAATCAGATCTACTAGGCAAGGCTGGTATCAAGACCTGTAGATCAGAGTTCCCAGAGATATCTTTATATTGAGCTAGCTGGTGCAATATTAGGGGAAAAAGTAATCGTGCCACCATTTGTACCAGAGGAAGGCCATACTAAGAGATCCAGATTTAAACTATGAGACTCTGCAGGGCTTATATGTGGTCTTTACAACTTCATTTGACCTGAAGAAGCATCAGAAAATGTACTGGGTCCCATGGGGTCCTGTGGAGTTATTGGGAGACTCCATACCAAGCAGGCTACAGTTACAAAAGACATCTGTAACTCCACATTCTGGATCCTGCTCTGGCAAGACCTGGTAAGAGGGCAGAGACTTGGGGATTCCAGTGCTATATTGTCACCGGACTGGCAATGTCTACACAGCGAGGTACATTTACTGCCTGAATGCGGATGTGGGATATTCTTTCTGTCTCCCCATACCTAAAGAAAAATGTATAGGTGGCAGGCAGGTAATTTTATTGAAAATGCATTCTCACAGTGACAAGACCACACTGCCCTTGGGAGTTTATTTTATTCATTTGCATTTATAGCTGCTTGTGAAAGTTTGTATTGGAAGCTGATTCATTATAACTCCGGTTAATATCCCAGTTTTTTGTTAAGGCTTTCGGATATCATGATTTCTTTTTTTGTATAATTTACAGTACTATACAGATCTTAATGATAACTTTTTTTTTGCATCAATTCCTTAAAAGGTAAAAGGCGAACAAAGTAAACTATGTAATGTTCCATGAAGTTGTATGTGAGCAGTTATTTGTGATAACAAGCTTATTAACTGATCTGTGAGGGTAAAAGTGAAACCAATTAATAGAGTACAGTGGTGGTTAAAACATAAAAATAAATAAATACATAAAGTCAGTTTTAAATTGGCAGCACAGGAACAATACCTAGATTGTAAGCTCTTCGGGACAGGGTCCTCTCCTCCTGTGTCACTGTCTGTATTCATTTGCAACCCCTATTTAATGTACAGTGATGCGTAATATGTTGGCGCTATATAAATTCTGTTTATTAATAATAATAATAATAATAATAATAATAATAATAAGAAGAAGAAGAATGATACCTTTTATTTCAACAGAAGTATGCACATCATTAAAGCAGAACAGAAATTCCACTTTAAAAATCTGCGACCAAGCAGAGCTTTATTGCAAAAAGGAACAGGCAATCTACTTTCTGCAATAGACATTCCTAAATACCTCATCACTCTCTTCATCTGTCAAAATGATGGCCTTTTAAATCTGAGCTTCATTAAAAATGATCCATTTGTTCCTACAGATTTGCCACATTAGTATTTTTAGGAATAGCTATAGATGTAACATAGCTCTTGTTCAATGTGATGTACAGTATGTGGGTTACTTGATGGTGTTACTTGGTGAATCCAGTAAAGAATAAACTGTTTGCTGACTGCTTGTGTACGTATGTTTGTAAAGCTTTTGTACTAGATCTGCAAAATAAATATTTTAATCAATTTGAAGATTGCATGTATGTCCCTAGTGTATTGTCATCAGCTGCCAGTATCCCTTTATAACAAAAATACACTTACTGACCATCTATCTGTTCTCATGTGTTTATTTAGTTTATCTCCGCCATATGTCCTTTTATTTATTGCAGCACTGACATCTGTTTCACCCCCACTCTAAAATAACACAAATGTGTATAGAAGAATGTTTTTTGTGGTTGTTTCTAGACCAGAAGCAAATAATTTATGTCCCCAAACATCAGTTTCCACATTCTGTATATTTGTGGTTCCAGAGCACTCTTCTCTGCATTGATCCTAAAGCCTAAAAGGTGATATTTAGGGTTTATAGCTGATGATGGATTTAAAAATGGCCAAATGTAAAGCTTGAAGGATCAAAGATAACATGCATCCTTCCTGTAGGCTGTTTTCTTGACATGATACATGATATAATTTAGCAATTATTTCCTTTTTGTTTATTTAAAGTTGCTAATGCTCTTGACAAATGTTCTGTGTTATATATTTTATGCATACAAATAGTATTCTACTAACCCGACTCTCTACTTTACAATCTATTATGAATGCTGCAGCCAGTCTCATCCATCCTTCCCACTGCTCCTCTTCTGCTGCCTCTCTCTGTAGTTCTCTTCATTGACTTCCTTTTCACCTTAGAATCAAATTCAAGTTCCTGTGCTTCGCCTTCAAATCCCTCCACAGTTCTTGTCCCTTACATTTCTGACCTGGTAAAAAAATACTCCCCTATAATACTCTCTTTGCTCCTCCAATGACTTACTACTGACTTCTTCACTCATAACCTCATTATACACACGGCTCCAAGACTTTTCTAGAGCTGCCCCAACTCTCTGGAATGGTCTTCCTCGTCCTTGGCTTGCTCCTTTATTCTCCTAATTTAAAAACGCACTCAGAACCCATCTTTTCAAACTTGCTTACCTTTCTTCTTCTGTCTTCTCAAACCCTCACTACCTCCAGTGCTACATATCTCCCCTTCTATTGTGTGTTACTTCCCCCACCTCCTAGATTGTAAGCTCTCCTCCTGTGTCACTGTCTGTATCTGTCTGTCATTTGCAACCCTATTTAATGTACAGCGCTGCGTAATATGTGGGCACTATATATATCCTGTTTATTAATAATAGTCTGCATGAGATTGTACCTTTGTTATTCACTAAATAGGATTTTTAAAAAAAATATTTATAATGTTGTCCTGATACTTTTAGCCAGTTGTTGAATTTGAATAGGATGAGTAGCGTATACTGTACATTCATACGTATACATTTTTTTTTCTTGGGAGCTCTGGTGAAGTTGTTGGTTTGCTAGACTTGCTGTTCTGGTGTGGACATTCGGGGGATGTGATTTTATGAAAAAATGCATTGAAGCAGAACAGCAGATCTGATTATTATTGGAATATATAATCAAAAGTGACCTCTGTGCAACATTTTTCTTTTACAAACCAAAACACATGTACATGTCCTAAGAAAAGTGGGAACTCCAAGTCTAGGTTATCATTTGATTGTGTGAAATTCGTTTATTGATTCGACATTGGTAAGCTGATATTTTTCTGATGTTGACTATTGCATTTTGTTTTTTATCAATTTGCATGACTTTTTACATATTTTGCTTGGAAATATGGATAAATGGGTTGGGAGAGTGGTTTAGTTTTCTAGTTTTGTAAAGTAAAACAGTATCTAAGCCAAGTGTCTTTTAATGAAATTGTATATAATATTGCTTTTATAGGGTTGAAAGATATAAATGAGTGATAAAAATATAATTATGTTGTGTGTGACGTGGTTTAGAATTACACAATGTAATGTTGTAGCTGTGTTTTGAGTATTGGTTCCTTTTTTTGCTTAGGAAGTATATATTTTTGTCATTTGTACATTGAAACGCCTAAATATATATATTAGCTCTTCCTGTGAATGTTTGATGTCCACCCACTCTTGGCAAAGATAGAGTGACTCTTGAAGAATGAAGCTAATGTAAAAATAGCAGTTAAACAGGATGATATGAATTCTTAAGTCAGTTGCCTTTATGTGTCAGCAGTCTGCAAACATTCTCCCTGTTCTGCAGCTCATAAAAGTTAACCCACAGGGTTCCAAACATTCACTCTTTTGTGAAGCCACTCGGATTAGTGTCCCGTGCATCAGGTTTCTACATTTTCTAATTCAAATTATCACATGCAGTTTGTTAATGACAATTAATGCATGAATATTGTTTTTAAGATTCAAGCTTCATTTGCTTTGGTCACATAAATTATTATTAATATTAAACAGTATTTATATAAAGGCAACAAATTACACAGCCCTGTACGTTAAAAAGGGGTTGGAAATGACAGATAGATACCAGCAATGGGTCTGATTTATTAAAGCTCTCCAAGGCTGGACAGAATACACTTTTATCAGTGAACCTTGGTGGTCCAGCAAACCTGGAATGGATTTCTTAAAAGTAATTTGCTATTTGTTAGCAAATGTTTTCAATCCTGGACCAGATCTATTGCAGGTTTTCTGGATCACCCAGCTTCACTTATGATATCTTATCCAGCCTTGGAGAACTTAAATAAATTAGGCCCAAATAAAAAAGGAGGAGAGGACCCTTCTCAGAAAAGTTTATAATCTAAAGCTATGTACACACATCCAATGGTTCTTGCCCATTAATTGGCTCAGGGCTGATATCGGGCGAGAATCAGGCGTGTGTACGGTGCCCACGTTCGAACGACCGTCCTGGCGGATCCACGGATGATAGACGACAAACGATCCTAATGCAAGAGGGAGAGCGCCCAGCGGAGTGCCGCTCCATTGATCTCTGCCTCCCCTCTCCGTAGAGCTGAACGGTGCTATATGTACAGCACTCGTTCATGCATGTGCAGTCTTTTGTCGTTGGAAAGGATCTTTCACAATCCTTTCCAACGACAATAATTGCAGGTGTGTATGCAGCTTGAGTTGGGGAAAGTAGCACACAATAGAGGGAGAGGGATATGGATTGGTGGGTGAAATAATAAGGGTTTAAGGGAATCTTGGTGTATTTTATTCAGTAATGTTAGGCTTGTACAGCACCAGAATGTATGTTTAGCATTATGTTGCGTATTTAGCTTGCATATAACCAGTAGGGGAGAACTTTACTGGCTTGTAAAAAGAAGAAAAAATGCATCATAGGAGATCCTTAGCTAATGATTGACCTACAAATCATAGCAAAGTTTACCTTCTTGCTTTCTAAAACAAAGAACATCCCTGAAATGTGTGAGATGCACACTGCCAGACCACAACTGTGTATTATTTGTATAGATCTTCAAATATTAAACGATTTTTTATAAAACTTTTTTTTTCCTTTTAGGTAAAATATGGCCATTTATGACAAATAATTTTATTTGAACATAATAGAACATTAGAAATTATTACGTGATAGGAGATCATCCTGAATGGCCAAACCTGTTGTAGAAGAACAGACAGGCATTGATGAAAATAGAATCTCTGTCTTTGTTTTCTTGGCGGGTACAGATTGTACCTTTCAGAAAGAGACCTACACCATCAAATGAAACGTGTTATTTGTATAAACTGTTTTATACAATTGTTTTGTTTTACATGTGTAGTAATAAAATGCTTTTCCTAGTTTGTTTTGGTACTATTTTTGGATGTATTCAAAGTTGCCATTTATTAGGTTACATGAATATTCTAATGTGATTTTAATTAAATGCATTTCCCTTACCAAGTTAAATGAGTAGAAAGTAATGTAGCATTTGCATGTTATAATTTTTTAATTTGAATAAATATCCATAGTTATAAGGAGAAGGAGTGAAACGTAGAAATGCCAGTGCTGACTGAGCCCCAGGGATGGGGGTTTGTATTATTGCTGCTCCCCTTTTCTGTTTCTCCAACTGTTGGTTATACTGCTACCTATTGGCAGATTGCTTTAGTTGTATTTGACTTTAACAAAACCGATTAGATTTTCTCCAAATCTTCCAAGATTCTGTGTTCAGAAAGTCCAGCATTAGAGGCAATAGAAACAAAGAGGTAGCTTTTCTATTTAGCTGGCCACAGGGTTATTTTTTTCTCTCCATAGTTTAGTTAGGTTAGATGTTTCATTATGAAATTATATACACACTCAGGGTCAACAAACATTAAATTGTAGTGTCTCTACGTTCCATAAGATACACACTTACTAGCAGTGTTCTCCCTACCCCCTTTTCACCCGACACTTTTTAGCTACCACCCGTCTGCTTTTGGGTGGTTGGGTTGATGAGTTGGATCACAATTTAAGGGCTTCCACCCACCTATCAATTCTTCCCGACCAGCTTAAAAAGGATTTATGGTTTGAGCACTGTACTATTTTCTGAATAGCGTAATGTGTCTTCATTTGCATTACTGATTTGCATGGTCACCAATTTTATGTATTTAACATACCATTTTTGTTTGTGTTGGTTTATATTGATGTTTTTTTCTCTCCTCTTTTTATTCAGATGTGCATAACGGCAATGAAAATGCATTCCTTGTTGGCATCTGATATTCTGTTATGAAAGTCAACTGAATATTCCAATCTGAGGACGTGGGTGTCTTTAACAGCATGGCTGGTTTCAAGAGAGGATATGATGGGAAGATTGCTGGACTTTATGATCTGGATAAGACCTTGGGCCGAGGACATTTTGCAGTCGTCAAACTTGCTCGTCATGTCTTTACAGGTGAAAAGGTAGCTGTGAAAGTCATCGACAAGACCAAATTAGACTCCTTAGCTACTGGACATCTTTTCCAAGAAGTCCGATGCATGAAACTGGTTCAACACCCCAACATAGTTCGTCTGTATGAAGTGATTGACACACAGACCAAATTGTATCTTATTCTGGAACTTGGCGATGGAGGCGATATGTATGATTACATAATGAAGCATGAGGAGGGCCTCAGTGAGGACCTGGCCAAGAAATACTTTGCTCAGATTGTGCATGCGATATCCTACTGTCATAAGTTACATGTGGTACACAGGGACCTCAAACCAGAGAATGTTGTATTCTTCGAAAAACAGGGACTGGTGAAACTCACAGATTTTGGCTTTAGCAACAAGTTTCAGCCTGGGAAAAAGCTGACCACAAGCTGCGGATCATTAGCTTACTCTGCTCCAGAAATACTTCTTGGGGATGAATATGATGCTCCTGCAGTAGGTAGGTATTTACACAATCACCTTTTTTTATTCTTTTTATTTTTTTTATGCTTGTATTGAGATGATTAGTTAAAAATTATTCCTCTATGTAGGTATGTACCCCTTTTCTGTTCAAAGTATATCTGCACTGTTTCACTATTTCCCAGTGAAGTAGTGGGCTCATCTTAGATTGTTAAATGGTATGCTGTATCTTTTCATTGAAGGAAGCCATTTTTTTCCAATTTGCACCATCAGGATTTTTTGTTTTCAGTATGTTTCAATCACTTTACCTACTATTGTCAAATGAATCATGTGTCATGATGCTAACTAATAAACTAGGAGCAGGCTGCAGGAATTATTCCTTATGTCTTGTTTGGTGGAACATTTCCTTGCAAACTCTTCCTAGATCTGGGTCTGTTAATACTGACAAATGCATTGTTATAGCTTTCCACTGCTGGATTGCTAAGGGGATGGGTGCTCCTACTGTAATCCTATGATCGGTGCCACTGCAATATGACAAATCAAGCTGGGGAAAACCGTTTATGTAATGGAATGTTTAAAGCCCAACACAGCAAACTTTTCCAAGGCAAATCCTTAAACCAATCTTGCAGAAAAGTGTAAATAAGTATTACCTTTTGGATTTGAAACCCATTTTGTAGCTGGACTCTGCTGTAGATGAGCACTTATCCACACAGCTTGTTAGTTCTATATTAGTTCCTATTAGTCCTGCCTCTCCTCATCTAGACACATGGTTTCCACTGTCATGTAAGAATTCAGGGAAATGTAGTCTGGCCTCTATTGTTCTGCCTACTGTCACTTGGTCACATCTGATGAACCACTCATCGGCTGAATCATTTGAACCATAAAACTGACAATTCACCAATGCTCTAGAATTTTGCCTTTAGTTGAGCATTAAATAAATTGCTCAAGAAAATGGAAGGAGAAGAATCCCTCTGAGGGGGCGCACTGACCAGAGCCATGGACCATGTCCCCCGTGTATAGACACAACCCACCCACTCTCCCATCGCAGGCTGAGGACAGTGGGTGGGTTGTGTCACGGGTTACGTGCATTTAGTGGTCCGTGGGTCAGAAAAAGTTGGCGACCACTAATATATATCATAACATTATGTATTGATAGCCATACCTTTATATACCAATTGATTGAAGTATATATTTATACAGAAAATTGACACTAGAAGGCCTTTTAAATTTTTGGTTAAAAAAAAAACCCTGTGATGACATGGAGGCCAGCAATATTTTGCTACCAGCAGATCACCGTACAGGTTTATCAATGTACATAAATTAATTTTGGCCCCCATACTTTGCTTTTGTCTTGTGTGTGGCTGAAATCACAAAAGTTTTCATTGATACCTTGGCTTCATTCTATGGAATGTTGTACAGGCGTTGAGTTCAGTGTCACTATGCTATAGTCAAAGGAAAACATGCAAAAGCCACCATTGAATTGCCGATCTCCTGCTTTATTTAATGAATACGATTGTTGCTATTGAAACTGCTTTTTTCATGAAGAAAAGCAAAATGACAACTAAACAGATTTATTACTTGCTTTTATTGGATGTCTTTTATTATGTTGTGTTTGCTGCTTCTGAAACTTGCTTGCTTCTTTCCTGCATGAAGAAAAACAAAATTACTTAAAATTGCGTTTATTAAATGGCTTTCAATTTGTTGTGTCTTGGCATTGCAATTCAAGCTACTTGCCCATTTTGTCAGCCAACTTCCAAATAATGCAGCAATCATGCAAATTTAAAACCTTTCATAGGAGTATAATGAACATTTTGTTAGTTTTTTTTATCGTGAAAACATATTTATTCCTCATTTATGTATCACTTATTAGAGCCCCTGTAAATGTAATTGCTTTCTTGGCTTTCTCTTTAGCAAGTGCAGTTCATTGTCTATTGGAGCAGAGCCTAGATAAGGAAATGCAGAAAAACTATTGCTGTACATTAATATTTTTCTGTCTGCTTTGCATGACTTTTCTGTGCTCACTGCTAATGTAAGGAGACTGACATCATTTGTTGCCGTGACAACGGCCGCTGCATGTGCTACATTAACTGATATCATCTGAAATGATCACATTGGTATGTGTGTGCTTTGTTCTGGAAATTGTGTCTTCAGGCTTCTAGGTATCTTTGCAGTGTTAGATCTGATCTCTACAAATGCAAGATATGAATATATACCTAACCTGATGGTGTATGCCCAATATATTGTACTGTCCTCCTTCTGCCATAAACCCCTACTCACATATAGTCCCTAAATCCATCACTTTTAAAGTTCTGTAGGGATTCCTCTTCCTTTGCCTGCTGCTAATGTCAGCTGGGTAATGTGTTGTCCAGTTAAAGATGTTGTGGTTAGGCTGGTGGATTCCGAAGTCTATGTCAAGGAGTGAGACCTATGATCAATGTATTGATGTCCTGTGTTTGCAGCAGATAGGATACAGTACTCTTCCAATATTTACTACAGGTTATTTTTATGGTTGAATATTACATTACAACTTGGCACAATAATTCAAACAGCAGCGTTTCTCAACCAGGGTTCCTCCAGAGGTTGCTAGAGTTCCAATGTGCAATTTGTGCCTCTCTGGTCGGTGTATCTGACACTAATGATCTTTTTGGCTATCTGTAAGGGTGACATTCTTCCCACTGGCCAGCAATGTAATGGTCATTCTTCCCAATGACTACCATTCATAATGGCTAATCTACGGTATATACTTCATGTAATCTAATACAGGTCGTCTGACAGGTGGTGCATCGGCCAGAACTGTCTCCCGTACGCATGGCAGGCTCAGGGCGGTGGGCGGCTTGTGTCTCTGGATTGGAGAGTGAGCAGTTCTGGCATCATGATGTCACCCTGGGGGAAGTTTCTTCTCCTTTAAGTGACACCCAGCTTCCCGCGCATGCACGGCCCTGGGTCCGTGCATTTAGTGGTCTGCAAGCTCCAAAAGGTTTGGGACCACTGATCTAATACATCTAATATATACTATACACACCATGCACACTTTTTGCACTTGTAACTACCTTTATATGAGCTCCTGTCTAAGCAAGCCTGGCTTGATATTACATTTAAAGCTCATTTTCCTTAATTGAAAGGTGAACCTGACTTTAGTCTTTGCCACTCCACATTCTACATTCAGTTTCAAAACCGTTTATGGGTTAAAGAGATCCCTGAGGCTAAGAAATGGGTGGCAATAAAATAATAAGATCGCTTACCTAATCTCTTTGTTCAGTACACTCATTAGATCCTGTATGGTACTCTGAAAGCTCAGGCAAACACATAACTTATGACTTGTAATATCACTATATTCACGCAATCTTTATTTGCAGGAATAAAGAGCCTACATGAATTCCTCCCCTATTATAAGGATAGCACTCTTCTAATAGCTTCCTTGGTTTTCCATTCAGGCTTTATCTAAATTACATTTTCAACATTCTGAAAACAGATGTGAAGAATTAGGTGCTATATTTAGAATAGGAACATTAGAGGCTATCATTGAGAGAGCCATTCTTATAAAGCTTTCTGGCTATACAGATTCATTAATTTTAAATTAAACTTTTTTGTTCTGGCTTCTCAAAGAGTGAAATATGTTATAGTCTTGTAGCTATTTATGCAGACGGTGTTACAGACCATTTATATGAATTTTATGAAAATGTCAGTTTCTAAGGCTTTACACATTATAAACTGTACGATATATGTTGTACAAAATGGAATGTTGTATGACATTAACTATCTCTTATCTTTAGACCTCCCTACCTATAATTTATGGAGAACCTTCCTTTTCTTACCTGATGCTCTGCAGCTTGCCCTCTTGTACTTTATTGATGTGCCACATCATTATTGTTTGTATTGACTATATATTCATATCTATATTATAACCGTAAAATATGCAAGGCTTGGTTTCAAGATAAAATTACACAGCTCCTTAGTTTTTTCTTAATTCTTTAGTGTTTTTAAATCTAATTTTTTTCCAGCTGGTTTTTACTATCATCTTGTTTTCTATGTTGCTCACTTAAGTATGTCTCCTAATGATGGGTTTTAATTATGAGGGACAATATAAGGGATCTAATGGTCTCTAGTTTGTAAATATCTCTTAGTCACTGGTGAATTACAAATTTCCATCACTGATTCCTTCCTCTTGTTTGTAGTTGTGTTTCTATTTCTCTGAAATATTTCTCTATTATTTGGCATATTGTTGCAGTCTGTGCAGTTGGATGTGGTGTCTGCTGGACAGTAAGACTTTATTGAGATAGTAACTAAGGCTGGAGTTGCTTGAATATGGAATATACCTGTTGGGCTGGAGTCGTGTTGGGCTTGGTGACGGGGTTCCATACATTACAGAGAACAAGGATTCTTGGTTTGTTTTGTGCTATTGGAACACCATGATTTTTGTTTTCTTTGGGTTAATAGCTAGTGCCCAGGTTGTACTGTGTTTCTTCAGCTTTTCCAGGCGGTTTTGTAGACCTCTTTGTCGGTGACGAGAATAAGAGGTTATCTTCATACAGCAAAAGCTTCACCTGTGTAGTGTAAGTCCTGGTGCCGAGGACGATTCTAAAGCTGCAATAACTTTGTTGATATAGATTAAGGGGTAATATTTACTGGAGGTAATTTGCTGCTCCAATCATACCTTGTGGCATTACTTCATAGTGATTGTTTTAGAATCTTGTGTTCTATCAAATTTTATTTGCATAGCCAAGTAAAATTTAGCATTAACCAAAGCAATAGTTGTTATGGGTTGGATAGAATAACTGCTGGGACATTACGAGAGATAAGGTATAAGTGTTCTCTTCAGCCCCTTTTAGCTGGGCGCACCTTCCAGCACTTTTCAGTATCCATCCGGCTGTTTTTGGGTGGTTACTGATAAGTTAGGTCACAATACAGGGGACTGTCACCCACCTACAATTTCTTGCCACCCAGCTTAAAAAATTCTGGGTTGAACACTGTATAATAGAAATGGGGATGTAAGATTGTGTCCAGGGATCCAAGGGATTTGTAGATCCAGCTTCTCATGTCCCTCTCAGGTTGTGATATATAGTGCCTTACCATTCTATTTTCACAATTGGCTCCTCATCTTTCAGAACAATGTTATTTACTTTTTTTATGCTCTCTTGCTCTCTCCCTCTCGTTCTTTCTCGTTCTCTCATCTCATTATTTCTCTCTTTATCTCTCATTCTCGCTATTGCTCTCTTTCTCTTGCATGGATTTTTGCACATGGGCTCCTAAGTTAAGACTAAATAAATACATTTTTGCATGATGACCAGTTATGGTACAACCAATTCTAATGTTCTGGTCAGTTTCCAGAAGCTTTTTGCCGTTATGCCTAAACTTTATTGTAATGTTTGATTAGACATACTTAGGACAAATGTTTTACATTTTGGACATCCATTTCTCAAGCAGATTGGGCAGTGGTACTGGTAAAAAGGACCCCACAGCCAGTAAACAAAATGCTAAGGTAATTGCTGCAGAAAATTAATGTAGCCAACCTTAGCTAGACGAATCATAATTCAGTCTAGGTAGACAAAAAATTATTTCATGTACCATTGCATTTGGTTGGCATATAGACTTTATAAATGTATGCTTATGTGAGGGGGCTTGCCTCCGATCTGAAGTCTGAATTGGACACAGAAAATAATACTCCTTTGTACTGTGAAGTATAGTGAATATGGAATTGCAAACAGCCTAAAAATTGTTTCTTGCCTTTTTAGACCTCTGGATATTTGCTCACAGCTGCAGTGGGCCCTGGACTTCAAACTAAGGTCTACAACTGAGTTATGCTTCATGTGCAAGCTTTGTATGCATATGTGTTGTAGTAAATGTTGGACATTAGGACTCTTATGTTTTGTAGCTAACTTGCTTTTGCTACAATGCCCATGGATGTTTCAGCTTTGTCCTCACAGATGTGACTTGTCCATCAGTATGAAGGGAAACCTTGTACTCTGGTATACGTCATTACTCATTTAATGACAAATCATAAAAAACAATAATCAAATTGTTTGAGCAACCAGAAAGACCCTTTTGACAAGGTAAATGGCTTTAAAACTTGTTGGGATTGTTTCATAGGCTTTTATTTAAGAAAAACCATTGAATACCTCAGAGTACTAACCTTTTTCTTTACAAATCCAACTACTCTACAGAGATGGCAACTAAAGTTCTAGTGTCCACTCAGGGTATTTGTGCAGGATTCCCTAATGTGCTAATATTAAAGCACACAGGTTCTAGGAAGAACAGCTTTAGCAAATGCAAGGATCTGGATGGAATTTTGCTGCAGCAGATTGGAGAATACAGATTACAGATTTTTTTTCAGCTGTTGCCTCATTGTAGAGATTTCTCTCCCTGTCCTGAAGATGCAGTCGGAAGTAGGAATAAATCTCCACAAAGTGAATCCTAGTGACCTCTCTAAAGTGTCCTGATGACTTCTCTAAAATGTCAAGGTGGCCTAGTGACCTCTCTAAAATATCAAGGTGGCCTAGTGACCTCTCAAATTTCCTAGTGCCCTAGTGACCTCTCTTAATGTCCTTGTGACTTCTCTAAAATGTTCTAGTGCCCTAGTGATCTTTCTAAAATGTCCTAGTGACCTCTCTAAAATGTCCTAGTGACCTCTCTAAAATGTCCTAGTGACCTCTCTAAAATGTCCTAGTGACCTCTCTAAAATGTCCTAGTGACCTCTATGTTGGTGTTCTGTCTGGCAGACAACTGTCCACAAGATTCAGTAAATCTAACCAGTGGGACTGCAGACTGCTGTGTCATGCTGTCCAAAACCAACAAAAGAGAAAAAATGTCTAATACATACAATTTAAGCAGCATGTTAATCCAAACATTGTTACATTTTTTCTGGATAGCTATAGTGGTTCACTGTGTTTTCTGTAATTCTGATAGGTCTAGCTGTTACACTTGCAGTGTTATTTGTTGCATACTTGTTGTTCTTTTGTGATTTATTTTTTTTTCCTGTGGGTTTCTTATATTTCTGGCATTATATGCATGACAGTTTGTGGAATGATACAGTGGGTTTTTTATTTGTTAAGCCCTGTTTTTTTTAACATAGAAGAAAAACCATATAAAGTGTTATAGCTGTTCTATAAGGTTCACAAAGCTTATGAACTCACTTAGGATGTATTTAGGCTACCATTGCCGAAATCCTCTTTTAAAATACTAGTTTTATAGCTGTCATTTTAATCCTGTGGCTTCAGCACTACCACTAGTGTCTCTGTGATTCTCCCGGCCTGCATGTTTGTTTTGAGCCTGATAATAGTAAAAATCAGATTGCTAGACATAGTAGCACAGGTACTTGCAGAATCACCTTGGAAACTATGTTTATATACTTTAGTGGGTGTAATAGGTTTACTTTAAACAAAATAATAATTGCAAAATGTATGACGTCTAAAGGGATGTAATACAGGTCTGTAAAAAAAAAAAAAAAAAAAAAGTTTCACATGGTATGTGCCAACTTTTGTTGTTTCAGCAAGATTTATTGCAAAATATGTGATTTGTTCAGTTTTGTGCTCCAATAACATCAGTAAGGTCAGACTGCATGTAACCTCTATGGGGAGTGTGACCACCATGTATTCTATTCTATACGGCAATTTCTAAAGCATGTCTGAACCCCAAAACTAAAATGTATTGCACGTTAACAGTTCTTAGATGTGCTAGCTGCACTGGTGTGCCTTTTTGTAGGCTTCATTTGCTTCTTTTTCAGCTGGTAGTTCTGTGACTAACATTTCTTTCTGACTTAGTGTGGCTACTCTCACATTTTATCTCTGGAAGGAGCTATGGTTGTCCTCCAGGCTGCTTTTCTTATTTGGGCTGCAAATGAGTCTTCTTCATTAGATGTACTGTTCATACAAAGCAAAATAACTCTCAGCAACTGAAGCTGCATGCAGCACTAGGAGTTTTATAGACCCATAAGCATCCTTGCAACATTTACACTGCCTACCAGAAACCTCTGACTCATCACAAATAAACTGTACTATGAACAAACATGACATAAGATTTCCTTGAAGTGGTGCTCTCTGAACATTGTCCTGTAACTAACAGTGTTGCACTTGCATTACTTTCTATACTTACACAACTTGGTTCTCAACTGTAGCAGTGAAAGGTGAGACCTCCTTTGTTGATGCTTTTGCTCCCTATTGCACTACATATTTTATGTTTTCCTTTTATCATCCATTGAATGACCAAGAACTTGTAGGGGTGAACCTGCTGATGGGTTGCACCCATAGGCACCTTGCAGCTTCTTCCTTAAGGCTGCCACTGGTGAAAATCCTTTTTTTTTTTTATGAAGCTGAAAATTACATTGATGATAAAAAGTTTATGGTGGGAGCAAGGTAGGAGTGAAATTCTAGGTTTGGTTGCTACCAAATATTTTGCACCATGGCTGAAAAGCTTGGTTTGAAGTTGGATGTAATAATATGTGATGTACTGTTTGTTTTAGTCATTGTTTCATTATTCGGCCAAGCTTACAATCTAATTTTAGTGCGTAAGACTCTGGGCCAACAGTAAGTTGTTCATTTTGCACTGAAGCAAATCTTTATTCTTTTTCCAGCATGCACATACTTTTAGATGAATCTTGTACTACAGCAGCTTGTCATTGTTCTGTGAATGTCACAAGACTTTTCACGTTTGTTCTCATTTATAGAATTGTATTTGAATCTGCATTTACATCTCCAGTGATCTTAAATCCTTCATAAAGTATTACAAGGGCTCTGTGGACTTTACAGTCGCAGCTGTTTGTGCATAATATTTGTACAAACATATGCAGCATATGCAGTGCACTACTCGCATGAGCTCCAAAATCGACTTTGTACATCAACCTAAGTGGAAAATAAATTCAAATGTTAGGGGAGGGGGAGTTGTGAAAAATGTAAAAACCCTTTTAATGTTTGCTACAATTCCACAGAATTTGAGTATTCAAATTTCAGTTTAGTGGATTATGCCTTGCATGTGTTATTTGTGAACGCCATTTATTCCTGTAGTAGCAGTCTCCACTTCCATTACTAACTTCATATTAAAGAAAGTGATGTAATGAGTTTTAGCTTTGGTAACTGCTGGTCATACAAGGTAAAGGCTCATTACTTCACCCTTGGTGTTATTAGACAGTTTTTTTTTTTGTTTGTTTTTTTTTTCTGATCAGGTGTTTTTTTTTAAGCCTGTTATTATTTATCTTTCTTTTCTGAAATGTTGTCCTGTTTTCCGTTTTATACTTTTCTAGTGCTTTGTGTAATACATAATCTCATCACTTCTACTTTCTCTGTACACTCTGGTCATCTCAGGCCCCACACATTTTAAAGAATAGTTGATGAGATAGAGTTGTCAGGATAAGGAGATATCTGTTTTGCCATGGAAAGATGTGTTACTGAGAAGAAAGGATACATTATAACAGAGCCATGTGTGTCAGATAAATTGAAGGCCTACCTGTATCCTTGGTAAAAGATTAGAAACCTAATCTATTATATGGGGCTCCCATAAAGAGGTTTCTTTCCATAACAGGAAATTAGGTACAGGTGAACTATCTAATTGATTTTGTTTTTAATTGGCTTTGTCAGGGGTCTTTCGGGTGATGTTGCATGTCAGTAATGTATAGCACATGCACATTACATGGGTTTTTAATAACCATAAACACTTCAATGGACAAGTGAGTTCTGATGGGTTTGTCTTGTCAATGGAGGGTTTTTAAAAACTGATCGTGTGATTCAGTTGTCAAATATTGGAACAACAAACATTTGAAGAACTTGAGCTTTAATATTTACATATCTACAAGATTACATTGCCAAACATATGATTTAACTTCCTATTTAAAAATATTAGTGAAAGTTTTAGCAATAGGGGTTACTCAGAGTTAGAAAGATATTGGTAACCTGCTATGAAGCCATCAGATTGATACTGTTTTACTGCACTCATACTGTACCAATTTCCTTAGATGTTCACTTGAAATACCAGGAACACTAACCTGCTAACAAATGGATTAGCAGCTATATTTTCATGGTAAATTACATCTTTTTCTACAAAGTCTCCTAATCGCTGATCTTCAAAAGATAAATATTGAGTTCTGGAAAGTGAATATTCAGAATTAAGGGTTCTTACCATTTCACACTTTGACTTTAAGTAGAAGTTAGAATAAAATATTGATACCAAATGGTTTTATCTTTTTTTTAGATATTTGGAGTCTGGGTGTAATCCTCTTCATGCTGGTGTGTGGGACTCCTCCATTCCAAGAAGCAAATGACAGCGAGACATTGACTATGATCATGGACTGTAAATATACTGTGCCCAAGCATGTATCCAAGGATTGTAAAGAGTAAGTGATGGCTTTCCTGAACACTCATGCAAGTTAAAATATCAAAGTCATGTTCAGTTAAAACAAATTTGTTAAAATATCTTTACAAGAGAAGAATGCTTGGTTGTGGCAATGGTAAATTTAGTTTTGTGGCTACCACTTTGTTGGTCAGTTGATCTCTGGTGCTTTCCTATAAGCTCTCAAATTATCTCTCCTGGTAATGACTTGTATTTTACTCAGGGTTATGCTTTGTATTCCCAGTTTAATTACTCGGATGCTTCAGCGAGATCCTAAGAAAAGAGCGTCTTTGGAGGAGATTGAAAACCATGCTTGGCTCCAAGGAGTTGACCCATCACCTGCAACAAAGTACAACATTCCTCTAGTGTCCTACAAGAACCTCTCTGAAGAAGAGCATAACAGCATCATACAGCGGATGGTTCTTGGTGACATAGCAGATCGCGATGCTATTGTAGAGTAAGTTGTTGCTTCAGATGATGTACCTGCTGTCTCTTATTACAATGGGTGAATCAAGTATGTTTTGTATATTTTTTCCTATAGCATATCTTATGTATACAGCCATTTGGTTGGATACATGATATTGGTTTCAGCCTAATAGATGTATGCAGGTCTTTGCAGTTAATCTGCAACTGCACCCAGATTATGGACATAAATCAATTTCCATTTTAGTAAGTTAGAGCTTTAAAAGGGCTATCGTTGACCTCTTGCTGCTTGAAGGTATTCATTCTCAAAGATGCTCAAAGTTCTTTAGACTGTAGACTCCGCCAGTTTATAAAAACCTGCTGGTTGTTTACGTTGGGGAGCTAGCAGACTGCCAAGATCTTCTCTCATTTAGGTCAAGTTCAGACTACAGTTTTACATTGGCCTTAAAATGTTTATTCAGTACCCTTTACTGAACAGGCAGTAGGAGACGGCAGCATCGCTATGCTTTTTTTGGACATTAAAATCTGCGTCCAAGGGTGGTTTGCCACCCCTGCAGCCTCCATAGACTTGCATTCATGTGGTTTGGAACTACCTAAAAACAAGGTGTGCAAGTATTTAAAAGTGTGTTGCAGACAGCTGCACAAGCCTAGCAGTTATAGCCTGTTACCTCTTCTAGGCACCCCCTGGGTGGTGTATGCCTCAGTAAAATACTCCAAGACTGAACCTAGCCTTAAAAGTATAGGTTAAGATTTCAAAACCTTGTTGTAAAATTGTAATTTCTTTACAATAATTAAATATATAATAATGAGATGCTTTACTATGCTTTACTACTCTGGTGTACAAGAATTGGGCTTGTAGGGCAGCATGGTGGCTCAGTGGTTAGCACTCTTGCCTTTGCAGCTCTTGATCCCAGGTTCAAATCCGGGACAGGGCACTATCTGCATGGAGATTGCAGGTTCTCCCCACGTTTGCGTGGGTTTTTCTCTGTGTACTCCAGTTTCCCACTTTCCAAAAACATGCAGTTAGGTTAATTGGCTTCCTCTAAAAAAAATATGAAATTAGACCACATTAATGGCATATGACTGAGGTAGGGGGACATTAGATTGTGAGCCCCTTTTGAGGGAGTTAGTGTCAAGACTATGGTCTTTGTACAGCAATGCGTAATATGATGGCGCTATATAAATAGGGTGTAATAATAATAATAATTCCTCAATAAACTTGCCTTATTTTAGACTATAACAATCCCCTGAAAAAGTTGTTATCCATAGATATAACCAACTGCTGAACAGGGCAAGGATTTTTTTATTTTATTTTAGTTTCTCTAAGGTTCTGTTTGTGATACTTCATACCCTTAATGTGCAGAGGGTCATTGGCAGTGCAGTAAAATCTGCTCTGTGCACTTGAGGTAGCACAGAGACACACAGTTGTGCGCAGATTGTGACCGTTGAAGTGAGTCTAGCCCAAATCTTATGTGTGTGAATATGACAGCGTCCTTTTCCCACAGAGATTTTACAGCTTGGGTACGTATAACTTAAAATGGGTAGGTTAAATGGCATGATTTCTAAGTCTACCTTAAAGCAGTTACAGTATTCTACTTCTGCTTGTAACATTTAAATTTGTTGATGCACAGTTAATCTCTTTTAGCAGTCTCATGTTTCCTGTGTTCTTTTTCTACTTTAGCGCCTTGGAAACAAATAAATACAACCACATAACCGCTACGTACTTCCTGTTGGCCGAAAGGATTTTGCGAGAGAAACAGGAAAAGGAGATACAGGCTCGTTCTGCCAGTCCCAGCAACATCAAAGCCCAGTTTAGGTACCAATTTGTTATTCCTAATTCATACATACTCTTAATTTATATTATTTATATGATTATTATTATTTAGATTTTTTTTTAATTGGCTGTGGTTGATTAAGTGGTTTGAGCAGTTCTGTCACTTAACATGTAATTGGATTTATACCTTCGATGGTAAAGTCTTAAAAAATGCAAAAAAGAAAATAGAGGAAGGAGAAGGAAAAACAGCATAAAATAAGTGAAAATAAATGATGTTTATTAAATGGCTGTAACATTGAACATTTAAATAAATGGCACCTCAGTCCATGCACAGGGGTACACATTTTTCAACACTAACTATTCATACCTATAAACTATTATTATATACATCTCCGATGGTCAATTTATAAAATCTTATTGTATTTTTAATGCCATTTGTGTAACTACCAGAATTTGACTTGATATCAACCTCTTGTGATTCACTGTTCAATGGTATGGGCTAGAAAAGGTAAACAAAAGCCCTTTGACATTGTCCACTACACTGGTTCGATATACAATACTTTGTTTGGATTTTTATAACATTCTATTTTTTTGTGTGTCTATAGGCAGTCCTGGCCCACAAAGATTGATGTTCCTCAAGACTTGGAGGATGATCTGACAGCTTCTCCAATAGCACATGTGGCTGTTCCACCAACTCCAGCTCGCAGCACAGACAGTGTGCTAAATGGTCATAGAAATAAAAGTCTTCTGGAGCCCCTTAAAAAAGAGGATGTGCCAGATTTCGCTGGTGCAGCATCTTCGGGAATTCCTCCCGCAAACCTGAACCCATCAACTAGTGGTAGAAAATGCCTTTTCAGAGTGGAAGAGGATGAAGAAGAAGATGAAGAAGAGAAAAAACCCATCCCACTCTCCACACAAGTTGTTTTACGGCGCAAACCTTCTGTTACAAACAGACTTACATCAAGAAAGAGTGCTCCGGTGCTGAATCAGATTTTTGAGGAAGGAGAGTCTGATGATGAGTTTGACATGGACGAGAACCTTCCTCCAAAGCTTAGCAGATTAAAGATGAACATTGCTTCTCCTGGCACTGTACACAAAAGATACCATAGAAGGAAAAGCCAGGGTCGGGGCTCAAGTTGCAGCAGCTCGGAAACAAGTGATGATGACTCTGAAAGCAGAAGACGGCTAGATAAAGATAGTGGGTTTACCTATTCTTGGCATAGACGTGACAGCAGTGAAGGTCCACCTGGAAATCAAGGTGATGGAGGAGGCCAGAGTAAACCAAGCAATGGAAGTGGAGGTGTTGATAAAACTAGTCCAAGTGATAACAAAGGAGGGGGAAGTCCTTCCAATAATTCTAGTGGTAACACCAACAATTCATCTGGGAACACCCGGACCTGTTCTGGTGCTGGTAACCCAGTGCAGCAGTCTCCAAGAAGTGCAGGAGAACTTGTAGAGAGCCTAAAACTAATGGGCCTTTGCTTAGGTTCCCAATTACATAATGGGGCTAAGTACATTATTGACCCACAAAATAACCTGTCCTTCTCCAGTGTCAAAGTGCAAGAGAAATCCACTTGGAAAATGTGCATTAGTTCTAACAGTAGTGCCAGTAAAGCTGCCCAACCCAACGGTATAAAGTTATTCTCTGATCAAATGTCAGATGCCACTAATGAACTGGAACGTCTCAAGAACAAGAACTTTAAGAACAATGTATTACAGCTACCTCTGTGTGAAAAAACTATTTCTGTGAATATCCAGCGGAATCCCAAGGAGGGACTTCTATGTACCGCTAGTCAAACCAGTTGCTGCCATGTCATATAACAATGGCTTGATGTACAAAGCAGTAAAATGCCATTGTTTATATCTGAGGACATTTGCTGTTGTGTATTCCATTTTTTCGTCTTCATTTTTTAAAGTGGGCTTCATGGGCAATTATTTATTTTTTTCTTTTCCCAGATAGATAAGCAGCATGTTTTATTTTGTGCAGGCTGCTAGATGTCCCGTTTTTCTCTGCCAACTTTCAATAATTTTTATTGTGTAACTTTTAACTTGTTTTAACTGAGAAAAATCACGTTGAGTGTGACCTACAGGCTTACAGTGTGAGGAGCACTTAAGTCCCAATTTTAGCACTTAAGCTAAGGAGACCCTCCTGGGTTTCCTAGTTCTTAAAATTCCAGTCCTTTATCTTGTGATTGTGGTGTATTTGTGTCTGAGAGAGAACCAAAGCAATAATGTTTTGTTGTTGAATCTGCCTCTTGGGGTAGATTGGCATATTCCAAGGCTTGCACAAATTAAACATGCACTGAATACAGTGTTCCAGCTGTAATTTACCACAGCTGGCTTAGAAAATATTAGAAAATGTCTCAAACTGGTCCCAAAAATGAAACTAGTGTCTAAAAACATTAAAGCAAATTTATTTTTTTACATTAAATAAGACAATCTTTATTTCTTTATTTCCTTTTTGTGTATCTTCACAGTCATGAAAAAGTGGTTAGTGCAGGTTAAATCCACCAACTTTTCAAATTTATTGGGGTGTACAACAGAACTATGTCTTGTATAAGCTAAACAATGTTCTGGATACCAAGTAAACCATGTCATAGTGGTTGTTTACAAAGCCAGTTTCCAGAATACTTAGTGCACATTTTGCGTTATTGTTATGTTTAGCACGCCTTTAGATATTTAATGGTATACTGTAAAATATTTCTATTTTCATTTTAAAGTAAAATATTGAACTTGTGCAGGATCATTTAGAGTTACCTATAGCAAAGGATATATTTCTGAATAGCCTGTAAAGACGAAAGAATATAATTTATCAAACCCTGAAACAAGAAAGAATTTATACAAAGCTGTCATCCACTATATGATATGACAGTGTATTTATTTTACCATTACGTGGCGTAGTAAATAAAAACTTTTCTATTTGTGCATAAATGGGTTTTGGGGGAAGAATTGAAAGTTGGCTCTATATGTAGCATCTGGACACCTAATCTAGCTAATGTTCAGGAGATGGTGGCTAGATTTGGACATAAACGCAATCCTTTTTATAACTAGCCTTTTCTTTACACTCGGCTTGCTTGATAGAAACATTAGTTGGTTAGATCTTGAATAGATCAAAGATGAGTAAAAGTATAATTATTCTAAATGTTTGGTACCTAAACCAAACTTTAGGATTGCAGAGCTGGTAATACAACCTGTTAGGCAACATATTCATCACACAAGTATCATCACAACCATTTGATACAGTTTTTTGGTTTTCAGGTGTATGAAATGTAGGAGCTTTCTTGGCTGTTGGCTTTAGATGAGATTTAAAACTCCTTACACTTTTAAAATACTTTGTAGTGGTCAGCTGACTGCTTTTTATTTTGGGCATTAAATAGTGAGTGGGTCCTGGGAGTGGAGCAACTGTTCCATATTTACATTAACTGTGAATACAGCCATGGTGGTTCTGCAACCTTACTTTCATCCAGGATATTCATTGCTGGGGGGTTTCCTCTTCTAAAGTCTGTAAACTGGTTGTTTTTGGTCCAGCTGCCTCAGTTGAGCAGCAGCATGGGTTTTACTTTGTTTAGTCACTCTTTATTGCCAGACGTAGCTATTTGTCTCTCAAATGGCATTTTAGGGCACAATCTAACTGGGTATCAGGTTTTAATGTCATTCCATTTAATCAATGCATGCTTAAGCTTATGGATGAAAAGGGAGAAATGAGTCCCATGAGTGTGTCCTCATCTCAGAAGGACACAGTAACAGTCAACAAAACTGCAAAAAACTTCAGCAGCTTAGGCCATTTATATATGGGGCCAAAACAGGGTTTCCAGATTGTGTTCCTTGTTTTCTGAGTACTCACCTAGTCCATATGGCTATTTTGGTAAAAAAAAAAAAAATTGTTGCTTGCACAGTCTAGCCAGCATTTACTCCGCAGCACTATTTTGCTAGGGGAGCAGCAATGACAGGCCTGCAAAGGGAAGTGTGTTTGCATTGTACTATTCACCCAGTGCTTGTGTGTACCTGCTTGTTTTCCTCTTTTTTTAGTATTACCCCTTGGGGAGCATTTACATACTTGATCATCATTACAATCTACTTTTCTGGGGGGCTGTGATAACTGATGCAGCGGTAAATGTGGTTATTGCAGTAACCAGGCATTTGATAAATTAAGTGGATGTCCTGTTTATTGCACCTTCCCGAGCAGAAAAATCTGTCCTGGGAAACTTCACTTTGACAGATGGACCACATTTTCATAGTTCTATGGTGCACAAATGTTACTTCTAAATTAAAGGACTTTGTGCATGCTTTGCAAGCATTCCTGTACTCTACACAAAACTACACAAAACTAGATAACCACTATTTGTAGATACTTCTGTTTTTATGCCACGAGATAAACAAGGACTGTCTTTAAGAATTTTGATACCTTTCAATTCATCAGTGGTTCCTGGTGTTTTTTTCTTTTTGTTTTTTTTTGTAGTTCACAAGTGGGCACCACTAATATGGTTTTTAAACTTTTTAATTCTGAGGCAGATAATCATGTGTTTTGTCCCAGCAGTTCTCCACGGTTGTGTATAATATATGTATTCATTTGTTCTTGTTAAAAAAAAAAAAAAAAATCTTTTGCACATACCCCCAAATTATACATACATCAGTTACATTCTTCTTACCTGCCTTAGGTCCTGGCATTTCCCCATCATAATTCCCTTTATTCTTCTAGTGTTTTTGTGGCGCGTGCATGTACCAGGAAAATCTGGTGCTTTGATCATCCCACTTGTGTCCCCGGGAGATTAGATGATGAATGAACCTTCATAATGTTTTTTTATCAATTGACCCCTAAACCATGAGTAACTTTTAACATAGCAGTTGTACTTGATATTTAATGTCTTCAAATAAAGCCTAGTTTTCAAACATTAGCTTAAAAATGTATCTGTATAGCCCTCTTGAATATGTATTACCCTCACCAGCTATGTCTGGGGCTTGCATGGTTGAGAATTAGGCCATAAACTGATTCTAAACTGTTTCCCCCATATTTTTATTATAAATGCCTTCTTTTAAAGCAAAGTTAAATTGCCTTCCTTCGCTCCTTTGGAAGCGCCAACATTTTCAGCTAATGCTTTGTCAGGTTTAGGTTCTTTGGCCTGACTGGAATGATGTAAATCCCATTTCATTGGTACATCAGTTCATTCATTCCACCAAGGTATGCGGAGACTGTGCACTGACCTCTACAAAGCAATTTGTGTTTGTTTGAAATTTTTACATTATTGAGCTTCATTCTCCTTTAATCCCCTTTTGAAACTATGCACTGGGTTCACTGTTGAGTTGCATTGAAACAAGTGTTGAGGAGTGCTGGCAAGGTGCATTCAATTTCCTTGCAAAATTGTCGCTGCACCCCTTTCATTATTTTATTATGTTTTTCCTATCAGGGAAATGAGCACTAGCAAAAGCTATAGTGACCAAATGGTATTCAATATATGAATTATCTGTAGCTGTGTTTTTCAATTTCTGAAGAACCACTAATTAAAATCCAAGTTTGGCAAATTAAGTAATTACTAATTGATGTATCTCCAACCAAATATATTTATTTTTTTAATAAAGTAGTTAGAAGCCTAATATTTTTTTTATTTTTTCTGATAGTAGTCCCTTTTGGGAGATTTTGCTAAATTTTCTGTCCAGGTGACAACAAAATCCTTAGGATTTCATGAGTGGGAATCAGTGACACAATGGCAATACAACCACATATGGGGGAAGGCTAGTACCTCAGGTAGCTTTTTATTGCTGTTGTGTTAACATAGGTGATTTATCCTCACTTCCCGCTACATTGACAACTGTAAAAATGTGAAAAACTTTCCCATTCATAAAGCAGTAATAAAAACTGGGCAGAGGATGTCTCTTCTGTATCCAAAACAGTTTTGTTTAGAGATGCATTTTAATGTAGCAGTGCTCCTACCTGGAATACTAGAAAATGTATTGTAAAATGATCTTGTCTGCACAAGGTCACTTTGTATATAAAAGAATTCCTTTACAATACACTTACCTTTCTGGTGGCTCATCTGTTAACTGCTAGTTGGGGGTGGATGTGTTGCAGTGTTCTTCCTATTAATTTTTATCTTAAGCTGGACAGAAAGGAGCCTTAGGTGGGTAGCCGCCCCTATATTGTGACCCAACGTTTCAGTAACTACCCAAAAAAAAGCCGGGGGTTACTGAAAAGTGCTGGGTGGTGTGCCCAGCTAAAAGGGGCTGGGAAAGCACTGTGTGGGTTTACAGGGGTGTTAAATGCCTGCTTCTCTTTCTGGCTTCGCTAGAACTTCTGCGGATGGCAGATGAAACAGGTATCAACAAACTGGCTGCCAGAAAGGGGTTTATATTGTCTCATTTTTTACAGGTATGTTTTTTTGTTCAGTTGCCTTTGTGCTGACGGTTACTTAAAAACAAACCTAGGGCCAGGGGGAAAACCACTGGGCATCCTTTGTTAGTGTCCAAAAGAACCCATGTATTAGACAGTCTTGGTTACTGTGAGAATAAAATTCTCAATTTCCAAAGGAACCTTTTTTTATCCAGTTTTAACTGCAAACCAGGCAGTGACTGTGCTGTGTTTGTGCTTTTATATACTGCATGTTACTTTATCCTGCTTATGTGCACTTTTTTGCTATTCTGTGAGATAAATAACGTTATATATTTAGTACAGCACCTATATTGCCTGGCTTTAAGTCTGTGCTAGTTTTCTGGTGTACCCCCAGTGCATTACCCTTCAATACTCCCAAGCAGCTGCACAACCAACCAAAGACCTACAAAGTTGACAGAAATTCTGTAGCATCACACTGGCATACCCTCCACCTGTCATCCTTTCTCTGAATTGTATCTGTTGAATGTTATTTTATATGTATAGAGCTACATTTAGTTTTAGCCCTAGTTTTATTACTGCAAATTTAATTTAGACATTTTAGAAAGTATTTATTATCTGTTATCATGGTGAAGCCATAGTGCAGGTTTTTGCTGAGAAGCCCTAAAGCAGGGATTTTGTAAATGAATAGAGAAGGCTATAACTTTATGTAACATGAAACAAAACCTGTTATGTACAAAATGGCCATATTTTTTTCCTAAGGGGCATTGGCAATAAATTATTTTGCAGCTAATTTTTTCCAAGCTTTGTAAATATATTTGATTTTTATGTGCAGCCTTGGAATGGCACTTTTTAATTATTCCCATGTGTCTGCTGTTTCAAATTGTTTATATAGTCTATATATAAATATATATAAATATGTATATACGGTGCTGTTTTATGAATGGCTGTGTTGACAGTTTATGCTGCATATAGTTGTATTATAATAGCCTTATTATATATGTATGGTTGAGCCTGAGGTTGTACAGCAGTTATTCTGTTTTTACATTTGTCCATAAGTGCGCGTGTGCATGTCATGTCCGTCATGTTTCCTCGATCTCTAAATGGGAGGGAGACTGTAAGCACTACGATAAAATAACCTTGGACCAAACTGTTAGGCGTGCTTTAAACCTTTCTTGTACCCTTGATTTGTCTTCAGAAGTTGCATATAGTTACATTAGTGTACAGAATAATATTTGTGGAAATCAATAAGTCTTGTATTTTTTCCTGTATGTGTATATGATGTAACTAGCAACAATATGTAGCTGAAGATCTTAAAATCTTATGTAGATGTAAGGTTATAGCACTGCAATGAAGTCTTGTTGAATTATCAGTGTGTCTAAACATATGGTGAGATTCAACCAATCGTGTGTACAAGGGTGTATAGAGTAGAGTAGAGACCCTTGCCTTTACCTGTGTTAGACAAAATGAATAAAGATGCCGTGGAACAAACCAGTCCTTTATTTCTAAATCATTTTTTTTCAGTGAATAACCCAGTAAATATGTATTTCTTAGCCAACTTAAATGGGCAATGTACTCTTTTAAAAAGAACTAATTTGTGTGCTAGGAATATATGTAGAATCCTGTGGAATGCCTGAAACTTTTTTTTTGTTTTTTAGAATGTATGTTTATTACACAGCTCAGTTCTTGTGTTTCGATCTTCAGATTTAACAGTATGCTAATATACACAAAGGTATGTAAATACAGTGGGCACCGTTTAAAAGAACTAGAATATACGACAACTCGGAATAAGCAAGTTTAATATTGTTAGGGCAACTTCACACAAACCAATAGTGCTGGTCACAAAAAGGGAATTTTTATGTTTGTTTTATTTTTTAGCCAGTTAAAGAAGTGTTCACCCATTCCAAAAATACCACAGCATGTTTTCTTAAGCTGCGTACACACTTCCAATTTTTATCGTTCAAAATGAACGACGAACGATCGATTGGGCAAAAATCGTTCGTAACCAACGACGCCGACGAACGAGGAAAGTCGTTGGAAATGAACGACCGGACCGGCGGATCGGATTGGACGACGATCGTTGACCATCGTTCGTGTGTACGATCGTTCATTGATCGTCCATGGTCTGAGCATGCGTGATGAACGAACGTTCCTGTGGTGCACGTAACTTCCTGTATCGTTCAAACGATCACATCTATTGTGTGTACAATATCTACGAACGATCGTGTCGTTATCTGTATGTACAGGATCGGTGCTATACGATCGTTCGCAGATATCGTGCAGGATCGTTCGTCGTTCGTTTACCAACGATAATAATTGGAAGTGTGTACGTAGCTTTAGTCCTCAGTGGTCATTCAGACTAGACAAATATCTGACCTGTTGGATATGCAGTAAAGCTCACCATACACAAGTAGGTTGCTTTGATTGTAGTTCTATATTTGATTTGGTCAATATGGTACAACAATTAAATTAATTTGTATTGTTTGATTTAGGTCAAATTTATTGACCAATTGTGTGATACCCTAATCCACAGGCATCTGTGTGGATAAGAATTTATGTAAAAAAATCTTCCATATTTGGAGTCCAGCCAAGCTATTCATCTGCAGATTTGTGGCAGGCAAGTTGGCAGCCACTCGTGCCTAATGTTCCTTGTGATTTATTCAAGCAAAGACCAAATGGAAATCCTATAAAGCATTGCTTGTTTTGACCTACGCAAGCTTGTTTTCTTCACCCTTTCCTTGAGTTTTCTCAAAGTTATCAGCATGAAACTGCAGGGGTTTTTTTCCCCGAGATTCATTTTTTTACTAGTTCCATGGACCTTTCCTGCTTCGGATACAGACTTTCACACCAACAAATAAATGCAATAGCCCCTTTTTATCTTTTGAATGTTGAGGTTGTAAAGGGGTCCCAGTAATTACATTCTGCCTAATTGAATAAGCCCACCTTGCTGGTTAAGGTGAGCGACAATAGAACAATGCAGCTGTTGGTCAACCTTCCATACAAACTGAATTTTCAGTTATAAAACATGCACAGCTATATTCTTGACACTTACCTCTCTTAGGTGTATTTAGAATAAATCATGGCTAAAGCTGTGTACACACGTCAGATTTTTCTCGCCCGATAATCGGCATCGGCCAGATATCGGGCGAAAATCTGGCGTGTGTACAGTCGGCGTCGTCCATCGTCCGAACGACCGTCCTGGCGGATCCACGGACGATGAACGACGACTGATCCTAATGCTAGGGAAGGGGGAGAGCGCGCAGCAGGGTGCCGCTCCGTCGCTCTCCCCCTCCCCTCTCCATAGAGCAGAACGGTGTACAGCACCGTTCATGCATCGTGTAGTCCTTTGTCGTTTGAAAGGATCGTGAAAGATCCTTTCCAACGACAAAAATTGCACGTGTGTACGCAGCTTTATTGTAAGTAACTTACCAGTGGTAAGGCACCAACTTGCTCACCTCTGGTGGTTGATGTATGCATATGTTTCCCGTTTAAAATACACCGTTGGTTGGTAAATCTTTTTCTTACAAATTAGCTAAATTATTCATGTGTAAACACTAGAACTAACACAGTAACCAAATTTCCCTAAAATACTGCAGAAACATACATCTTTAATCACACTCTATTTGTTTTCTGATCTTGATGAATGACAGTTATTTCAGGCACATAAATGGTTAAGCTTATTAAACTGCTTCAGGGGAGTTAATTAGGATAAATGAATAGCATTCAGGCCTAATTGTTCATATTGGAAATGGTGTAGGTTTGGTGGTAATATGTTGAATACAAGAATGAGCAGCTGTTTCCCAGGACTGTTATTTCACAGCAAAAAAGTCATTTAAATGTATGGATGAGAAACGAATGAGAGAGATAATTTTAACGCTATAGTTTAATTGCTAAATACTTAATCCGCTGTTGTAAATTGATTTGTAATCTGCTTTTTACAGTCTCCCGTAAGTTATGCAACATGTTCTTCTATGTACAGTGTAGAACTGTAGCATTTTATGTATTGACTATTCACTGGAAAAAAAAATTGTTGAACATGAACTCATATGGGTAGCAGTATGATGGCGTCTGTTTCTTGCAGCTTGTTAGATTTACTGGTTAAACATCAAGTGGCACTTTTGCAGCTGCATCAGTGAGCTTCCATGAATGACCAAAATCACGATTTTAATAAAAGTTAAAAAATAAACCCTGTGTGCTTTTTCTTTATCATCACCAACAGTACCATGTTAAGTAAAAAGTTTAATTTCCTTATTAAACATGAGCATATCAACCTGCCATATACCAATGAAAAGCACTTACAAATGTATATTTAGTGGTAAACACTTTATTAGGAAAGTACAAATATTCCGCAGCAGCATGCACAATGACATTAAAGAGTGTCCCTCTAAAACCTTCATTGAATGATTTGTACCATTCTTGGGATTTATAACACAATTATCAATGCATTCTGAAAGTGCTGAGAATCTTTGGCTGGTCATTTTATAGTAGCACCAGAGCCCAGGGGCTCCTGCAGGTGCTGGCAGGGTCTAGGGTTGAAACCCCGTGCCACTAGTGTCAGCCAAATTATTCAGCCTCTGGTCTTCTGATCCTGCTATGCACTTCATAGGCTTGCTGTGTTTGCAGAACAATGCTTCCACATTGTATAGAGAGAAAGTGATGTGACATCATACACTTGTATGTTTCCAGATATTAGAGCAGAGCTGCAGCAGCTGAATGTGTTTTCCCCTGCAGCAATTGATTACTGTTATAAATTATTTGAACATGAAATACATTGGCAAGTTACAAGTATTCAGCATTTTCTGATGTCTAAAATTTGTAAATCTGTCACCATCAGACTCATTTCCACAAAAAACTTCTATTCAACTTACTTTATTGTTGTGCTGCTAACAATTTGCACAAACATATTTTAGGTAATTTAGTGTTTTTCTTTCTCTATTTGTTCAATGCAAACATTAATATTTTCCTATATTAGATAAAAATCACATTTATATGATGATCTTTCAGTCAGGTTATCATATACTTTATTGGTATCCAAATCTTTCACCGAATTTAAAATGGTGTAAATGATGTTAATATAAACTACTAAATCCACAAGGTAGGGACAGAAATAACTGCAAAAATATAAACCACTTAAGACTTAGGGGGACTATGGAGACAAAGTGCCAGATTTATTGAAGCTCTGCAAGACTGGAGAAGATAGAATATCATAGGCCTACCTGAAAAACTGGAACAGGCTTTAAAACATTTGCAAAATATTAGGAAGTGATTTGAGGAAATCCATTCTAGGTTTGCTGGATGACCAAGGTTCACCCCATGATAGTCTGTTATCTCCAGTCTTGAAGAACTTTGAAAAATCAGGCCCTCAGACTCCATTGAATGATCGAATATCCATTTACTAACACCATTTCTCTGACCAGTAGGTTTCAGGCCATCAAGCCATGTCAACACGATTTTGAATACATAGCTGTATGTGTGTCTATTAGAGGGTGGAAAGGAGAGAAAACAGTATAACTGCAGAAATTATCCTCTTGGTAAAACCTATTTTTTTTGTTTCAATCAGTTTATATTATTATTTAAACATGTTATTACAAAACAAGTAAGGAAAATATCACATACATAAACAAAAGAAAAAGGAGGACCAGAAGAAACTCCCGGCCCACCATTTACAATCACGAATTATGATACAAGTGACATTTTACAGGTATGCAACAGTTCAGATGAAAATGTGTACAGAAAGAAAAACAAGGGGTAGGAAAAACACAGAAGGAAATAGACTTAGCATAAAACCAACCAAATCTGAAATAAAGTGACTAACCAAATATATGAATCTAATGAATTGAATAGCAGACACGTCCCCGGATATACCGGAGGGTACATCAGATAATCTCTTGTGCAAAATTATTTTAAAGGGAAGGGGAAAGGACAATCAACTGGGTAGCCCAGGGGTGGAGCAAGGGTTAGGCAGGGGAGAAGAGAAGGGGGGGGGGAGGGGAGCGCCCGACTGGCCTATCGCACACTCACTCTATCAAGTTACTACATGCCTACTTAAAGCAATTTGAACAATATTTTTAGATCACTGCCAAAGAACTTTAAATTGGGTGGATTCCTTGAACCAATCCCAGGCAGACCATATCAACTTATATTGTTCCCACTTATTGTCGTCCTCCGCTACAAGCCTTTCCAGGTGCTGTATCTTTTCTAGTTCTATCAACCAGTCTTTCAAGGTGGGTGCCGTGGTCTGTTTCCATTTTCTGGGAATAATTGACCTGGCAGCCGTAAGGAAATGCCTCAATACGTCTCTCTTGTTTGCCCTTATAGACCCTGGGAGGATGGATAACAAGGCTACCTGAGGGGTAATCCTCAAATCAGATCCAGTCACACTGTTGTAAATATCCACTATCTGAGACCACAACTTACGGATACTGGAGCATTCCCACCAAATATGTAGCATTGTACCCTGATGGGTATGGCAACGCCAGCATCTATCAGATAGGGAAGGAAACATGTGATGGGTATCCGTGGGGCAGAGATACCATCTGGATATAATTTTATAGTTGGTCTCTTGAGCCTTACAAGGGAGTGACATCTTGTGAGTTAAGATAAAAGCTTTTTCCCAGTCTAACGGAGAAATAGCTACTCCCAATTCCTTTTCCCAGTACCTTGCGTAGGTGGGAGCATTGTTAGTATGTAATTTAATCAGGATCTCATAAATCTGATATCACGTGGGTTGGTTGGTGAGCATAGTAAAGTTTCAAAAGCCGTGAGACTCCTCTGTGTGGGATACATGGCCAGAAAGGTTGAGATAAAAGAGGACATTTGGTTATAAAGTAACCACGCTGAGGGGAGCCTCTGCACCCTGGCGCCAAACGAAGAAAACGGCGGAATTCTTTCATTCTGGAGTATACTGCATATCTGCCTATTATCCTGAGCTGACCAAGCTAGAAATTTTTTAGCATTCATCGCCGGTGGAAATGAGGGATTGTCAAACAGGGAGTCATGGGCCCTACTGTAGAGGACACATGACCTGTCTTAAGGAGATTGTCCCATTATTTTAGAAGATCAAAAGTAATACTGGGTAACGGATGGAGGAATTGCAGCTTAGACCTATTCACCCAAAGTATAGAACATAGATCAATTGGGGATAAAACATTTTCCAAAACTACCCAGCTTTTTCTGTCTCTATTGTGAAACCAATCAACTTCACGGGTTAGCATAGCTGCTCTGTAGTAAGATCTAATGTCGGGAACACCTGCTCCACCAAGATTTTTAGGTCTGGCAATATACCGAAAGGCTATTCTTGGATGTCTTGTTTTCCATAAGAACCTTCTACAGAGTTGCTGTAGCTTACTAATAAAGACCAGTGGCAAATATATCGGGACCCTTTGGAAAATATACAGCATTTTGGGCAAAATATCCATTTTAAGGGTATTAATTCTGGCAAACCATGAAAGAGGGAGCAGATCATATTTACCTAGTTCCATCTTTAATTTACTTAGCAGTGGTTCATAATTATATCTAAATAATTTAGTCGGGTCAGCTGATATAAAGATTCCTAAATACTTAAGTTTCTCATTGCAATGCCTAAAAGAAGTATGTTCTCTGAGGTACTGTACCTGGGTAGAGTGAAGAGAGATATTAAGTATTTTGGATTTATCAAAATTCACTTTAAAGTTACTCAGAACCCCAAATTTTTCAAATTCCTCCAAAATTGCAGGGATAGTAGTCTGCGGGGATGACACATACATTAACAAGTCATCAGCAAATAATGACAGTTTATAGTGATGTTTCCCAATCTGGATCCCTTGCACTTGATGTGGGTTTGTCCTCAGCGCCACCACGAGATGTTCCATCACTATAGCATATAATAAAGGAGATAATGGACAACCTTGTCTAGTACCGTTAACAATAGAAAATGGGGTTGACAGGCCTCCATTGACCCGCACACGAGCCGTAGGGGATGAGTATATTGCAGCTATCCTAGCTATCATCAGTGGGCCCAAACCTATCTGGTGCAATGCGTGATACATAAATGACCAATTCACCCTATCAAACGCCTTTTCTGCATCTACTGATAGCAGACACATGGGAGTGTTGGCCGTTTTAGCTGCATGAGTGATCAATATAGTCTTCAGCGTATTATCTCGGGCTTCCCTTCCATTAATAAGTCCAACTTGATCTGTATGAATCAAAGTCGGTAAGTGTCGGGACAATCGATTAGCTATCAGTTTAGGAAAGAGTTTAGCATCCACATTAATTAAAGAAATTGCTCTGTAGTTTGGGCAAACCGAACGGTCCTTACCGGGTTTGGGTATAACAGTAATGTGTGCCTCCAGGCTTTGAGGAGGGAAAAAAGATTTCCCCGATATAGATGAAAACACCCTTGTCATAAACGGGGCCAAAAGTTCAGCAAATAACTTATAAAACTTGGGTGTATATCCGTCTGGACCTGGGCTCTTGCCAGCCGGAGTGTTTTTAATTACCGCAGACACCTCCTCCACCGTGAAGGCAGATTCCAAACTCGCGGACACTTCCGGATCTAATTCCAGCAACGCAGTGGATTCTATGTAGTCACTGAGAGAGGTAGGGGTGTGCGGTACAGCTTGGCAATTATACAAATCAGCATAGTACTGTCGAAACTCTGATAAGATCTCCTGAGGGAAGGCCGTAATATTACCCTTAGTATTTCTGATATGGGGGACATGGCAGCCGGTCTCGGGTGAAGCCCCCTTGCCAACAGACGGCCACATTTTTCCCCGTATTGGTAAAAGGATTTACGATATTTATCTCTATATTTTTGGTGAGCAAAATCATACAATTCCAATAAACGTCTTCTTGCAGATGTGAGGTCAGTAAACACATCCGAGGACATATTACTTTTATGCAACCTTTCCAATTGCCTTATATTGTCAAGCGTACGGGCTATCTCCTGGGATCTGATTTTTTTAAGTCTAGACCCCTGTTGGATCAAAACCCCGTGGAGCACTGCTTTAAGAGCCTCCCATTGAAAGGGCAGTGGGGTCTCGTCCTCTTCAAGGTCTTTTAGAAATTAACTTATAGTATCTAAAACTGCCCGCTCACACACAGAATCCCTAAACAATGAGTCGTTACATTTCCATGTCCACTCCTGGGAACCTATCAAAGGGATTTGAATAATTAAGGAGACCGAGGCATGGTCAGACCATGGGCAGCTGTCAATACTTGCCTCAGGATGCCAGTCTAAAAGCCTATGGCTAACAAAAATGTAATCGATTCGGGAGTAAGTGCAATGGGGGTTGGAATAAAACGTATAGTCTTTGTCATCAGGGTGCAGGGCTCGCCACACATCAATCAGTTGAAGATCGTTTAATTTGGCCTTAAATGCATTCAACTGGAGTAAGATACAGAGGAATGACCCGTTGACGTATCTACTCTAGGGTCAAGGGGAAAATTAAAATCTCCCCCAATTATCAAAGTACTATCCGCAAATGTAGTAATTTTATTCAGGAACTGGACAGCCGCTATAGTTGGTTGTTGATTTGGAGAATAAAATGATGCCACCGTGTACTTCTTTTCCCATAAGGAAATCTTA
The DNA here is from genome assembly GCF_032062135.1 of Pyxicephalus adspersus. Lineage (NCBI taxonomy): Eukaryota > Metazoa > Chordata > Amphibia > Anura > Pyxicephalidae > Pyxicephalus > Pyxicephalus adspersus. The sequence goes on along the minus strand of NC_092862.1, from coordinate 104,361,769 downwards.
GCAATAACATCTCCCATGCGGGTCCACGCAGGTGTCCAGTACCTGGATTGGGATAATTTTGTGAAAGGCTGTGGAAACCCCCTTAGTTTTACCATCAGGATTGGAGCTATGAATCCATGTAGTGTAATAGCGATTATGCAATGATGGGATCTTTTGAGAACAAAAATGTGTTTCCTGGAGCATTAAAATATGTACTCTAGACTTGTGTTGACCATATAAAAGTTGGGATCTCTTATTAGGGCTATTGAGTCCTTTGGCATTAAGGGAACATATTTTCAAACCTCGTGAGTTGTTCGACCGATTAGGTAGCATATTTGTTTTTGTAAAGTGAGGAATGTGTCAAGTAACTCCTATGAAGTAAGAGGAGCACTGAAATATACTAACAAGGCCAGTCGGGTAGGGGTGGGTGAAATTAGGATTCGGAACAGCTGACGGCTGGGGGGGCTGGTTCCCAGTCGTCTGTGGGAAACTAAAAAATTTAAGGAACTTCCCTATTTACCGCCTTCACCGGTGGAACTCCTATGCGGGGTAATATAGCCGAGCGATAGGAGAAAAGATTACTACCGTTATAAATAGATCCATTCGGGGGAAAAGCCAGTAATATAGTAGGCCATCTGGGACCCTGGCATAGCTATAAGTAATAGGAACAATACACCAATCAGAACAATACGGAAAACAAGCCAAAAAAGTGAAAGCACCTTACTATAAATGATAACCGAGGACACCCCCCGCACATCCCGTTCAAAACCTTATTAAACCAGAACTGATGTTCTCAGCAGAATCCAGTAGCTAGTGATCTATCGCCAGACAACAGCCTACTTACACATCACTCTAACCATGACAATATTGTATATAGTACAATGACTCCATACTATACCCGGAAAAGGACCCGACAGTAGGCCTTGATGGAAATGGTCTTTCGAGCCATAGGGAGCAGAACAATGAAATGACCGTAGTAGGTATATGTCCTTATACAAATGTGGATAGAAAGTAGTTTGTAATTTGTAAGGCAACATAAGCATGAAAAAACTGTCCAACGATCCACCGAGACCATCCAATGCAGGCTGCGGGGTTGTCCTCCATACATCCATCATAACCTGGGTGCCTATTAAGAGTGTGCAGTCAATGCAGATGAAAAAGAGCCTGTCCCTCGTCTAGGACTTTGTGGGTGATCAGGAGGAGTGGGAGCTGAAGTATGGTGTTGATCCACGCGACTAGGTCCTCTGATAGGCATGGATAAAGGAACCGTAGGCCACTCTGCTAATCTTATGTCAGGAAGCTGAAGGTCCCTCAGAAATTGTGGTAAGTCCGCAGGACCTCTGAGAAAATAATTCTTATTGCCAGATCTAACAATAAGATGAAAAGGGTATCCCCAGCGATATGGGATATTTCGTTCCCGGAGCACATCCAATAGGGGTCGCACTGCTCTCCGTAGATCTAAGGTATGTTTGGACAAGTCCGGCAGCAGTTGTATTGGGGCTCCAGCATATTCAAGGACTTTGGCAGCTCTAGCTTTCTTAATGATGTCTTCTTTAGTTCTATAGAAATGGACGCGACAAATCACATCCCTAGGTCGTTGGGGATCTCGACCCCGAGGGCCCAGGGTTCTATGCACTCTGTCTATTTCAATGTCCATATCTGGGGGAATCGCCAGAACATTGGCAAAGATAGTGTATGCAGCAATAAATAACTCAGAGTTAGGCACTGTCACTGGAATCCCGTGGATGCGGATATTGTTGCATCTGTTACGATTTTCAGCATCATCCTGCATTAAGTAAAGCATATTAATTTGTGCCGCATGGCGCTCTAGAATAGCGTCATGAGAGGCCATTTGAGAAGAAAGTTCTGAACAAGTATTCTGAAGCATGGTAGTAGTACTGGACACCTGTTGCAGGGTCTGTTGAATATGAAGGAACTCTGCTTTACAGCTTGCTTCCAGCCTCTCAATACTATGATCCAAATCAGAACGGGTAGGTAACGCTCTGAGGTGGGCTTTCCAATCCCATGCATCATCATCTCTCTCCTGGGTAAATAGAGGTCTAGAGTAGTCACCTGAACAGGATGGATCACTGGGGCTTAACTGATCAAGGGCAGGGTTGTCAGTTACCTGCTCTGGAGTAGGCTCTGTTGTGTTTGCCAGGGCCAAATGCTCTGGGTCAGAGGCTTGTGCTGCAATCGCGGGAAGGGTCCGGTCCGCGTCACCACTCATACAGTATGCACAATCCCTTTAAAAAAAAAAACCTGTTATGAGATGCATGCAGGCATTCCATCACTGACCTCTCCTTAAGTTTTTGTTACCTAGTTGCTGTGACCCTGGATCAGTGACCCAAAGTATTGAAGCTAGACCGAAAGAAATGCAACTAAGCCTTTGGAGAACTCAGCATCAAGTCCTTATTCTTCTCGTTTTTTTATTAACTTTAAATGTTAACTGTAAATGATTGTTTATGTGCCAAAAAGCAGAAGAATATGGAAATTCTTCGCCTTTTAAGCTTTATGTCCTTGTACACTTTTATTGTTTGTAGCTAAATGGGTACTTATCGATAAAGGAACATAAGGATAGTCAAAAGTCCTGAGTAGTTTCTGTATGCTGTAGTACATGAAGTTGTTGAAGATGGAGCTGTCCCAAGCACTTTATAACAGATCTATTTTTCCAGGCAAACTTGTAAAGTTTTTCTATACACTTTTACTATGGTGCTTGGAAACAAAGGCGTTAATGTTGTCATTTTGGATTTGTACTTCAGAGTGTACAACCCCTTCTGCAGTAGCAATGTTTTGGTTAAAAATAAAGTGAGACAGCTTCAAAAAATCTTTTTTTTTTCATCAAATTTGATGGTACATTACGTTTTCTAATTTTCTATTATCTATGAGCCTGTGTTGGGTAGCACATACGGTATATGTTTGCATGCTGGAAAAGCAAAAATGTGTCTGCGATAGCTAATGTGTATACATTACTCTGTTAGAGCTTGTGAAGCTATGTGAAGATGCAGAATGGTTTCAGATACATAAAGCTTGAGTTCTTGTAACTGCATTTGACCTCTTAAGTGACTTTTTCATACCCCTTAACATGCACAAACAAAAGCTCTTGTACTTGGGTCCTTCATGTACCCTATAATAAAACTGAACACCAAGTTCTTCACATTCACACTCCTCCACCAACTGACAATGGTATGTTGTGTTGCTGTCTTCTAACCTCTGTCTATGTCTAATAATCTTAGCGAACTAAAAATATTGCAACTCTGTTCAAATATTTACACAAGGACCAAATATGTTTGTGCATACATGACTTGAAGCTGGAAACTATTGAAAAAATGCCTGGTGATAGTTTAAGGCTGTAAGAGGGGAATGGATTATAAAGAAGCCTTGGAAGACTTCCAGTTAGACAGTCCTGAAATAGAAAAGGAAGTACAGTGAAATGATCAGATGAGCAAATCCAAAACAAAAACATTTATAGATGAAGGTTATACGAAATACATATTATTGTATAGAAACATTTGGGAACCCTTGTGCTTATTCTAGATATTTCCTTAATGACTCTTAAAATATAATCTTTTTTTTTTTTTTTTTTTTTTACAAAAAATTAATTTGCAACAAAATATTTTATAGAGTGGGATTATAAATTAGCAAATTGTTTATGCAATTAAGGTAATTTATGGAAAAGGCACAGAAACATTTTTGGGATAATGAGAAGGTATTTAAAATAAGGTTATCATGAAAAATAACTAATTATTATTGCCTGATGAAGATATTCACAGAAACTTAGAAAATAGCTGATTAAGCACAAATTTTAAAAGACCAGTTGTATTCGACCAATATTAAGTCAGTATGCAAACTAAAAACTTGGCAAGGGCTTGCCATGCACTATACAGAGGGGTGCCAAAGATGTCCCTGGTTGGGAGCTGACAATCCATAGGCATCCTATGCACTTAACAGTGTCTATGTCCATGACTCCAGTGATTCCGCAAAAAAAAAATGATTGAAAACGGGCAGCGTTGATGCTTACCACTAAGTTTGCTAAAGACTAACTGAATGTGCCACTGCATTACAAAAACAGCAACCATTATATTTATAGGAAAACTTTGTTGGATGGAACCTAAGGCCATGGGTTTGCTTTGCTCCCTGGAAAGCTAGCAGCCATTGAGGGACCAAGTTATTTTTTATGAGGTTATTCTAGAACTATTTTGATTTATACCTGCTTTTTTTTTTTCATCAAATTTGATGGTACATTACGTTTTCTAATTTTCCATTATCTATGAGCCTGTGTTGGGTAGCACATACGGTATATATGTTTTCATGTTTGATATGATATTTGCTTTCTCATATCAGAACTTCCCATAATGATAGGGGATAAAACTGATCTTTTGTAGTTAACATTTCAAAAAAAAAAGAAAGAGATCCAATAGATAAATTAATTATAAACCAGGATATCCTTGCACTGCAAATCCTCATATACATCTTTCTCTCTAGCATGGAGAAGAGTAAGAAACACAGGGATGGCGTCACCAGATTGGGCAGAGATACAGTTCCTTACATCCATACTTTTAGATACTTAGATATACAACTATTAGGCTATATGTTCCCTTTTAAAATGCTGGCAAACTACAATCTCACATTAATCTTAGGAATCTGCATTTATTTGCCTTTTGTATGATGTTGACATAAAAACATTTGTTGTGTAAAAACCTTATAGGCTGCAATTTTAACACCCAGTTTAGATTATTCATTGCCTGGTTGTCTTTGGCTTAAATACTTTCTTTATCATTGACCCAGAGCAAGCATGCAGCAAGTGAACTCCTGATCTGCTTCCTTTTTAGGTTGAGTTACTACGAAAGCATTTAGGACACTGAATGTACACAAAAGCAAGGTTACCAGGCTTTTCAAATTGAATGGTCAGCATAGACAGACTACATGCACATCACTCAAATTAGTTCCTGTCAATTTACCTAAAGCATAGAAGGCACATGATTAAATTTGCTGTGCAAAGTTAAAGCTCTTCTATTTTTTTATTCTAATTTAATGCACCATCTAAATGTGTTATTGTGCCTTCACTTTAAGGATTACTACACCTTATCTCTGTTATCAAAACTTCCACTGTTTTGTTCGATAGAAAATGTTCACTTAATTTAGTTTAATAGAGAATGTTTTCGCATATTTCAAAGGATGTGGAAACATGTTATATATATATTACTCAGTTTATTTTTTTGCATTACAAGGAGTTTCCTAATATTAGAATTTCCAGCAGAAATATTGAGACTTCTATCACTTTACCAACTCAGGGCAAAGTAACTAGATCTCTTTAAATCTTGTCCACCTAACCCAGTTCACAATGATGAGCAGGATAGTATTTTCTTTCAGATATCTTGGAGGTTTAACAACAGAAACAATAAACATACAAGTTAATAAAACAATATACAAAAAAAAAGTAATTCTGTGATGCAATAGGAGGGAGGGGTGCTAGGGCATGACGGGTGTCGGTGATCAAATGGTAATGTAACATCCATCTTGGGTTCGATGATAGCATGTCTGTGATTAAAGGAGAATGGAAGGAAATTGTCAGCTCAGAGTGACCAAAGGAAAGTATTTTTAATATACCAGTGAAATACAACTCTACAGTTCTCCAACACATGTAGTAAGTAATTTATTCAACCACTTGTGAATTGAAAACTGCTTGAAAAAAGCACACACAACAGGAATTTGGGAAGTATTTTTACAGTAAGGAAAACCATAGCTTAGTCTGCTTTGTCCCCATTGGAACACTTTCTTTGATGTGATGCTCATAATTTTTGATTTTCCAACACTTTCAGTGCCATTGATAATGTTCAACAAAATAGAGTGAACTAAAAATATTTTGGCTTTGAGTACAAGTACATATAAATGCCTGTTTACACTTATGTATACAGAGTGTAGAATGTACAACCTTCATGACGAGATTGTTGCCTTTAGGATCATTGTTCACATATCTGAGTGTTCCTAATGTAGTTCAGACACCATAACTGCATTTATGTTTACATACATTTTATATGCATATTTTTACTATATGAAAACAGGTCTAAAGTTTCAGGCAGTGCATGCTATTACTTTCAAACCTGCCCAAAAGTCCTAAGTGAGATGGATGGTGGTGTTGGCATTTTCACCTGGCATATAGATCAGAATAATTTTTTTGAGAGATATTTTTAACAGCTATTTTATGTATAATATGTCTTGAGTTTCAAAAGGAATTGTACATCAACAGATATAACAGAAAGTACAAAAACCAATAAAACAAAATGACACGATATATGGAAGTATACAAAACAGAGAGGGAAGGGGAACAACAAGGAAGGACAAAATAAAATATATCTCTTATACACAATTTGAAAATGGGCAATCCAACTAAAAAAAAGGAAAAAAAAACAGAAAAAATGGGGAAGAGAGAATGGGAAGGAGATAGGGGGGAGAGGGGAAAGGAGACGGTGTAGGAGAAGAAAAGAAGACTAGGGGTAAGAGGACAAGAGAAGAGAGTAGAATAGAAAGAGAGAAGAGGGAAAACATAGCTCACAAGTCAGTAGCATACCATTGACAATATTTGCATAGATGCTAATATTGAATATCAGTAACCCTTCCATCAACTAGAAATGCCAGTAGATTGTTATACCAAAATAATGCGGAAGGAACCACCCCAACCATATAAAATAAACAACTTACATATTCTATCGGGCAAGGTAAAGCTTCATATCAGTGGATTTAACAGCTATTTTAAATGGTATTTAAGCTTTTCATGCTGCAAACAACTAGTTTTCCTTACTTAGACCAACAAGAAAGCTTTTCGGTTGCTTCTACTGCCAATGTAAGAACCATCTATCACTATGAGATCTAACATCTGTCATACATCAGAATAGCCTTCACTTCACAGCAAACATAAATACAGTATCATGCAGTGTTATTGTATGCCCTCTGATGCTGTTTTGTCTGCCTGGAATAAAGATCAAAAGGATTCTGCTAGGATCATCCTGTGACAGATATAAGATCAGAGAGAAAGTAAGGACACTACTTGGAGCCCCTTGCACTTCATTGTGTATCCCATGCAGGTATTCTCTGTATTGTTCTGTGCAGAAGGATGGAGATGTCCAGCCTAGCAGGATTTCACTCTGCAGGAAACAGCTGACTGTTTCTGGCAAAGCTAAGTGACACAATTTTGTACATTGTGTGTTGTATGACTGCCTTTAGGGTTTATGCACACTGGATCCACTGGATGTTTCTGCATTCACAGAAATGTGTTTTTGTGCTATGACTCTATTTCTATACAAGACATTTAAATGGAAAACTAGGAGCTGTGGATTCATGCCAGCTTTTTCCAGAATTTTCAGTGTGCGATCAATAGGAGTATTTCTAGATCCTGCATTTAGTACTTGTGCCCAGGGTCTTCTACTGTGTACCCCAGTTGTCTTTTGCAGTATTTGTTGCTATTAAGCTAAGCATGTCAGCCTTTACTCTACCTTTTTGGATGTGTTTTTTATCCTAAATTTATCCTACACCCTAACCCGTTAAAAACATACCATATCTTTTTTATTACCTTTTTATTGTGGTCAATCAAAATTTTTTGTGAGTAACAGTAAAGCAACAAACTTGGGGTAACATATGCTGTACAATTGAAAACTTGGAATATCATACTGGCATGTGAGTAACCAAAAAGCTGCAGATATAACAAGTAGTAGTGATAGAGATAATGCACATAAAGGCAAGAGTACCAAATAATACAGAGGAAAGTGATCAGGTAATGGCAGTGCATATGGTAAAATCGTGTTTTAATGGCGAATTGGTTTGGGTGGTGAGGGGAGTAAAATAGCTGATAGCTGAGTAAATACCGTGAGGAATGACAAAGGCAGCTATTTCATTGAACTTTGGTGGTTGACATTTGAAAGTGTCAATAAAACATTCCCATATGTCAAAAAACATAGAGTTAGGCTAGGTACACACGTGCAATGGTTCTCATCAGATAATCGGCTCAGGGCTGATATCGTTCGAAAATATTGCATTTTGCAGGGCTCATCATTCATCTTCCGAACGACCGTCCTAGATGATGGACGACGAACGATCATATTAGAAGTGAAGAGGGAGAGCGAGCAGCAGGGTGCCGCTCTATCGCTCTCTCCCTCCCCTCTCCATAGAGCAGAACGGTGCTGTATGTACAGCGCTCATTCATGCATTGTGCAGTTGTTAGTCGTGTGGAAAGGAATGTGAAAGATCCTTTCCAACAACAATTATTGCACGTGTGTGCATAGCCTTATGTTATTTTGGTGGGAGGAGGCTTCAAGCCACTCCATTCTCAATAAATGTTGGCATTTGAGCAGGAAAAGTTGGATTGTGGGTGGGAAGTTGTTCAACTAGCAGTGTAGTAAAGTTTTTCTTCCCAACAACCATTTAGCTCCAGAAGTTTTTTTAACAAAGGAAGGTATAGAATTTACAAATGGCTTTAGGGAGAACTGGCTTTTTTTCCTAATTAATTTCTTAATATATATGTTTACCTGTACCTTGCAATGCATTTTGTTCTCACTTAATAGACCAATATCCATTGGTTACCACTGATGTAGTATTGTTTATTTAATATATATATATATATATATATATGTGTATATATATATATGTGTGTGTATATATATATATATATATATATGTACGTATGTTTTTTTAAGCAGTGATAAATCTGATTGTTCCATTTGTTCCCTACCACAGTATTACCACTACTGTATAGCCCACCACATTTTTCCAATCATTTTCCTTTAACAAAAAGAGTATTTATGCGGCCAGTTGTGCTGGTTCAGCTACAGTCATCTATATTTTGCTCATGGAAATACAAACTCTCCAGTGTTGATTTTAGCTAACAAGCTATGGATTTGTTATGGTCAGCACAGACAAAGTTATTCATTTTCCACAGCTCAATCACCTGATGTCACCTTGGGTTTCTTCAAACTCTGTGCACTGAAGGGCACTTGGGTCACTGCTACATATATAGCTTGTTGGATGAATTCACCCTGCAGTATAAGCTGACTTATTTAAAGCTTTATGACAAAGGTGAATCTACACTGTATTAATTAAAATGCATCAGCAAAGACCAATCTATTTATACATGAGAATGCCTTTTTGTGGATTGACTTGTTGGCCCCTGTTAATTACGCAAGTTCTTTGGTATGCTGCTTTCATGTATGGTACAGCTATTCCTTCTATTTAACTTGCCCCAATTTCAATAGAAGAGTCAGCAGGAAATGTGATTATATGTGATTATATGGAGCTTACATGCAACAGTCTTTTCTGTATAAAGATGTGATGAGAAGGAGGTTTGAATTGTCACCAATAGTTAGACTTATTCTCAGCTCAAAGGATGGATCATTTTCCAATAAGAGGAAGAGTTGCCTGAGATATAAATCGGGGCTTTCCAATTCGAGTCCTCCAGGGCCACATACACACTAGGATTTTCATAATAACATTCTTTTTTTACCTTTGTGTACACCACACTTTACTTAATGTACTGATGCCTCTTGTGTGCAGATCCTGGCCCTCAAAGACTGGAGCTGGACATCTTTGTTATAAATGGTGTCTTGGCCTTGCACAAGATTGGAGTTTTAAAAAATTGTTGACATCTGAAGTATAGAAACCAGCAGATTGATGAAGAAAATTTGTCTAAAACCAAAACCTTTTCTTTTTAGTTGATGGTGACATTTAGGAACCTCCATCAGGTTTATTGTTGATGTCTCTTCTCACCCCCCTTTTTTTCATGTTTTTATGTTTTTTTTTGTGTTGCATTTGACTTCTATGAGATTTCTTTGGATTTCCCCAATGGGTTGCTCAAAGTTCTCAAAAAATGCTTTTGCATTCACATCATCCATGATGATTCTTTTGCCATAAAGGGGTAAAACAAGACTAAATTAATTGGTATTTGATTTACAGACTTTTTGGCCTTCTGAGCAGCTGATTACCCACACGTATGAAATAATTAATGTTTACCTAATGTATTAGGTCTTTGTAGCAGAAAAGGGAAATTATGGTATTGGGTACAAAAGTGTCAGTTTAGCATAAATCCAATCTAGTGTGGAAGCCCCAGGGTTTCAAGCATGTTACAGACTGCCAACCCCTAAATTAATGATCAGATGGCATTTTTATATCAATAAGGCAAGGTGCATAAACCATTTTTCTATTTACCACTGTGCTAATGAGGGTAATGAATAAATTAGTTTACACCCAATCACATGGACATGTAACACAATGTGATACAAGTAAATAGAAAGTAACAAAAACAATGTTAGGATACATTTTAGAAGGGAAATGAATATTGTACATATCATAAGCACATTAGCCCTCACAAATGTCTATCTCTTATCCACAAGAGCAGTTTTTACGTTTCTGCTATAGGTTTTGGCATTATAACTTTGGCATTATTAGAATTGCTGTTTGCACTCAGGCATTTTTAAAAGTGGCAAACATTTGCCCTGTTTGAGCTTCCTGCTTGGTGCAAATGTCGTGTGAGATATGACCGCCAGGTGGAAGGAACATCCCTGACACGGCTAGGCAGTGATTATGTCATATTCTCTGATACCCTCTATCCAATGAAAATGCTCACCACATTTTTGATTGACATTGGGTCTATAGTTGATTGTATACAAACGGAGGTAGCAGCAGTTCTAAATATCCTTTTAGAACTAAAGCTATCTGCTTTTTTTTGCTGGCCACCACCATCTTTCTCACTTTTTCCACCCAGCAACAATCTTTAGCCATCTTGAATGGCCATGCTGGGGTGACAAAACTCCCACACACATCCATCCAGGGCAGTGGTCGCCAACCTTTTCGGACGACTAAATGTGCCGGCTCCGGACTTCACATGCCGGGTGTCACTCAAAGGGGAAGAAACTTCTCCTTTAGTGATGTCATGATGCCAGAACCTGTCCACTAAAATCACTAATAGGCTAATGTCTGCGATGGGAGAGTGGGCGAGTTGTGTCCAGAGACACAAACTGCCCACTTCCCTGAGCCTGGGATCTGTACAGGGGATGTGGTCTGTGGCTCTGGCCAGTGTGCCCCCCCCAAGCAGGGTCCTTCTCCTGATCCAGGGAACATCCATCCCTGGCACACACAAGAGAAGCCAAGATAGCTGGGTTTCCCCACGGACCAACGCTGACTCTGCTCAGCTCAGGTTTTTCACATATTGCCGGGGTGATCAGGCAGGTAAGTTGTGTTATTCTGCAACAACCACCTGCTTTGTTCTTTATTTTGTAAAGAGGTAATTTAGTTTTACTTTAAGGGCTCTGAAATTTTACGTACCTTGCCAAACAGTTGGTACCTCTTTGGCCTTTGGCTTTTTTAGGCAATACTAATTGTTATTAGACAATACAAATTGTAGTAAATATAATTTGTAGGGAAATTTAAGCAATATAAGATGATTGACGTTTCTTTGTAAACATAATGCCAACTGTTGTGGAATTTCTTGATCTCCTTCTCCTGGGGAAGCGGAGTTAGATTCCATGAAACGTGTTGAGAAACTGGAATACCTAGTTTGTGAGAGTTTCTAGAAGGAGATGTAGTCTGGTGCTTGCCTTGTTTTTAGTCTGCTCTGTCAGATATGTATGTTTTTTTATATGTTTGATAATAAAGTGATTTTATTAAAAAAATTTAAATATGTTGTAGAAATTGATATTTTGGCCTTCAAAGTCCCATCAATTGATTGTTTTGAACCCATGATCATTTGTAACACTAATTGTTATTTAAGACATCAAAGTGATACAATTTTTTAGGTTTTTTTGCGATATTGTCTTATAAAAATGATTTAATCTTTCATGCAATCATAGACGAAAAATGGCACAAAACAAAAAAAGACATATTGGCCCTGTTTTGATTGGTGTATTTTTTTCCTCTGTCACTATGAATTGAAAAGATAACCACTCCATTATTTGTTGTTTTTTTTTTTTTTTTTTTGCAACACAAAAATATGAGTAACACAAAGAACTCACAGACTAAAAAACTAGAACTTAAAACTGATTAACAAAAAAATATTATTGGTTAGTAAAAAAAAAAAACAGCATGAAAAACAGCATTTAATTGGGCTGATTAGGGTATAATAGGAATTAACTAGGGGTAAGTTAAATAATTTTTTGTTGCATGTCATCAACTGGATAAGCAAGTTCTACCCCAGCAGCCTGTTTTAATACACAGGTGAATACTAAGTGTAGTCAAAGGTGAGTTTAAATTTAATACAGCTGAAGCACTTCAATACATCATTTGGGTAAGCAGCATGAAAACATATTTTGATTCAAGGCAAAATATAAAGAACTGTATAATAAAACTTGGAGGAGGGTTGTGATGAATGGTGGTATTCTGTCTGATTATTAAGTCATTACGTCTTCACTGATTACTGATCTTATTCAGAGACACTGCATGTATTTGATTATGTGATATGTCAGCTACATTTATTTAGTGTTACATATATACATATACATGTGTGTATATATATATATATATATATATATATATATATATATATATATATATTACACACTTGAAACAGTTAAATGATGGTAGTTGGCAGCACAGAGAAGACTGATGGTCCCCAAGGATATACCACTAAAAAGCTGGCCATATAATAAGGCTTATTGAACAATCTTTTCTAAGTTTACAGTTGGACATAATTCACATACATGAATACATTAGTATTCATATTATGTAGTTTAGTTATATCTAATTAAATATAAATTAAAATCTAAATGAATGGGCAACTTGACACCAATCCTCCATTCAGATGACATACATTTTTTTATTGCAAAGCTGCAGTGTGTCAATTGCATGAAAAACTTCCAGGGGTGTTAGATGTCTGCCCCCCGACCCCCCACTAAGCACTGTGGTTATTGCCAGCAGCCCCTTTGTCAGATGGCACAGTAGTATCCCTCAAAATAGTAATCTATTACAGTGGGGGTTATGTGCTGGCTGTTCAGCAGAGAATGCAAAGAAAAAAGTTCCATGGAGTACTATGGTTCCTTCAATAAAATGCAGAAAATAATTCAAGGCAATCTTGTGTATGCTTCATATATATATTTATATATATATATTCAGGACACTAGAGAGTTTTTCATTAAGGAAAGTGTTATCAACTGGTTTCGAAACTTCAAAGAATGGGTGTTTGGCAATGGTTTGTTTTGCTGCAATCAATATTTGTACACACATTTGGAATTGAACACTAGAAAGGTTAGAAGGCTTAAAATGCAGGAGGGCCACCCAGGGGTCCCTACGCACATGCTTGGAGGAAACAGTACCCAGCAACTCTACTCCAGAATCTAATACCAGAGGTACAGGACCACCAAATATGGGAGTCTGTACCTCGCTCTTGACAGCCTCGGAAGCATAATTGTGATATCGTGGGGGAAACATATTTCATTTTAGATGGCACCATGTACCACTGCATCATAACATTGAAAGCGGATTCCAAAGGTAATACATTTGTCGAGCATTTCGCCATTTTTGCCCAGGTACCAAACCATTCTTCATCGGATCTAATCCCACCTAAATCTCTTTCCTACTGTGACTTGTATGAATGCACTGATGCCCGAGTGACTTCCGATAGCTTTGCATACAATATAGATATCAGTTTCAGGCAGTGAGGTGTTCTTTAGCACACATGTTCAAACATAGTTCATTTGACCGATAAGTCCATCCCTCTAGTTAGAAAGTTAAGCCAATGTTTCAGTTGTAGATAGCGAAAAATCTCAGTGCTCAGGGCTCTGTGTGTAGTACGGATCTCCTCACAACTGAGGATAGAATGCCTCCCTAGAAGAGAAAAAACTGTCTCATAATTATGAGCTGTCCACCAATTAAAAGCTTCAGGGGATTCTAGACCAGGCTGAAGGAGAGGGTTTCGTTGAATTGGAAGAAGGGGGAGATGTGGAGACCAGAGATGAGCGAGTTTTAAAAATTGAGCGAGTTTTTAATGTTATTTTTTTTTTTAACACTTATTATTAAATTTATTAACTATTGGACATATTTCGTAAATTTTTGAATAAGATTTATAGCCTACAATGTAAAATAAATTTCCATGCAAAAAAATTGTAACACTTTTTGCATGGAATTTTGGACAGAATCAGACCGCTAGGGGGTTAATATATAAACTTTCTGCAGAATTTAGCCATTGTGCCCTCTAGGACCTGCAGAGAATCACCAGATATTTTTGATGAAAAGATGAAAGATATAAATGTAAAATATATTGGAAAATATAATTAAAATTACAACTTGAGAGGTCTGCAGTATATAATGCAGAGTTTTGGTGCCAGTGTGGTGTAGCACATAGTTCAGGGGTTAGTAGTATGTAATGCAGAGAAAGTAAAGTAAGTAAATTTAAACTTAAACTTCCATAAATAATAACAATAAAACAATAATTATGCAGGTGCAGGTGCAGGCCTCAGACAGACAATTTAAAGAGGAAGTAAACCCAAAAAAGACCCAACAATCCTGCAGAGCAGTCAATCCAACCAGAAGGTTCTACTATCGGGTTCCGCGCCATCCCGGCATCTTCTCTCTTCCGGGTTCTTCTTCGTAGGTCACCCGACACAGGCGCAAGATCGGGTGACATAGGTGTGTGAGATCAGCAAAAGGGCTCCTTCTGCGCACCATTATTTTTTAAAAAAAAGTGTGTTGCACCTAAAAAAAACACAAACAGAATTTTTACCTTACATACCAAGGGTTATCTACCCTTTTATGTAAAGTGAAAGTGTAAGGAACACTTTAATAGTGCAGAGATTGTATAGCTTTATTTACTTATTGTTTTTTTGGTATTAGTGTATGGGGGAGTTGGGAAGGCATTGCTGCAGGGAGGTCTGCGCAGCCCATTTTATATAGCAACAGCATTTTTTGGGCCATATATACAGCGACCCTAGGCACCATCATGCATGAAATTTTGGACATATCACAAACAGTTTGCTAAGCATTGTGCCACAGGTCCCAAATGTTTGGACCCAGTGAAGCCACTATACCTCTGACAACTTAAAAGTTCAACGGGCTGCTTCCCAAGATTGGGCTTTCTAGTACAGAAAAAGCAAAATGATGACACAAAAATCAAAAAACTAAAGACATATCTCAACAGAAAGAAATACATTTCATTTGATGTGAAAGTTTGTCCATTCCTCTAAAGATCATGTGAGTCAACTCATGCAAAATGTAGAGCAACAGTTGCAGGAAAATTAAACCACCAGGCTGGAAGCACCTGAATTCATAATTAGAAACAATGACGTCCTAATGGGCAGTCTAAATTAACATTAATTGTACTTATTCACATACAGGAATTTCCGGAGTCTGTGCTCATTGTGCTGCATTTGTCCTCTATGGGAATCTTGTTCTACAATCTCCTTCCTCTTAGGTGCTTTGGCGCTTCCTGCATCCTTTCAGCACCAGACATGATGTGCTAACATTTTCTTTTTGTATTCTTTATTTAGCTTTTCCACAAGAGAACTGACAACATACAAGTGGTAGAAGCTGATAACTGACATTGTAAAAATGAAGAATAAAATTAAAAAATGTTGATAGTTACAAGCTCTATATAACATAATTAGATAATTATAAAAAGAATAGTATGTGAAGTCCATTGAGTCATTGCATCAAAATGTTTTTTTTAAAGGCTGAATGGGGTTTCTGGTAGGAAATATATTTTTGCAAACATTTGATTGACAATGATAAAAAGGAATGGAGGAAAGCCATGTGTGGGGGTTAACAGGAAAGTAGGAGTACGGGAATGAATAGGCTCAAGGGGAAAGAAAAGGAAACATAAAATACAAATTAGGAAAATATATATATCAACATGCTATGCATTCTTTTTATTGTTGTTTTTCATATTTACTTCCAATAATATTTTTATATGCATTGGTGGAACAATTAAAGCAAAGACAGAAATTTAGGGAGGAGTCATGCCCCACAATCTAGAGAAAAGAGTGATGAAAACACTAGATAAGGTGACAAAGATGTTGCGGTGAACGTAGAAGGTTCTTTAAATGCTGGAGCAGGGAAGGATGAAGATATGCATGCATGTCTGGATAGCGATTTTGAAAAATGATATGATTACTTGATGATTTTGAGGCTTGCGGCATTAAAGGTGTGGTACAGAAGTGAGTTCCAAAAGAAGTGTAAAGCCTGGGAGGTGTCTAGGATATGGGAGTGTAAGAAGGTGACCTGGATGGAGGATAGAAGCTTTTATAGAGAAATTAGGATTAGGGTTATACCTTAAAATTAGAAAGCCAATGTTTTGATAGGGGCAGGTTATGGATTTTTTTGAAAGTAAGAGTTAGAACTGGATTATGTGCGTTTTTGGTAGCCAGAGAAGCTATGGCAGAGAGGGGCATCAAACACTGGTTGAAAAAACTTGCTTGTGGTAATAGGCACTAAATATATTCTATATTAAACCATTGTAATGTAAACAGAATATTCTGTATCCTGTATACTGTGGAAAGGGGGTGTTGATTAAAAAATGTTGCCATGATATGCAAAACTATTATAGATATAGGCATTAAGGTCACATTTGATTTGGGTTTAACAATGACCCCCTTACAGTGATAAAGACACATGGGGGAAGCATGTGAAAAATTAGCTTGGTGTGCTTGAAGGGCAAATTAATCATAACATCCCAGCAGTTAAGCACTACACACTTAGCTACTAGTTCTAACATTTTTGTTGGCAATCACATAAAACACTGCCATAACCTTCTAATTTGCTACACACAGCACTTTTTTTTTTATCTTTTTCTTTTCACTCACTGAAACATCCTATTTCCTTCCCTAAGCCTTAGCTTCATCTTTAGTATAGAAGTAAAATAAAGTTGGCATGCTTTTTAAGCGGCTAGAAGTAAATGAGAATAATTTTATCCTCTTTTTCTGTTTTGTGAATATGGCTTTGTAGTTTAACTGTATCTAGGTTATTACATTCTATTAGGACAAGCTACATGTTACAGCAGGGGAAAATAATTACTATCAGATATCAAAGGACAAACCCAAAGCAACCACAGCTGTATGTTAATAAAAAAATATAAAAAAAATCTATTGATGGCTTAAAAAGAGAAAGAACAAAAAACCACTAGCCACAATCTGATCTTCTTGAATCACATTTGATAAATCAATGGCCAGGTATCTCTAGACTGTCAATTAACTCCATTGGAAACATGTTTGATGCATTGCAGCTTCAGCATTAGCTAACAGCTGGTGCGAAGGCAGGAAATCGATCCTTGTGCTTTCAGGTCATGCCATTGATTACATTTTATACATTTCAGCTGACTTTGGGATTAAGAGGAGCTCAAAACATTAGAGTTTAACTTCTCTACAGCACACAAAGAGCTATCAGCAAAGAATGGCAGTGTTACTCTGGTGATAAGGGGCTTTAGGCAGCTTTTGGAATAGCACTACTGTCTAAAATAGATCCCAGTATCTATTCTCTGAATAAAAAAAATGTCCTTCCAGGAATTCAGGACAGAAGATTTTTTTTCTTATGCTGTAACGAGTAAACTCACTGAACGTATGTTTGGCACCTGGAGGTCTCCACTGATATATCAAATTATTAGTAATGCTACATGGTAATACTTTTAAATAATAAACCTGTTGATAGTCTTCTGGAGGATCTTCTACTATTTATTTGTTTGGTTATCATATTGAAAAAAACATCCAATATTTTGTTACATCCCTATATAAATGTGGAAGTAAATACATCCAACAGGCTGCACATAAAAGAAAAAAATAGACTATCATGGGAGGACCTGGAGGAACCAGTTAACTTGGGATAGATCAGGTCCAGGATTGAAACCATTAGTCAACCAATTGCAATTGTCTCCTAAGAGATCCGCTCCAGGTTTGCTCAATCAACCAGGTTTTCCCATGGGAGTCTATCTTCTCAAGTCCTTGTGAGTTTTATTAAATCAGGCCCAATTTATATGAAGGCCCTCCAGGAGATTTAAAAATAAAATAGCAACTGCTCCCCGAAGCTGCCTTCCGCTAACTTTATGTCCACTGGGGGTTATTCAAAATAGAAGGCTGGGGACATCCTATGACTGCAGGGTGTCATGGACCCACCTTATGATGGGAATCACCATGATTCCCCGCACTCACTTACTTTGAGGCAAAGAATAGGAGTGGTGTCATCAGTGTTTCTATCCATATGACTGAGCAAAGACAAAGAGTACCCTTCATGTCCAACTTGAAGGCATCTGTACAAGGGTGGGGTCAGAAACCAGAATTGGGCTTCAAGGTTTTAGATTTATTGTTAGATTATTAGATTAAAACTGAACTCAAGGCAGACATAAAAAAGAATAACTACAATAGTCACTACAATAATAAATGTATTCCTTTGATATCTAGATGCTTTACTTGGTGCCAGATAGACTAACCCATATCCAACCTCCAGCATCAACCTTAGGTTTTCGAGGGTTCAGTCAGAAAGGGTACAATGGTTCATATGTGGTGGAACTGCCCTGTAGCTCAGAATTATTGATGTGCCAACTAATCCCTTAACTGTCTTGTTCAGCAAACCTGTCATCAAACTTTCCAAACATGCCCATCGCCTCCTCTCTTTCATGCTTTGGCAGCCATAGCTAAAGCTTGGCAAACCAAACTCTCTCTTTTGCAGGCATCACATCCAAACTCAATTGATTCACGGTTAACAAAAAGCCCACATATACTATCCAAAATAACCTTTTAGCCCTTGACAACATATATGAACCGTGGATAAAATAATCACCCACTTGATCCTCCCAGGCGTCTGAACCTCCTCTCCCATCCACTATTGTATCCTGTGCGTCTTTATGTTATGTTCTTCTGAATTTGTTTACTTATATGATGCAAGGCATGATACTATGGCCAAAAGCGAACTGTGATTTCTTACCTGAAACTTGATTATCTTTGCTAAACCTGTTTTAAACCATATGTCCTGTTGGTATATTTCTTTTGTACAGGTTGTCCCCCGCTCCCCCTGTAATGTTTGTACTGCTTTTGATGTTGAAAAATCAATAAAAATATTGAAATATCAAAGCTGGATGCATAAGTGGCAAAATTTGAACTGGTACAGCCTCTTTCTTTGCTCAGATGGGAGAGGGAAAAGCAGTAAAAGGAGACAGTAGCCCTGATTTACTAACGCTCTCCAAGGCTGGAGAAAATGCACTTTGATCAGTGAAGCTGGGTGATCCAGAAAACCTGGAATGGATTCCTTAAAATCATTTGCTATTTGCTAGCAAATGTTTTGAACCATGGACCAGATCCAATCCAGGTTTGCTAGATCACCCAGCTTCACTGATCAAAGTGTATTCTCTCCAGCCTTGGAGAGCTTTAATAAATCAGGGCCAGTATGTTGTGCTACAGTGCTAACAAAGAGTATGCTAAATGAAGGAGAGATGAGCTCATCATTTTGCTACTCTTCCTTCCACTGGCTGGGATGGGAAGGAGACTTGTAAGAATTACCTAAATCATATACAAGGATTATTTATGGGGCGGAATTTTGTATATTTTAGGTCTGAATTGACAGGAACAAATCCATTATTGGCATGTAAAATGCTTTCTATATATGTATTATATCTGCATATTTAGCTGTTTGCCTAGAGGTTAGTTTTAATGTAATACATTGTAAAGACAGTATTCCACATTTTAGTGTATCCTTAGAAACTAAGGTTTATATGGCACTATGAAAACCTGGTTTCAAAAAAAAATTGCAAAAGCTATAATGCTATTACTCTGTCATTTAAGGTTTAATTAAATCAGAAGGTCGATGAAGCATTTCAAGTCTTATGTCGTTTCCTTCATGCACTATTAGTGTCTTTACACATAGCTCAATATTTGTCACAGACAATTCCAGGTTCTGATTTACCTTCCTTCTGGGGGCTTTAAATATGTTGGTCTTGCTTGTCTATGGCTGAGGTCTGCAGTAAATTATCACAGCGCATTGCTGAAAGTCTACACAACTCTAAGCAGATACATGTTCATGCCCTGCAATGTGTGCAATGTTACTGAACACAATTTAAATTTTATTTGCACATAAATAATTCATAGATCTATCAGTATGACTTTGGCATTTAAACTGAGGAATCTAACTTTAGCTGTTGCTAAGAAAACATGTAGTCTGAATCTGATTGAGAAATATCAGAACTTTAAGAAATGTAAAATAAATTGGGAAGAAGTAATGAAGAGGAATGACGAAGAGAAATGTAGGTAAAAAAAATGAACGTGAAAACGTCTTCTGGGTGGAATATTGAAGAGTAAATGCTTATTTTGGGCAATATCACACAAAACTCAGCTTTAGTGGAGGTATGAGAGATTATGCAAGAAAGCAAATTAAGAAAAAGGAGAATTGGGAACAAGGACATGGTAGATAAAGGCCATCCAGAAAATGACATCCATAATACGAAGCTCAACATTAACCTGGCAAAATATAAGGCTGGATGCAAATCGATGATGGAAGCAAGAATCCAGTTTTTAAAGACAAGGTTTGGTAGTTAGATGAAGAAGAAGACAAGAACAAGTAAACTTACAGAAAACAATGGATAAGATTGAAGATAGGTAGTCAGAAGTTGTGTCAATATTTTGCCCTGCCTAGGACGGGTTTCAGTGTCAACATAGATCACTAATAATTTAGCTGGGTGTCATAAAAGTTTAGTCCTAAATCACTTCAAGTATGCACGAAGTAGACACAAAGATATGTAGTATTTAGGGAGGAGCAAATACTTGACCTTCCAAGGGGGATGAGGACATTCATGACATTCAGGTGTGTGAATAGTGCAAATCAGCACATTTCCAAATTTCTTTATAGTGTGGAAATCTCTTAAGGTGAATTGATCTGCATCAGACAGGTCCCCGAAATACAGAACACTGGACATTCTTTTGCGTGGTCTGGTCATACAGGGAAGGCAATCCATTCAGTCCTAGGATCTAGAATTAGTAGGGGCCATAATTAACTAGACTTGATCCTGTTTTTAGTAATAGTCTCAGAAGAAATGTGTATCAGAACCTATATTATATCGTTTTAATATTATGGGATCAAAAAATACAGTTAGATGATTTGTTACCTTCCTCAATTGCTGCTGTGTAAGCGATTGATCAGACACCCTATTGGTGGATGTGGCCCAGAGGATTGATCTTTTGCAGAAATCCAGATCCAGGGTAACAAGTAGGTTCTGATGAAGTTAGCTAGACCCTGGAACCTGCTTACTGATACCTTTGGATATGGTGCTGTATGACATTGTTGTGCTGGAATCTGCCATACATTATTAAATGGTTTTCTATGCTACCATACTGCTATAGCTACTTGTGTACTTGTATGCCATACTTGTGTGATCAACCCAGCCTATTAATAACCACGGACATTTGTCAATTGTTTCCACAACTAGACCCTGAGCCTGATGCCAGATCTTGACAACATTTTAAAACACAGCCTTGAATACAATTTTAACAAATATAGCACATCTGATATTTTTTAATTAGTTGTGTATCAAAAGTCATTTAAATTTAGCCCTAAAAAACAGTGACACAGAGAGCTCCCAAAGCATATTGGTTTGTCTTTTATGCTAACTGAACTTTAAAGGATACACAATAAATTACTTGGACACTGTATAGTGTTGATCTCTTGTTTTCCTTACCTAAACACTAGCAATGACATTTATAATACTTATTCACTGTATGGAAAACTAAAATAAAAGGTTTTGGCTGGACTTTTAAGGGACTTAAAGGAGTATAGGAGCATTTTTTATGCTGACCAGGAGTTGATGAGCATATACCATAAATGCATCTTCATGATGGCCACATGTTTTTCACTTATTACTTAATTATTGCCTCTAATTCCATGAGTCTATTTTTTTTATATTAAGGATGTCACAGACATCACTATGTAGAAGATGTGTGTAATACAGCCAACACTTTGATAATGAAAAGAGATACTGAAAAAGTATATGAAATATAGTAATGATATAAACATTGTGTAGTATACCATAATGCATGCTTAAATATGTAAGATAATATTTTATGGTTGGATAACCACAACCGCCTTTCCATCTGGTCCTGTTTCACTCAATCTCTTACAATGTCAGTGGATGAAAATGTATACAATGGAACTGGCTTTACAGAATAATATCAGTTGATTTCATTTAAATGGTGTGTGAAAGTCTCTAATAATCTATCTACCCTCCATCACCTAGTAGGTGCTGGGAGATTTGTGTGAGAGATTCAAACCTCCAAGAAAAATATACCCTGAAATTGACAGACACATTACACAAATATAGTTGTTAGTGTGTGCATGGATTGAGTGCACCTATAAGAGTTTCCATGTGAGCAAAGAACAGGAAGAGCATCTGAGACTTTAAAACCCAATAAAAAGAAAACTCAACATAATTAACATAACACATTTGTCTCTCATTTAGATGGACTGTCCATCTAAACTAAACTAAACTAAATTTATCTGGTCCTCTTTGGGTTTTCGCTCTTCTATGTTTACCCATTTTTTGTGTATTAATTCTTCATGGTCCATGCAACTGGTGGAGCAACAGGGGTGTATCCTTTATCCTTTGTTACTCAGAAAGCTTTGATGGGATGTCTCTGCCCCATTTACCTTTGTTAACACTTTTATAGCTTTCAGTTAACTCCATTACCTTGAGTTCAGCTTTAACAATATAGTAAAAAAATTCAAACAATTAAAGAACAATTTTATGATAATTAAAGCTATCTTTTACTACAATCCAGCAATTTTACTTCTGACATTGACCCACCTGCCACCTTAGTCTGCACAAGCAAACTGTGGCACTTTTCCTTCTAACATGAATTGGGCCACTATACACATGTGCAAACTAAAGGAGAGCCTTCCAGGTCAATGTTGAAGATAAAATCACTGGATTGCAGCTAAAGTAAAAAACTGGGTTGCCTTCGTTTGGGGGCTTGGAGGGCTGTAATAAAGGTCAATTTTAGTAGCTGTCTTTAAAACCATCTGCAAAGGGGCCACATGCAGATCAAAAGAAAGCAGTCTAACATGCCTGTTCTAGGGGTACAGTAGGGGTATCGATTATATAGACTAGACAACTACTGTACGGCTTTAACCAAGACAATGGAACCAACCATGTGCCTAATGTAAGAATGTTCTTTATAAAAAGTGTGTGGACATCTTTTGTTACCCAGCTTTGGGATATATATACAAACAATCAGTGGTTACATACAGTAGGTACAATAAACTACTAAACTAAATGTTTTTAACTTTGTGATTTTTTTACCATCTTTCATCAGGTAGGGGATCTTTTTATTATGCACAAATTACATAATCCCCTATTGTTATAAGTAGCTGAAATTAGCAGGAAATGAAATAAGCTTTTTATTGTGCTGCTAAAGCGTTCTCTGAACATCAGTGCACTCGGAACCCTGGTGACCATTAAAAAAGCCCCACAGACGTCACCTCTTCATCTGCTGGGGTTAGGAAGCTGAGAATGTGCGTCCAGGGAAACAGAAGGATATCCTTTTTTTGGATCTGGTTGTTACTGTACAAAGGAAAAGAACAAGCATTTCTGTTTTATTTGTTGCTTTCAACTAATTGATTAAAGGAGGGTTCTAAACAACCATTTTCAATCATTGTTCAGATAGCGTTGTTTGTAAGCCTCCCGGGGCGGGGTCCTCTTCTCCTCCTGTGTCACTGTCTTTATCTGTCTGTCATTTGCTACCCCTATTTATTTGTACAGCGCTGCATATTATGTTGGCGCTATATAAATCCTGTTTAATTATAATTATAATAAATTGTTGGTATAAACAACACTAGGCCTACCTTTACATTGTTTAAGGGAAGGTATCATGGATTTGGGTTAATTTTGTAATCATTTTTTTTAAAACTGTTTACACTGAGTGTGCTAAAGAGAGAGAATACGCAAAAGAAATTGTTTACTTTTAGACAGAGCCTCTGTTTCTTTTCAATACTGTAGGGCAGTAGTGATTAGTGCATAATCTTCCATGCTCCTGCCTCCTACTTTTGCAATCACCTAAAATATATCTAAATCCTGATCATAAAATTACTCATCTATTTCCTTTTGGTCTGGTAAAGATCTGGATACGAATAGGGCTTCCCTGCTCACTCCTGTGCAGGACAAAGCTTGATGGGGGGGGGCAAGATTTGCATGACTTGCAGAAGAAATCATTTGCTAAACACAGCTGAGGTTGTGGGTGATCTTAAGAGCTGAGCTGATCTGCAGCATCTTGTAACTATTTAATGACCAAGACAAACTCTGCAGTTGTTTCTTTTTACATATCGAAGCACAGCTTGCTCCAGAAGTTAATAAATGTCTAGGCTGCATAAAGTTTTTTTTTTTTTTTGCTTTGTTTGTGATTAGCTCACAGTGAGGGTATTATTCAGTAACTGACATCACACTGCCTGATAATATGCTGAGACAAACATCTGTCCTAATTGCATTTATTAAAATAATGTACCTGTTCCGACTTACATACAAATTCAACTTAAGAACAAACCTACAGTCCCTCATGTATGTAACCCGGGGACTACCTGTATAAGAACCCTATGCCACAATAACACATTAAAATAAAGTGAATCATTAAATAAACCCTTTATATACAGCACTAAAAATGTTCTACACTTTCATTGGCATAATTGCTAACCTGACTAATTAAGCCTTTATTTAAACTGATTGAAATCTTTTTGTTCTATTAGCTCTTTTCTTCATGTATTCTTGTTATGTGATCCAATAATCACAATGGCAATTGTTTTTTATAGAATATTATCACTATCTAAATATATAGGTCTTTCCAGTTTTGTGTTTTCAGGAACAAAGTGAACAAAGACTGTGCAATAATACATTTTATTTCTAACCTAATAGATAACGTATGATAAGTACCTTGCATAACAATGCGCTGACAACTGTAATGTACTGTGTTCTGATCCTTGGCTAGTAGATATGTATAGATGATGCAGGAAGATAATAAGGATCTATGCAGATAAAGAGATTACATAAATAACTGTTTTACTCAGGAAGCTGTGAGTTGATGCAGTGGGAGCTGAGAAGCATACAGAATACAGCTGCAAAGCAAGATAAAACCTGTGGCTAGAGCAAAAAAAGCCAATCATGAAATAAAATAATGTTTTGTTTTTTTGTATAGTAAGTAATCCCAGGAAATGTTGCTTGCTTTTAACAGCAATTCTTACAGCAGCATTTTCTATGTAAACCCTCTACTATTCAGTTGTTGTGCTTTGCAGACGTATTGAAAGCACATAGTATAATCATTAATTGAGATGTTAAGGCAGCTGCATAAGGTACATCTGTTCCTGAGCAACTGAATTATGAAAATTCTGATGACTCCTGACTTCTCTGTTTGGCCAAAAACAATACAGTTGCCAACACCTAAAAATGAATTCCACTTTACTACTCTGGTGTTCTAACCTCATTATGAATTATTTGCTTTCTGTGGTACTACAAAATGCATTCTGGCTAACTGCAGCATGTTATGAACTTTAAATTATTTTTAAAATGCTCTATTTTTTAAAATTCGCATAAAATACAGGAACATAATAATTTGGTAAAAGGCCAAAAAGATGGATTTAGAAAAAAGTTGTTAACATATACAAACCAAGGAAGCATCAGGAAAAAAAAAGTTTGGCAGCAAGTGTTGGGCAGCTGTAAAATATTTTGTATACATCCTACCACATGTTTTTTCTCTCTTGGACTTAGGCTTTCTGACCTGTCTGGTGCTCTGGACTGAACCTCTAGGGAAATGAAAGTTGCAGGAGTTTACTTTGCTGGCAGTCCCTGTAAGATACTGACCTATCGAAGACAGTAATAAGCCCTGAGGAACACTAAAAACAAGATTCCACTTGTTCTCCAAAGGCCTGGACTAGTCGGGAGAGTCTGTGGGGTCAGACTAAAATGAATAGAGAAGCATTAAAGAAGAGTATTAAATCTCAGTCTGGTGATTGAGACCTGTGATATTTGGAGTTTAGCAAGCATACAGAACAGTTTGCAAAAGGTATATACCGTATTTTTCGGACTATAAGACGCTCCGGCCTATAAGACGCACCCAATTTTAAAGGAGAAAAACCTAGAAAAAAAAGATTCCGAACAAAATACTAAAAAATCACTCTGTGTCAATGTATCGCCTTCTAATCACTCTGTGTCAATGTATCCCCTTCTAATCACTCTGACACAGAGTGATCAGAAGGGGATACATTGACACAGAGTGATTAGAAGGGGATACATTGACACAATGTATCCCCTTCTGATCACCCTGTGCCAAAAAATCATACTCACCCGATACCGCGATCCCGCGATGCTGTGGGCTTCTTCTTCTCCTCGCTCTCCTCCCGGCTGCAGCGCGTGTCCCCTCCTCCTCTGAGCGAGGAGAAGCCGACACGCATACCCCAGCGATCCCATAAGCAGGCTGATCCAGCCTGCTTATGGGATCGCGGGGGCATGCGTGTCGGCTTCTCCTCTCTCAGAGGAGGAGACGCGCTGCAGCCGGGAGGAGAGCCAGGAGAAGCCGGCACCCGTGCCCTCGCGATCCCGTAAGCAGGCTGATCCAGCCTGCTTATGAGATCGCGGGGGCACGACCAATCGATAGGAACACTGATCGAACCAATCGATAGGAACACTGCCAGGTGTATTACCATGTCATGGTATCACAGGTACATTTTTACATTAGCAAGCATTGGCTTAGAGTCTTTAATGTATGCAGTTGGGCACCGTTAAAGCATACCTACTACAATTCTTGATATTACAGGACTGTTTTTGGATATGCACCAACAGTGTCCTTGAAAAGGCCAGACCTTTGGTCCTTTTTTCACAGTCCTCCAGTGTAAATGAAGGATGTGTTGCTTGGGAGTAATC
The DNA here is from genome assembly GCF_032062135.1 of Pyxicephalus adspersus. Taxonomy (NCBI): domain Eukaryota; kingdom Metazoa; phylum Chordata; class Amphibia; order Anura; family Pyxicephalidae; genus Pyxicephalus; species Pyxicephalus adspersus. The sequence continues at coordinate 104,334,948 of NC_092862.1, read as the reverse complement.
TAGTGATTGAATGACATGGAGGAGCAGCCCATGAGGAGGCAGGAGGTGTCAGACAATAAGGTCAGCAGCAGACAGGGAACTGAGATAATTTAAACAATAAAATTTAAACATTGAGTGGGAAGCAAAATGAAATACATAAGAACACATGACTTCTGCAATCAGAAATAAGCCACACATACTCAAAGCACTGTATACCACATCAAACTACAGAAGTACTTTAGCTACTCCCACACTCATACTTTACTTTATTTAATTTTTGCACAGCAGGTCCTTTAGGCGGCTCCAGTACTAAAGTTGAAAGGTATGAGGTAAAGGGTAAACTTTACTTTGGAATTTAATTTTTTTAATTTTTGATGTAGTTTTGCTGGAAAAACTAAACTATCTGAACAACTGTGAACCAATGCAAATTCCATCAACACTATTACCAAAGCAACCAATGCTTTCTCCAACCTGATGTACTCACATAGACACTTGGGGCTCCTGTTTTCTTTGGGGTCTACATATAAAAACTGGGTAATGGTGGGTTTTACACAAAAGTAAAAACTTCCCCAGAACACCAATAAAGTTTCATCTTTTATTATTATTATAGAAAAAAGGCATTTGATTGGTCATTATCAGCATGTTTCTCTATTCCTAGTAACCCAAATTCTGATCTTTTGTCCGCATTATCATATCAATTCTCTAAAGGAGCATACCACATCCACTTGGTACAACAAAAAAGAAAGAAAAGTATTGGCAGGACTTTTAATGCATACAAAACAATATATTAAAAATAAACATATTTATTAATTTAATAAAGCATCATCATGACGATAATTAAATTATTCATACATAAAGAAGCTACTTTGATTTTTTTGGTTTAGATGAGGCCATGATTGTTCATTGATATTGACTTGCATCCAAGCCCAGACATGCAGAGGTTTATCCTGATGGTGTAAAGCTAATGAGCATAGGGCCCAGAAAGGAATTTTCACAGAGGGTGCTTACAAACCAATACATCCGAGGAGAACTGTTTGTTAAACACAGCAAGATTTTCCACAGGGCTTAGAGAATGTCTGGATAACATCCACACCATGGAGAAATCTTTATTTGCATAAGATACAATTTTCCCATCTCTCTGCCTTCAAATAGCTAAAAACCAATACATTACTCTTCTGCAATATAAAACTGCTCTGATAACACAGTGGGGAATGCAAAACTTATAAATATACATGTGTGGAAAACAGGTAACTCACACTTCATTATCACTTCCTCTACTGTCTGACACAAGCTTGGCAAGTTTATGGGGAGCATTGTTTTATATCTAACTAAAGTGAGTGAATTATTTCACAGAAACATTCTTATGAACTTTGTGAGAAGAGGAAAAGAACCAAATGAATTTAAAAGACTGAATATACCACATGATTTCAAAGTGACTTCAGCATCTTAATATCTGCAGAACTTTTCCAACTTTAACCCTTGCTAAAGCTAAGACTTTGACTTGGGCAAAGAAACTCCTATAGTACATTGTTTGTTGGCTTTATGTTGTTCGCCAACCGCAGGTAGAAGGCATAAAGACAGAATAGTGCCAAGCATTTACCAGCAGCAAGTGGTGGCATCACTCTCTTACACTGGTAAATACCAGCACTTCACAACCCACATAGGTAAAATATACAATGTATAAGGTGTTGCAATATTCTCATTTATTAGGATAATCTTGTTAGTTGTCTTTTTTTCTTGACCGGGGCTTAGGTTGTCAGCCAGAAAGAAGTACTGTTCTGGCAGTATCTCAAAGAAAATTTGCAATAAATGCACTGTCAGGCACGGAGAGAAAGGACCACTAGGGGGCACTACAGCTTGCACGGAGGTGGTGTGAGCCCTGAGAAGAGCCAAGGCGCAGAGTCTAAGCAGTAACCAGGTTTTCTCCAGAGCCTCTGATGGTGAGGATGTTGCGCCGATGGTTACTGCCAGGTTGCGGTCCTTGGGCACACCAAGGTGGGCAAAACACAGTACCAAATCACAAGGCAGGCGGATAGTCAAGAAAAGCCGGGGTCAAGGCAGGCAGCAAGCAAGGGAGGTCAGGTCACACACCAGGAGTTAATTGCCAGGGATCCAGGAGACAGACACTAGTGACACAGGGGCCACTGCAGGCACAGGAGACACTGTAAGCATCTGGAGGCACGGGTGACTCAGGGATATCCACAGCCAGACAGGAACACTGGAACAGCACAGGGAAGTTGGCTGGGAACCAACAGACTGGACAGACAGAGGAACCACTGAATTAAGCACCAGGTGAACAGGAACTAGCTCAACAGAACTAGGGGCTCGGCACAATGGAGACACGTTGCACAAACGCTGAGTGCTGTGTCTGAGCAGCTAAATAGCCAGGAATAGTTAGGAGCCTATCTCCTGACTGGCCAGCGGAGCTGATAAAGCTTGCTAGCGTAGGCATGCCTGGCTTCAGAACTGGCCCCATGCGCAGGAGAGAGGAATCTGCACTTTAATGAGGAAGAGGTAAGTGTGACATGCACAAAATATATTGGCTGGATACAGTAAAACATAATGATCAATATTAAAACCTTCTAGTGGGTCCTAAGTGTACAAATTTGTCCACACCCCAAATAACAATAAACTGTCCATATACAACATAATTATTAAACATTATGATACATAATGTATCAAAATACATTGGTCCACCTCAAACCCAACGCGTTTTGTGGTTATAAAGCCACTTCTTCAGGAGTATAGTATCAGTAAAACATATTGCCAACCATACTGAAAAATAGATTTTGAGTTACACTTTAAATATTTTTGGGTTCAGTTTAATGGCAATAGGATAGGTCTTTAACTTAACTGAACCAGAAGGAAACCAAAGTTCCATGTACTAGGAAACAGATCTAGAGGACTTCATAGGTATTCATAGGTAAATACATTTCTGCAAGCACTGCAAAATACTATTAGTTCAGCAGTATTTTTAGCACATGCAATTTTTTTAGGCCGGGTCAGGTTCACTTTCAGTATGCACAGCACATTATGCACTGTCGTACACTAGAATGCTTTCCCAGCAGTTTGGTGACTGTTGTACTAAAGCAGAATGCTCACTACAGCTTATCATGGCTTGAGTTCATGTCTGTCAGATAAGCCTATATTGCCATCAAGCTGTGCTCCTGTTATCTGCCTGTGCAGTTCACTGGAATTGCTAATGAACCTTGAAAAGACATATTGCTGTAGTAAATTTCCATACTGTCATGTCTGGTGCCTTAGTGCCATCTCTTTAGAAAGGCTTTCTATTATAGTTCTAGGTAGGTGGCAGAGGGCCTAAGCAGTCTTCCAGCTTCCAGGGAACTTTTATAACACTTTTCCAAAAAAAGAGCAGAAATCTTGGATGGCAATGATTACAAGGAACTGGCACAAGACTTGCTTTTATATACTGCTAAGGGAGATGTACCACTACTTTACATAGGGCAGAAAAAAAGGCATAGAGTTTTATGGCCAGCTCTGGATGCCAAAACACAGCATCTGATGCACTTTCCGAAAGTCCTTGATAATCACTTGATTATGCCAACTGCAGAGACCATCTTACATAGATACGTTTGTAACCTACTCTGAACATTTTTGAAAGATACACACACACAAATATATATATATATATATATATATATATATATATATATTTCATATATATTGTATGTGTGTGTGTATATATATATATATATATATATATATATATATATATATATATATTGTATATCTCATCATCCAGTTTAATTTAAGTTTCAATTTCAAAGTAGACCCAAACTTTGCAAAAGGAATTATACGCCTATGAATAAGAGGGAAACAAAGTAAAATTCCTCTCTGCAAATACCATATTATGTGCAACAACAAACAGGTTATTCACTTGGCACATGATCAGGATGTTTGCACAATTTTTTCTCATTCATGAAGGTCTGGTACACATGGGCTAATTATCTTATTAAATGGGGTAAAGCTATGTAGATTTATTTATTTAATCAAGAGCAAAATCATATTTTTTTCCTATTAATTTTCCTAGTTCATGATTGCGTATTCTTTGCACAGCAAATCTCCTTGTTTAAATCATACCGTAGGATAAGTGAAAATTCCAATTGCAAATTGAAGTTTCACTTTAAAAATGAGCATGCTCAACCCCTCAGGTTTATCAAACTTAATATGTCTCTTTTGCTTTAGTCAGCAACTGAACACTACATTTTATTACTACATGCAAGGTAATTATTAAATGTAATAGGTGCAGTGCTTCAGAGGATTGCAAAATCCTGTTGCGAAGATTCCAGATATGTTTTCTTATACAGAAAATAAATCTCAGTTATAGCTTATGTCATGTTTAGACAGTATCTATTGCTATTAAAAATTCTTGTGATAACCCCACAGGTCCAGACACGCTAAGGACACTAAAACAGCAAAAAATGTCAGCATATACAGTTGTTTCTATCACAATTTGCATGACACTGTGGAGGCAGAATTGGAAAAGTGAGCTCATAATATTCAAAGCAAATTGGAACAAACACTGTCTGAGATTGTCTTGTTGAGGTTTGGGAATGCCTTTAAATAATGCTTAGTTTCAGCTTAAAGATATAAAATATAAAGATATAAAATACATAAATAATGTAATTCTGTAATCATTAAAACAATATTAAATGAAATGTAAATGAAAACAATTGAGTACCTGAACCTGAACTTGTATTAGCAGGGCTGGAGTGCAAATGAAAGAAATAGCACATGTGCAGACATGAAGCATGGTTATAGGAGAGAGTGACAGAGAAATGAGCTCATCACTGTTCTGATTTTACTTTTATTAATATTCCTATAATAATTATAATAATAATAATAATAACAATAAAAACTATTTATATAGGGTCAACATATTTCGCAGCACTGTACATTAAGTACACAGAGACACAGGAGAAGGAGAGGACCCTGCACAGAACAGTTTATATTCTAAGAGGTGGGGGAAGTAGCACAGGAGGGAAAATGAAGAAGAGATAGAGATTAGGCTTTTTAGGGCAGATAACCTAGGTAAGGAGAGAATATTTCTAAAACCTATATATACTCAGATTCAATAAATGATTCAATGACTCCCTATTGAATCTGAATAAATACAAGTTATGCATATGCTTTAAAATATATGGTGCTTATTTATTTCTCTTTCATATTGGTTATTGATCTTGTAATGATACTATATGTGTTTGTAACACCCTGATTTCTCAAAATCTCCTGAAGAAGCCCCCACTGGGCGAAATGCGTTGGGTAAAAGAAATCAATATGCATTTTGGTTTTGTTATACATTGTGTATCTCAATAATGCACCTGAATCATGTCGAAAAGGTATGCTCGTACAATAGCTTCTGTGTAGAACACAGTTTTGTTCTTGTGCTTTTGTATTATTTTTTTATAAATGTATTAATAAAATTATGTTTTAGAAATATTCGCCCCTTACCTAGGTTATCTACCTTAAAAAGCCTACTCTCTATGTCTTCTTCATTTTGCCTTTAACCATAGGCTTGGCAGTCAATGTGGTCAATCGCTATAGTGAATTAATCCTATCTCCTGTACACAATAGGAGGGACCACAAAAGGAGGGACTTTTACTGTCCAATCACATGTTGCAGCAAGTCCAGGATGACATGGACTTAGATGATGCTGGACATAATAATGATAAAAAAGTGCTGCAGGGAAAATCTCTGGATTGACAGTGAACAATGCAGAAAGTGCAGTTTTTTATTTTACTATTTATTGGGATGCTCATTTCTTATCTTGACATTTTTTACTACATTTCTGTTCTAAATAAAACCTGTAGTAGGAACATGACAAAAACATAGGGCTACCATCTCTGCACTCTCCCTTTAAAATGATCCACTTTATTCTAAAACTGTTTGCAGTGTTGAGTTTGAAGTATTCTTTTTAAGTATGTTAAGGAAATCAGACATTAACTTACACTGCAGTGGTAAACAATAAGTGGACAGATCATGACAATTTAACATAATATAAAAGGGTAGCTAAATGTCTTTGTTTTAAAAAAAAAAAAAAAATTTTTTTGAGGAGGTGGTAAAGAATGAAGGTGAACCCTGCGGTCTCCTGGGATATATATAGTTGGCCAGCATGGTGGCTCAGAGGTTAGCACTCTGGCCTTTGTAGCACTAGGTCCCAGGTTTGAATCCTAGCCAGGACATTATCTGCAAGGAGGTTGTATGTTCTCCTGTTTTGGCTCCCCAAAATTGACCTTAGACTGTGTTAATGACATATGATTATGGTAGGGTCATTAGATTGTGAGCCCATTTGAGGGACAGATGTTGGTGCTGTATAAATACTGTGTAATAATAATACTTATGTCACATATCCCAGGAGGCTTCAGGCTGTTCCTTCTGTGCTTGCCCAAGAAGAAGGACAAAAAGCTTTCCCAGAACGTAGTAAGATCCACACTTTTTTGTTTTACATTTTCAGGAAGAAACATCATCCGATCTTGCGCTTTCCCAGTGGCATAGGAAAAATCTGGAAAAAGATTTCAGCACTACTGTCCTGCACTAGAAAGAAGAGGAAATCCAAGATGGCGTGGAACCAACTGGAATTGGATTGTGGAGGGATCCTCAGAAATAAAGGTAAGTGTTTTTTTAATGAAAATTTAAGAATATGCAGCCATTGTGCATATTTAATATTTGCCAAGAGTTGGGCTCCCTGAAAATGATGGAGCCCAAAAATGGGTATTAAACTCATATCACTACTGTTAATTATTCAAATGAACAAATGGTAATAGAAGTGCACAATATGTGGCCTTTACACAGAGCTAAAGCTTTATAGTTTACATTTGTTTAAAGTTTCCTAGTTTGTGATGACTGCATGCAATACTAACAATTCAGGCATTGTTTGCAAGAGACATACAGTATTTAAAGATGATTAAACAACTGATTTTGAATCTGGGTTCGGTCCAAGTGGTTATCCAGAATCCTAGAAATCTGTTTTGCCTAGTCTCAGACAGTAAGCTCTATGCTACCAAAGAGCAATTTAATAAAGACAAACAATTTAGGTCACCTAAACTCTATTCTCATATTTTATTACTCATTAAATATATATATGTAGATAAATAATAGTTGCACCAATTTTTTTCCCGACAATCCAGTAGCAATTTGTAGACCATTAAATGCTTTGGATGACAATTACAATACAACACACTGTCATTTCACAGATGAGAAAATAAAAGGTCATTGATTGCCAGAAGCCCAACTTCAGATCCTCTTTACATTCTTAAACAGCTTCCAGGTTTTATGTATTCAGACAATTATATGGCACATTTTTCAGAGAATGTCTCCTGCTGGGTAATTTTTGGATGAGTAACAAGTCAATTTGCAATGCTACTTACTCTGCCATCTGTATTACACAAGGATCTGCTGCTATAGAGACAGATTACATCAATTTAATACTGTACAGTCTATGTAAAACCTACTAAAGACAATCATATCTAGCTTCTCTTCACTATCTAGATGGAGTAATGCAAACAACAGGGCTGAGTCTGCAAATAGATAATGGGCCTGGCATTGCATCCAAAGAATGCTGAACACATAGATGACCTCAATGTGCATTATGTTCCATATCATTTTAAAATAATGACCTGGAATAGCTTGAATAAGGATAATGACAGACTGAACATAAGCTCGTTCAGCTTCAGCAGCAATTATGATGGGGAAAGTACATGCAATTAGTGTGCCATGTGAAATGTCCAGCTATTCTTTGCTTGCGATTTGTAAACATCATTTAATTACTGGAAAAAATAAATTATTTTAATGACATATATTCCATGTTCGGGTTTTCTTTTATTGGTTTCTAGTTTGTGCACTAAATCCCTTTAATCTTAAAAACAGGCCCTGTTCTTCCCATCAAATACGTACTTCATGTACTGACAAGTAAAGAGGCTTTTCATTGTTTTTGGTTGTGCAAAATATTTATGAGATGGTTTTTAATTATTAGGAGCAATAAAATATTAAAGGGTAGATGGGTGGATAAAAAATACTAAATGTATTGAAAAACAACTTTCAAATCCAGAAAGATAGGCAACTACAGTACATTTCTTTCTAATTACATTTTTTTCCTGTGAAAATTGGGCTTGGATGGTCCTTCTTGCATTTAAGCTTCCCACTTGGTCTTTTCAAAAGATGAGGTTCGGTACAAGCTCATCTTCAATCTGAATCCTAGGTGATTAAGGTACAATGGTCCTGGTGACATTATGTCATATTCACCTGGCCAAGTTTTTTTTTAACCATATTTTCCTGCAAGGCTATGGAACCATCAGGGTTACAGTAGCTAATAATGGGGGCTTTTTATGTGCCCTCCTAAAATTGGAGACACACAGCAGCCAAAGTTCCAGTGTTCTACAAGCTGTAGCAGGAAATGCTGAAAAACTGCATGAGGAGAGATTAAGGTCAGTTAAAAAAAATGGACCAGTAATTTTAATGTATAGCTCATTCTGGATTCATTCCTTTATCATCTTTTTACGTTAGTCTTTTTTTATTTGGAAGTTTATTCCAGGTTTGTAATAATTTTTAGCTGCTGTAACTTCCATAGCAATTTTTTTTTTCTTTAAAGCGTTCCTAAACTCAGAATTTTCAAAAAAATTTGAATTTTCAAAAAAATTGCTGCACCCTTTTTTTAAAAAAAAAAAGGGTGCAGCACCGCCCCCTTATTCTCAGCCACCTAGGCGGTGAAGAATGAATGGGAGCGCAAAGCCTTCTGGGATACCTACATCAGGCATTCTGGGAGGCTTTTGGGCACTCCTTCTGCACATGCACGAACATGAAGGATCCTTTTTGTGCAAAGAGAAAAATTTGCTGATATCACGCCTGTGCAGTGAGATGGGCAAATTTTTTTTCATCCTAAGTCACCTGATCTTGCGCCTGGGTCGGGTGACTTAGGAAGAAGAACCCAGAAGAGAAAACGAAGATAGCGGCACCTGGAGCACCGGCTCCGGGACAGATGCCGGGACGACGCGGGACCTGATAAATGATACCCCCAGAGTGATCGGACTGTCGTGCGGGATTGAAGGTAAGTGTATTTTTTTTTTTTTAAAGTTTAAATCTTCTTTAAGTCTAACCTTGATGCTTATCCAAATGCTAGCTAATTATACAGGAAAAGGAATCGAATAAAGCTATAGTGATTTTCTTGTCTACAGTTTTGTTTCTTTTTTTGCCTTTGATTGCACTCGGCCAACTGCCCTACATTTTCTCTAAGGCATTATTACAGGCCAGAAATTTGTAAAAGAGTCCAAAAAAAGGATGTAAAAATATAAACAAAAGGCACACTGTCACTGAGCAATACATACATACATACATGCAAATATACCTCTGACATATATCACAGTGGTGTATAAAGATCAGCGGTGCACTCATATGAGTCTGAGTCTTATGTCTAGGAATTTTGGTTTAAATGTCTCGATGCGTTGCCTAGTGATGACATACATACATACATCCAAATATAGCTCTGACATATAGCACAGCGCTGTACAAAGATGACTGGTGCACTCACATGAGTCTCAGTCATATGTATAGCAAGTTTGATTGAAATGTCTCCATGATGGTGGAGTGATGGTGAAACATACACACATACATACAAACTCACATACACACACACATACATCCAATTTAATATTTGTAGATTTATATAGCTCTGACATATACCATAGTGCTGTACAATAAAACACTTTGCTAGACCCATCAGTCTCTGTACAGAGGAGCTGACACTCTAATGTTCCCCCAGAGTCACACACTTTTATGATACATTTATATACCTCTGACATATACCACAGCGCTGTACAAAGACTAGAGGTGTCATATGTCTAGCAAGTTTGGTTTAAATGTCTCTATGCGTTTCCGAGTGATGGTGGAACATAGCAAGTTTGGTTGAAATGTCTCAATGTGTTTCCTAGTGATGACATACACACATCCAAATATAGCTCTGACATATAGCACAGCGCTGTACAAAGATGACTGGTGCACTCACATGAGTCTCAGTCATATGTATGGCAAGTTTGGTTGAAATGTCGCCTTACGTTTTCGAGTGATGGTGGAACATACACACACACACATTCATCCGGTTTTATTTATATAGGTATAAACTCAAAATACAAAAAAACATGGAAGGTAATACTCACTGACAGAAGAGACATGCAATGTCTCTTTTCTCAAAAAAAATATCTCCCTGGCTCCTGGTGACTTTCTTTATGCTCTAAACTGTACGGCACATGCACCATATAACCTAGAGCTATACAGAGGTATATGACATCACTGCAATCAGAGCCAGTCGCAAAGCAGGGGTTACATGTTCCACTGTCCTGGACCTGTCATCAATGCAGGGCGACTGCACACAATTCAAGCGTGACTAAACTAAATTTTTTACTTTACATAAAAGGGGGAACCACACCTACATATAAGGTAAAAATTAGCTTCTTTTTTGGGGGGAGGGAGTTTACCATTTAAAAAAAAATGGTAAACCCCCTCCCATTCTGCGGGAGCTTCAGAATGGGATACATACCCCATGGATCCCAGGAGGCTGCATGATCTTGGGCATGAGCAGAATGAGCTTTTTCTTCAATGGGGTAAACAAATGCCAAGCTCACACATGCGCAGTGAGATTGGCACTCTTTTTTTTCCCCTAAGTGCCAGGATGAAGGAGGATGCCAAGATGATGCAGGACCTGATCCAGGACACCTCTGGAGGGATTGATGGATCTGCAAAGGTAAAGGTGAGTGAGTTGTTTTCTTTTTTCAATATAATTTTGCTTTAAAGAATACATAAACTCAGAAATTTCACTTTACATAAAAGGGTAGACAACCGTTTTATGTAAAGTAAATATTCGGTTGTTTTAATTTTTTTTAAATGCAACACCCTTTTTTTAAATAAAAAAAGGATGCAGTACCGCCCCTTATTCTTTACCGCCTAGGCGATCGACAATGAATGGTAGAGTAAAGCCCCCGTGCATACCTTCATCATGCATCCCAGGAAGCTCTTGGGTGCTCGGGCATGTGCAGAAAGAGCCTTTTCACACAAACAGAAAAATTTGCTGATCTCACCCATGCGCAGTGAGATTCGCAAATTTTTCTTTCATCCTACATCACCTGATCTTGCACCTGGTTCGGTTGACGTGAGGAGCAGAAGATGGCGGTGCCCGGAGCACCGGATCTGGGATGAATGTCGGGGCGACGTGAGACTGATACAGAACACCCCCAGAGCGATCAGACTGCCCTGGGTGATTAAAGGTAATTGTATTTTTTTTTTCAGTTTAGTATGTAATGTGTATGTGCATACTTGCTGATTTTGGGAGAAGCTCACCATCCACCATGTAACTACTTCAATCGGGAACAGGAACCTTTACAGATGTACTGTATATCATAAGAAATGTGGGTATAAGTTCCATATTTAGATTTCCTCCTTTGAAAGAGACATTCTAACCCTTCCGTACACTGATCATTTTGCCTTCAGTGAACTTATTCTAAGTATCACTATAAAAAAGAGGAGTATAACATAATAGGAACAGCAGTTCACTCAAGATTGAATGTTTGGACAAGGCCTATGTTAAAACAAAACATTCAGAGGGGTCCCATAAAAGTAAATAGATGTAAAACGTAAAGTTAATAGCATCTATTAAACAGATATCTCAGCAAAAAAACAATTTACTCATCTCTAGGGTCAGCATCAGTCCAATGGCTGTGAGATAGCTATTTATTTGCAGCAGGGACGCTCTTTCAAGAGTGCAGTTTCAGCCGATAATGAAGGCAAAATCGTCCCATTGTGTGCCCAATCCTCTCACTTTAAGAACTCAAGCATGCCACTGAAGACACACAGATCACCAAGTGCACTAGGCTTTAAAATACAAAGAAGACAAGCCCATCAGCAAAGAAAATGAAGCAAATTTTAGCTTATTATTGTGATGAACTAGAAAAACATTTACCGTTTACAGAAATGTCGCTCTCCGGAGATCAAGCAAAGGAATACCTAACCATGGCAACCAACCAAATCAGCTTTCTGGCACATTCTCAATAGGAGCTAAAAAGAGTTGGATTTAATTCAGCACACATAACCAAGAAAAGGGCTCTTGAGATCCATAACTGTCTTGGACACATGATGTCCATTGTTTGGTCAGATGTTTGGAACAGTATGTGCATTATATATGTTCAAGCAGATCATTTACAGCAAATACATATATTTATAACTTTAATAAAAATGGTGTTGTGAGACAAAAAGAAATGCTCAACAGTCAACTGGAAAACTGGTTTGAAATTGGTCTTTAAGCGGAAATTTTAAAACAAGGTAGTGCAACCTTAACTCTCAGAATAGGAATGTGATGTTTTTCAGTTTTATTCCTTACATCAGCCAGTTGTCAGGCTGTAAGTCACATGAGGAGGTGAAAAAAGACACCGATAGTTATACTGACAGCACATTTATATGACAAAAAAAAAAACAGAAAACACAGAGCAGACCAAGTAGAACAGAGTAGAACTTTAACCAATTAAGAAAAAAGGTAAAACTACACTTACAAATGAAAACCAGGTACTACAATTCCCCTACAACTATAATTCTGGATGGCAGATCTTAAACACAAAGCCAAAGTACTCCCTCCGATGAATACTGGCAGAAGAAAAAGCCAATGAAAATGGCATATACCATTATTTTTGTGGATGTGATAAGCCAGAACCAGCATGGTGGAGACTGAGCCACCATGCACCATATATATACTGTTTATACACACAGAGGGTATTTATAGCTCAGGTTCAAAGATCTATAAGTCACTGAGAAGTCGGGCTTGTAAATGAAGATTCAGAGTACAGATATCCCTGGGTTACATACGAGATAGGGACTGTAGGCTTGTTCTTAAGTTGAATTTGTATGTAAGTCGGAACAGGTACATTATTTTAATATATGGAATTAGCACAGATGTTTGTCTCATAAACATATTATTAGGCAGCATGGTGTCAGTTACTGTATAATATCCTCACTGTGAGTTATGAAACAAAGCTGAAAACTCAAAAAACTTTATAAAGCCTAGACATTCATTATTTTCTGCAGCAAGCTGTGCTTTGATTTGCAAAAAGAAACAACTGCAGAGTTTGTCTCGGTCGTTAAAGAGTTACCTGCAGAAGAGCTCAGCCTAAGCTGTGTTTAGCAAAAGATTTCTTCTGCAAGTCATGCAAACCGCCCCCCTTCCCCCTCCAAGCCGCCATCCTGCACACAAGAGAGCAGATAAGCCCATTCCTATCTAGGAGTCGTCCATATGTCGGATGTCCTTAACCCGGGGACTACCTGTACTAAAAAATGTTCATTAGAAGTTGCCTAATTTTAAAAGCCAAGCATGGCACTAAAATAAACATGTGGTTGGCTTGTACAAAGCAAATGTTGGTGTCCCAGGATACATAAGGCTATGAACTTCCTATGTGATAGTAAAAATTGGACCAAACTTATAATGCAGAACTAGGCCCATACTACTCCTATAAACAACATGGTTCCATTTTTTATTTCAGGTGCGGTGCAAACTCTAAATGAACTGAGCTTAGTTTGGTTTTATGATTGGACTGTTCTAAATAATAGACTGGTATGAATTCTATATCTTCATTCCTTTTTCAGATAAAATATACAGTATATTTCCTTGCCTTTCTATCCAATGTGTTAGCTGCACAGATTATCATTAGGAGTATGTTATTGAATGTTTTCCCTTATCTTTCTTGAAATAAATGTCTGTTCCATGGCATTCCATTCTACTGTCTCTAGCATAGGTAAATATAGGGAAAAATTACTATACATCCAATAACCTACCAACATGTAATAGAGTATAGGAAAGGAAAGCAAGGCTTATACAAGAGACACACACCAACATGGAAAGAAATGTACAAACGTTATCCAAATCTAATACAATATCAGGCTAAAACTCCTGTGAGATTAGTAACAGGATCAAAACTCAGCTCCAAGTTAAAAAATATCCTTGTAAACAGATTTTAATTTCTGATTTTTTACAGTATCTGTACACTGTATGTTTGGAAATGTTGGCATTATTCATTTTAAATAAGCTTACAATTTGGGAAGCTTCCTGATATTTGCTAATGCTAGCAGCAGAGCTTGTTTCCCTGAACATTTTTAAAGTACATACACACTCATGGAAAAACTGCTAAAGTATCTATTCTTAGATAAAGCCAACATCAGTGTTTTTTTCTACCTGGTGCTTTCCTGAAGCTTTGAAATTCTGTGGTTTTTAATTCTCATTTATGTAGCCTAGATTTAACCATATAGATAATGTGTGCTTGAAAGATTGTGGATCAACCTATCATTTCTACATATATCTGGCAGTCAGCATGATTTAGAAGTCTTTATTTTACATTTACCAAAAATAGAAAGTATATTATTTAGGTCAAAGCTATATACAGAGAATTCACCAACTGCTACAATAGCATTGCTTGAACATGGGATAGAAGAGAAGAGGAATAGGGTGGAAATTTTTTGCTAACCTTTTCCTGATTTAGAACAAGCACCATCACCAACCGCTAACATATTATATAAGTAATATAAGTTATAAATCAGACTGTAAAAGCTCAGTGATAGAGAGCATGCTTTGCATGCATGTAAATCCTTTATCTAGTATAGTATTAAATAAATTGCAATTATTATTTTTAACACTTTCATTAAAATCAATGGGAGCATTTGCAAGCGTTTTCCAAAGTTTGTAATCATTTAAAAACGGATTCCTTTGAAAACAAATGGAAGAGTTTACAGGTGTTTATAAGAGTTTCAAATGCCTGCTTTAAGGGTTTATTTAAGACACCTTAAAAACATGGTTGTTAAAGGGTATGTTTAAACCTGTTTCTGAAAAACGTGGCTGTTAAACTCTCCTGGAAGCCGCCTCTGCACATTTAGGTTTCCAGAATCGTTTCCAAGCAAAAAAAATTGGGGGTTTTCAAAAGCCTTTACAAGCTTTTATAGAAATTTGCAGGTCTATGTAGATGTTTGGACGGCCAAAAAACCCCAGATGTCCTAGGCCCTCCAAAAGCCCATGAAAGCCAGCAAATAAAGAGTTCAAAATCACGAAGGTGAGGGAATTGAAACTTATGGTAGCAGTGTTGCAGTGTTATGTAATTAGGATGAATGTCTTTCCAAAATTTCTCCAACTATGGTGGGCTCTCCCCATTAAGTTACCAAAGGCTTTTTTAAAAAGAAATAAAGACATCAATACTTTTGGGAATGTGGATCAGTTAGAGTTCAATACTGGAAGGTGAGAGACGCTACAAGGAAGTAAGGTCTCCTCTTAAGGATGCATTAGGAGAGATTAGAGATCTATGCCAACTTCCACATTCCATAATCTATTTTTTTTTCTGGATGCTAAATTCTCAACTAGAATGTAGAAGGATATATTTGTAAAATGTCAGGAAAAGAATATAGGTAAGTTAGAAGATGTAGTAAGATGGAGGAATAATAGATCTATGAAAAAGTGTTCAGAGAACCTAGAACTGCTATCTTAGACAGAATTATTTACAGCTAACACATTTGAGGTACTTTTTATATTATTGGGTCATCCCAAAACCAAACCATCTATTGTTTTGGTTTTCAGTTTGGTCCAGTTGGTGAATACCTGTAATGGAAGATAAGAATAAAGAGAAAATAAGATGTTGGAGAGAGTAAGGGTTTAATAGGGCATATCAGGTTTGGTCTATCTATATTTGGTATTGCATTGAAATAATATTTTACAAAGTAATCCAGCACGAGCTTGCAAAGATTTCCACCATGGTCATTTCTTGGGATACTAACTGCTTATTCTGAGAATTAATGGGAACAATTATATTGATTATTATATTATTATATCCACATAGAATAATGAAATAGAATTGTAGAAATAATAAAAGAAATGGAAAACTATACATTTTAATATGCTAAGAGGGTATGCATTAAGGAGAAGGGAAAAAAAGGAAAAAAGAAAATGTTTATGATAATAAAAATCTTTGGCAAATGTTGATAGAGGGAAATTAGAAAACAAAGAGCCCAAGGGAAAAGAAAAAGAGGAAAAAATAGGCCACAATAGACAAATTAACTGGAAAATCAGACCTGTCCTCAAAAATGTCACCTTTATTTATTTCAGCTCAGAATATTGGCTTACCTGTAAAGCAAAGATGCTGTGCTACTTAAATCACATAATTTTTTATTACCATAAAACATGCTGTGAGGCTGCCTGACAGAAAACTCACTGAAGAGAGATACAATCTGTTCTGCCCATTATCTTACTGTTTCTAAAACAGCTGTAGATCTAGAATAATGCTTAAACCTTAATGTAATAAATCTTGATATAACAAAAACAAATATGTAGACTCAATGTTATTTAACAAATCCCACTCAGTGGGACTAATTTATGAAAGTTCTCCAAGGCTGGAGAGAATACACTTTCATCAGTGAAGCTGGGTGATCCAGCAAACCTGGAATGGAGCTGGTCCAGGATTCCAAACATTTGCTAGCAAATAGCAAATGATTTTAAGAAATCCATTCCAGGTTTGCTGAATTACCCAGCTTCATGAATGAAAATGTATCCTCTCCAGCCTTGGAGAACTTTCATAAATCAGGCTGAGTGTATTTATGTTACCTGAAAACTGCACTATGGTTTTAAAGAAATAACAACTCTGTAGAAACACTTGTTTTGGCTAAAACTTTTTACAAAATTTCAAATATCTGCGCAACACCTAGTATCCCTTGGTTCCCTATGAATGTGAAGCTCCCTTCCTTCGCACCTAGATGGTGCTGCTTATATAACATTTATTATTTGCTGCATTAGTACGACAAAAGGATCATCCTAAAGATGCTGGAGTTTTCATCTCTCAGAGATCAGTTATGACACATAAATTATTTGTGGTTGCCAGGGAAGCTTGGTGAAACTTCTTTCCTTTCCCCCTAGATCCTGTCAACAAAATAATAAATGATCTTTTGTAGGGGAAGAAAATCCTACAAATGCTTGGATGAACACAGAACGCTTATTTTCCCAGGGAACTGTCTAATAGACATGGTTAGAATCAAATTCAAGCTCCTGTGCTTTGCCTTCTAATCTCTCCACAGCTCTTGCCCCCCTTACCTTTGTGACCTGATAGAAAAATTCTCCCCTAGCCGCTCTTTTCACTCCACCAATGACCTACTAATGACTTCCTCACTCATAACCTCATCACACACACGGATACAAGACTTTTCTAGAGCTGCCCCGACTCTCTGGAATGGTCTTCCTTGTCCTATTGCTTGCTCATACTTTCTGAACATTTAAAAGAGCTCTTAAAACCCATCTTTTCAAACTTGCCTACCTGTCTTTTTCTGTCTCCTAAACCTTCACCACTCACTCACTATTCCATACTCCCCCCCTATTGTGTGCTGCTATGCCAACCTCTTAGATCATAGGCTTTTCTGGACGAGGTCCTCTCCTCCTCCCGTGTCACTGTCTGTATCTGTCTGTCATTTGTTATCCCTATTTATTGTACAGCGCTGCGTAATATGTACTGTTTAATAATGTTTAGAACTATTGCCTTCCATTAAAGAAAAATGTGTCCTGAAAATGTAGTGGCAATTACAGTTTTTTCTTAATCCTCCTGAACAGTTCCACAGATATCAGTTGGCAATAAAGTCCACCTCACTCAGCTTTCTGCAATGAAGTGGTAATGATGTTGTAGAGTTTTAAAATTCGCCAACCGGTGGTCTGCGAGGAAATTTTGGTGGTCTGTGGCTCTGGCCAGTGCACCCCCCGAGCAGGGTCAGGGGAGGGACCCCGCTGGGGGGACGTACCGGTCATAGCCACAGACCACATCCCCAGTACAGTTCCCAGACTTGGGGAAGTGGGCGGGCTGTGTCTCTGGACACAACCCGCCTACTCCCCCATCGCAGGCTCAGATCCGCAGGGTTATGTCATAATGACGTCAATCTGAGGGAGGTTCATCCCCCTTTTGAGTGACACCCAGCTCCCCGCGCATGCACGGTCGGTGATTTCACTGGTCCGCGGGACCGAAAAGGTGGGCGACCATTAATGTAGGTTGTATTTGCTTGCATTACAGTAGGATGAAAAATATTGCGAGGGGCATGAATATTAGCATTTTCACTGCTTGTAGCTTGTCAATCAGCACCTTGTCCTGCCCTCTGTTGCTGAAACTTATTGTGAGCTGTGAGGTCTAGGAGGGGAAGAATATAAGGTACATATGTTGGTTCAGTCATGGGAGAACGTTTTTTATTTACTTTATAAACATTTGAGAACAATTTGCATTAACCTTGCATAATCCATCACTTTAACAAGGAAACCCATGGAGGAACATTGCTCAGGGCAATACCTCACCATGTGTTCCAGTTTTTATTTTCAATATATGAGACAAAGACAAACATATAACCCTGGTATCCTGGCTCAGGTTTTCTGCACAGAACAAACCATGGTTGATGCCTGGAAAAACAGTAAACCTGAAACACATCTTCAATAGTCTCTTTAATATACATTACGGAACACTGTACACAA
Organism: Pyxicephalus adspersus; assembly: GCF_032062135.1. Classification (NCBI taxonomy): domain Eukaryota; kingdom Metazoa; phylum Chordata; class Amphibia; order Anura; family Pyxicephalidae; genus Pyxicephalus; species Pyxicephalus adspersus. Next base: position 104,316,449 of record NC_092862.1, on the reverse strand, counting down.
GTTCCGAGTGATGGTTGATTTCCTGGAGTTTAGTGATCCCTTGCCAGGGCTAGAATTAAATGCCAAGCTACGCACATGTTAAACATTTGTTTGTTCAGCTCACCAAACATAACAGCTTCTTTACGTTTCCCAAACTGTGAAGAGCCTTCTTCTGATGCATATCTATAGTTCTAGAGCTGAATGTAGCCACAAATGTACATAGGTTGCCAAAAGTGGGAAAACAAAATAAAGAAAGTGCTATCATGGTTTGTAAATTTTGAGACCCCCAAGCAACGATAATAAAAAAGGTTGAGTAGATTTTTTCACCCTTCAACAATCTGCACATCTATGGCCGCCCCAATCATCTCTAGTTAGTTAGGTTATTCTTCTGACAGTGATTAGTGGTGACAGTTTACTAAACTTTGTACTATAAATGCATTCAGAAATACAGTTAATAGGATTTCTTCTTGTACATGTTCAAATTCAGAACTATTATCTTACCCTAATGCAATGAAAGTTGGACAACCGTTCATCTTTGCTTGCCTTTTCTTTGTTATTATAAGATAAAATAGATGCATGAGAAATTTTTTTTTGGACGTTATAACTCGATACAATTACTTTTCCAATTTTGCTTGACCTTTTGTCAGACTACCCAGTATAATCTGTTCTGGCAAAAAATATATTTCTAGAATGCAACTTAACCTATATAAGCTTGTTTTTTGAGAGGTGAATAAAAGTGTTTCAATGTTTTTAGGTTTTTGTCTATATACAGTACTGTATATGTACAAGGACAGCCACATTGAAGTGTGCACATATCCTGGTTAAAGCATTATAAGCAAGTAAGCATATATGTTCTAGGCCAGGGGTCCCCAAACCCTGAGCAGTCTGACAGCTGGGCGGCGAGAGCACGGAGACCAGCAGTGGTCCACGGCTTTGGCCAGTGCAGTCCTTCCCCTGACCCCACTGGGGGGGGCGCACCGGTCAGAGCCGCAGACCATGTCTTTTGTATGCATCGCAGGCTCAGGGCAGTGGGTGGGTTTTGTCCTTGGATCTATTGTGGCTCAGACCTGAGTGGTCGGGTTCTGACATCATAACATCACTCTGAGGGAAGTTTCTTCCCCTTCAAGTGACACACGGCTCCCCGCACATGCACTGTCCAGAGTATGTAGATTTAGTGGTCTGCGAGCTCCAAAAGGTTGGGGACCACTGTTCTAGACAGAAAAATATTACATGTAAAAAAATTGAGTGTCTTGGCAGCTTCTTATATTCCTTTGGCTTTTGGTAAGAACACCTGGGTCTTCATCATTCATCAGGGTTTCACCAGTATTTTTGCCACCATCATGCAATGAAAATCCTCCCCACTGTGGTCTCCACTGGGGTCAATGGTTGTTCATGAACATAGAAAGAATCATTTTCATTGGATGATGTGGATGTTAGAAGTGGGAACATACTGTACACCAGTGTGTAACTCCCCAACAAATGACACTGTAAACCGTCATGGAAGACATATTTAGGTTACCATATTTGACATCTCTGTCTGAAATGCTAACTACTTCTGATCTGCATTTTATCTGACCAGTGACTCTTTGACATCCCAATAGCCATAAATGCTAGCCCAAAGGGTAGTACAATGTCTCTCCTTTCTCTGGTTATTGGAAGTGGCATTTTTCTTCCTCAACCCAAACTATGGATTCATTATGGAGCTATGATTTCTAGAACCTGTGTGAAATATACCTTTGCCAGGCGAGCTATATGTCTATTGTAATAACAATTGTCAAACAAAGGGAGAAAGATTCCAGATGAGCACCGTAGTCCCAAACCAGAGCATAAGCGAGGGCAACATGGTTATAGAACATATGATGCAGGTCAGAATCCAGGTATGTGGAGCAGTCTGGAAATAGTTATGGTGGGGTATCATACCAGGAGCAAGTTGTAAGGTATTTGCCTGGGGCCCCCACTTTCTACAGGGGCCCAACTGACAGAATGGCATGAGTGCAAAGAGATAGGATGCTGTGTATTTGGAATCCCCACTTCATATTTGCTCAAGGCCCTTTATTTGGAGGGGCACTTGTGCTAAACTTCTTTTCAAAAGGGTATCATGATCTCAAATAAGAGGTGCTGAGTAGCACACCAACCTTAGATGAACTGGGTACAAAGTAGGGTGAGGCTAAAAGTAACCCATTTGTAAGGAGATTATTCATTTATAGCTATCCCCAAGATAAAATTTCTTAATCTGACATAGAATGTCTCTGTAGATGAACTGTTAAAAAAAAGGTTTTGAATAAAAAGTCAACAAAAAACAAAATTTAGGCTAGATAAATTGTATTGCTCTCAACTAACAAGTATCCTACCAAATATTGCATGTATATGTTAGGTATACGAGGGGGTGCTGAGAAGTTCCTGGCTTTGCCCCCTTCCAGATGAAATAGAAAAATAAGTGTGGGGGCATATGACAGCCTAATATCTTAGTATGTAACTGTGCAAATATCAGGTCTTTGTGAATCTTAAAACTGTTTTTTCTTTTAGTGAGAAGCTGTGATGGCAGAGGCACAAGCAAGTTTCTCGTTGTTGAAGTTACAGGCCATCATGAAGTTTTTGTTTCTCCAGGACATTCAAACTGAGATGTCAAAAACACTGGGGGAGAAGTGTCCTTCCTACAGCACTGTCAAAACCTGAATCTTGTTTCAAGATTGGGCATTTCACCGTTGAAGATGGACCCTGCAGTGGGCGCTCCCAAACATCAACTGACAGGCAACCTGCGATACTGTCTGTGAGCTGATTATTGAGGACCAGCGAATATCCACAAAAAAGATAGCCCAGATACTTGACATCTCACGGGAGCGTGTTGGGTTTGTTATCACCACTATCCTAGACATGTGCGCTTTCAGCGAAGTGGGTGCCGAAATGTTTAAACAGTGATCACAAGAAGGAAAGAGTTGAACATCCAAAGCCATTTTGGCCCATTTTGAAGCTGCACAGGACTTTTTGGCTAGGTTAGTGACTGAGGTTGAAACCTAGATCCACATCTATGATCCTGAAACCAAGAAACAGTCAAAGAGATGGCTCCACAGCGGGTTTGCAGCTCGACCAAAGGACTTTTATTTGAATGGTGTAGAAAAGCTGCAACTACGCTGTACCAAGTGCATCAGTCTCAGGGGGGAATATGTTGAATAAATGTGTTATTTCATAACTCTGGCTCTCTTCTTTCTGGGCAAAGCCAAGAACTTCTCAGCACCCCCTCGTAGATAGGATCTATTTATTTGTTACAATAGCCGATACTGAACAGTACAAAAATCTGTAAATATACATGATAACAACTGTTTAGGTTGTTTGTAGTAGTCCATATAAAATTCAGATTTCATACATACTTTTAGCAAAGAAAACAAGAACAATGAGCCCACTTCAGTATCCTGAAGGAAGTATTTACTAAAACATACTTTCCCTGCAACAGTGCTAGTGGTCACAGAAATCTGCATCCTCACAACATACTCATATACACATCAAAAATTATCAGCACACTACAAAGGAGGCATTTCTAATCAATATTGTATTAGCCAAGTTACAGCCTGAGTATGCAAGGATGAAACTCAACACTAGCAGTTCAAAAGAAATAGCTGCTCCAAAGAAATAAATTATTTTGTTTGCAAACAAGCTAGTGAGGCTATGTGCCAATAGATGGTTTCCAAGGGTTCTTCAAGATATGCTGCTCCATAAACCCCATTTATCATATTGTCTGCCAAACATTAATGATTTGTATCAAGAGGCCTACATCAGAGGGATGATCCTATCAGGTCATGGCGCATGAAAATAACATTTGGAATGTTCCTTTTCCTTCTAAGTGAGATGTATTCAGGGCCTAGTTTGAAGTTGGTGAAATACCTTAAGAAAACTGGGGGGTCACTAAAATCTTTGGAATATCTAAAGGCTCAATTCCATCCTCCATCAAAGCAAATGTGAAGAAAAAAACACCAAAGACACCTCCATGTCTGATTTTTTACCGTACCAGGGTTTGCAGTAGCCACTTGTTCTCTAGAGCGTGGTATTGGATTGGATGTTGCATTAACCCAGGATATTAGATTGCTGTCTTATCTACTTACTTCTCTTTAATGCTATGTTGAAATAAAGTGTAAAAAAGGATTTAATGTGTGTAATTCTTTTTCATTCACTGGAATGTAAGGAGATTTACCCTAAGCTTTAAAGATGCGGGTAAAGTAAGCAACTGAAAATTAAATTTGTTCTTTCTCCTTAAAGATAAAGTACTAATTGAGTGTAGATATTACAGTTAGTTCTTTGTTTTTAGATTTCACGTTAGAGTTATTTAGTCTTCTAGTGGAGTCATTGTGCCTGATTTATTAAAGTTCTCCAAGGCTGGAGAGGATACACTTTCATCAGTGAACCTGAGTGATCCAGCAAATCTATGAGGTATTATGCATACAAATTTCTACTAAGTGATATAATGTAAAGTATGCATAATGGGTTTAATGCCATAATTTGCTCATAAGAAATAACAGCAGGAACCAAAAGCTGCAATGCCTGTGAGTATTATTACTAAACAAATGACAATTATTGTTAAAACCTTATAAGAACACTCAAGAATATTTGGAAAATAATCCATTGAAATGCACACAGGCAACACCTACCTGCTCAAGGCTTTAGTTAGTCCCCAAACACATTGACAGTAATTTTTTCCTTTCTATGTTTGATGTATGTTTGTATGTATTAACTGTATGTATGTACATTTTCAATGTCACCCCAACACACCTCCACAATGCACCTGCACTGCAACACAACTCATAACGCAATACACAAAATGTCACAATAAGGTGGGTTGCAGCCTCAATGAAAGTGTGTTTATTGTTGAGTACGGGCCCTTATATGTTGACTAAGCAGTCATGCTAAGTGACAGTAGCCATATGACATAAAACACTGCTGTGGGGTATATACCTAATATACATGTATCTAAAAAAGATAGGGAAAGAAGGCATTATGAAAGATTTCAATGATAAAATCATGAATGTTTATATCATTGTCAAGGTAAAAATAAAAAATATAAATGAAGTACATTTCTGAAATACATATGCATAAAAATCCTACAAAAACAGTAAAATAACTTTTCATCTGGAAGACAACTGTGGGCTGACAACACGCATCTTTTTGTTGGTGCGCATGATATCAGTGATGCCTTGCTAAACTATTCATCTACTTTTTCTCTTAACTCTCCATAACATAAAGATTAATCATTCTGTAGTCCAAGAACAAGAGGACACAGGATGACTCTGAATTCTGATTCATTTCCAATCCAATGATAATATAAACAGATTAACGCCAAGGGAGCAAAAACACATTAACTAGCTAAGTTTTAAAATGATTTGGCTGATTTTCTTAAACAAATGTTCACAATGTTTTACGTAAAGTATAGGATTCGATACAACATTCTTGAACAAAATATATTACAACCAAGAGAGGGCAAATGCCAAGTTCTTCTAATGTAGTGTTCAACTAGGATATTGCTGTAATGCCAGGAAATAGGGTTCACATGTTTATGGTGCACTTGTCTAAGATACTAAATTTGCCCGGTAGTGAGTTGGACACCAAAAGTTCTTGCAAAAGGAGAAAAATGTCTATACAATCTAGAAGTGATACTTATTTTGTTTAAATATGGAAACTAATCCATCAGTGTTTGCAGTTGAAAAGTTTTATTAACTTATTAATAGCTCAAAGTTTTTCAGGTCAAACGTGGTGGTCTTTTTCTATTCTATGTAACATAAAGTATATATACCAAGTGCTCGATGATATCTGCTTACAAAGGTTTAAAGAAAACACAGATTAAGGTAATAGCATTAGCAGTTCACTGATTTGTTTAATATATGAACATGGAACTAATATTCTTTGGCAATCATATTTAGAAGGCTCCTTTGAAAGTTATGCAATGGCTTAGTTTATTACTGACACCTTATAGTGCTAAGGGTTGTGTTACAAATTCTTCATTTTTCCTATCATACTGTATGTGTATTTTTATTAGTAGCTGAAAGTATGTCAAAAATTACATTTTGGCTTTCTTTGTTGTCATTGTGTTTGATGCCTATTGTCTTGTTCACATTACTCACTATTTATTTACACTGTTATCTCAATAACCATAATTCACAAATCGGCTCCACAATATCTTTGTCTGCTATGTATTCCATGCTAGTTTAATGTTTCCTCTAGTTCTGCCAACACTACCATCTGCCGAAACTGTTCTTCTTACCCCCAATTTGGTCAATGGAGATAGAATGAAGCTTATTAGCAGGCAGCTACTCCACTCTCTACAAACTCTGCTTATAGCATATTTTATACTAGTATATATTTCTATTTGCCACTTTTTTAAAACTATCTGCTTACTGTACAGCAAACCTGTTACAATATGGCTGATTTTGACTGGCTTAGTTAAACACGTCTGAGCCATGGGAATCAGACTTTAATGCTCACTCCGAATATAAGATTCTTTGTGGTCCTTCAATACTAAAGTTGACACATGTATCCTAGATTGTAAGCTCTTCTGGGCAGAATCCTCTCCTACTGTGTCACTGTCTGTATCTGTCTGTCATTTGCAACCCCTATTTAATGTACAGGGCTGTGTAATATGTTTGCGCTATATAAACCCTGTATAATATTAATGTATCAGTAATGTCAGAACAACTATTTGTATGCACACATAGCTTTTTCCTGAGTATATTTATTTTTCAGTCACTATTCATGTGGTTTTAAACATCATCTGCCTAACAGGTGCCCTATTTTGCTGCAGTCAGCAGTCAGAACTACATTTATCTGTCTAAATCATGGGAAATGTACATGACACATCTTACTAAATAACCAGCTGCAGACAGTGCATGGTCTAAACATGGCAAACTTGCTATCTGAAAATCCTGAAGTAGCAACCATAAAATGACACACTGAATAAAAAAACTGGTATTTTGGGTTTCATTGAAAACACTAAAACATGTTCCATTGAAACGTCCACAAAAATCTTTTTTGTAAATAAATCATCCAAATTTATATACCAAAGCACAAAACTATGTCTTATATTATACACAGTTTACTTTGATTATTCATTTCTTATTGGTTGCTATAGATAGTTTAATGGATGTGTGTTTAGATATTTTATAAAATCTTACTGTACTATTAAGTCTATCTCCAGATGGTGATGTGGGAAAATTAAAGTCTGTGGCTTGTGATGCCCTGCAATTTGAAAGATCACAACAGACGTCAAGCCGCAAAGTTACAAGATGACCTCCAGCGGCAACCCCCCTTCTTTCAAATCCGGCCTGACAGCTGCTGAAAGCCTTAACTATAGTGAACTCAGATCATACTGTTCATCCCTTCATTTCAGAGAGCCCCTATCATCATTCAAGACATGTGCTAATTGTGCAGATACGCAATGCTTCAAAAGAATTAGCAAGACTTTAATGTGACTCACTTATATACATATTCTTAAAATAATTTCAAAGAGGAGAGGAAAGTCAGGGTTGCTTTTTTTTAAATTCTTAAAATAGACCATCACAACATAATTCATTTCAACAGAAATCTTTTCAGAGGGTTTTATGTGCATTTACGTACTGTAGGCATGTTACTTAGTTGTTAAAGCCACTCTTATGCAAATGTCAAAAATAGTTGATTCTGCCATTTTGGATGTGATGCCAGAAGCTCGGCAGAAATTATGGTTTACACCTATAGCAAGTTTGAAGATCCCTTTCAAAAATGTTCAGTGTTGTGTTCCAAACAGAACAAAATGGAAGCAGGCAGGAATTTCAAAATACAAAAAAAAATGTTTAATTACATTACAAGTCAAAAATTACTAATTCTCATTGTAAAATAGCCTCTTGGACACACACACACACACACATTTTATATATATATATATATATATATATATATATATATATATATATATATATATATATATATATATATATATATATATATATAGATATATATAGTATTTATTGTAGTTTTACTTCACATTTGAAAAAGTATCAAAAGTGACCCTTTCCCAAGTATATAAACGTGTTTATAGTTACATTTTGAGTGACATACCTCTTTTCCTAAAATGTTGGCCTAAGCAAACCAAATAGCTCTATTTTGTCATGTTTATAGCCTAAGCCCTAAAGCTTTTTTTGTAATCCCCCCCCCCCCCCAGCACACAATGATATGACTTCTTCCCTGTAGAAAGTAGTGACCCATGACTTCTACACAATAAACACAAGTATCCCCTTGAAGTGTGGGCTGGGACCAGTGGTGGACATAGCCAACAGTGGGCCCCTGTGCAGAAATGACATGGTCCCCCCTTCCCAACCAAACTGATTTGTAGCCCTGTTGGTTGAGAAGGGCCCGGGGTCCTTGTGTAGCGGCACAATATGCACCACCTTATGTCCGCCTCTGTGACTCACCTTCTAAATGCTGCCCGGCAATGCCCAATGGGGGAATAAAATGAACTGATTGGAATAGAGTATTTTTTTCACAAATGATGTCCCTAAAGCACTTTTAAAAGCTCTTATCTGGCAGTGTTGGCATCATTGTAGCAACATAAACATTTAGGCCACATAGCACTTTCACCATAAAACAACCTTTTGGAAAATGTGGTACATTGTGGTACTGTGTGTTAGCCTAATTCTGATCTAATGTCATGGCACCTTTCTGGTGATGGTATTCATAAAAATACATGCATCTGGCTGGCCCTTTGGAGGCTTTGTGAGCCCTGTATAAAGTTCACCATGACCATCCCTATAATACAGCATGTTTCCTTTTAAATAGATCTGTATTGTACAAGAAATAGTTAATGTAAAAAAACATTTTATTTTAAATTAATGATATCAACCCAGTGCTTAACAGCAGGTGCAGTCACCCACCATCATTTATTTTCCATTCATTAAATCTGTCTTCTTTCTTTATTTAAACATCTCCTAGTGCTGTGAAAGAGAAGAGGTAAGAATTGGAACAAGAACACTCAAGATACAGACAAGAACACAGATCTTACATCAAATGTCTTTTTCACAGCATGAATTTTTGACATTTTCCATATATTCTATGCCCTCACAGTGCACCAGGTTTCTTACTCCAACCAAATATAGACTCTGCAATAGCATTCCCAGCTATCACACATAATCAAACAAGCACTACAGCAGTGAAAGCATTAATTCACTGTTCCCACTTCAAAGGAAAGCCATACACTTTAAATATAGTGAATTGAGGGTCATAATTCTAATCTTTTGTTTGAGCTCCCTATAGTCTATACTTCAGGACAAAAATAGATCTTAGTGTACCCACCTTCATTTTCACCTGCAAACGTCATTGAAATATATATATATATATATATATATATATATATATATATATATTCCCTCTTCCTTTGGCTATATTTTTCTTACCTTTTTAAAAATTTTAGAATAATTTTAAAACATAATACAACTATTATACAACTACTCTCCACTCCAGAGAAGAGAGCCTGGATATATGAGTCGCATTGCAGTTACTGGCCTAATAATGTAAATGGAGCTTTTACAAGCTAGTAGAGAATGGAAGTCAGAAAAGGCTGAAGGTTGAGGACTGGTACCAACAACCAGGAAGCTAAATGGTAGTTACATTACAATAACAATTACATACTTTGCATGGTGCTGCATTCTCTAGGGATGTTGTGTACTGGGATATCACTTACACTCATGTACACCAGTATATTAATTACAGATCTGCTTACACTGTTTAGTCTTTCCATGACATGGACTTCACAAGACATCTGACGGTGTCCCGTGGTATGACAATAGCAGAAGATACTTTGAGTTGTGAGTTGGAGCTTCCATGGATTGAATCAGCATATCTTATACAGTAGAGGCTTAATGAGACTTAATGAGATCTGGTTTTAAATCTGAAGTCAACACGGTAAACAAATTTTTGATGTTTTTCATAATATTTTTCAACTAATTTTGCAATGTGGCATAGCATCCTGTATGTGTGTGGCAAGGCATGTATTCTGCTGAAAGAGGCCACTATCATTAGTGAATAAAGTTACTCTGAAGGGGTGTATGTGGTCTTTAATAATCTTTAGGTAGATGGTATGTGTCAAAAACATACACATAAATGCTCTCATAAGAACATTGCTAACCTTATTTCTCTACCTCCGTGGCCTGTCTTTTTCTCATAAGGCATTCTTCGTTTGGTAGTAGAGCCCGGTCAGCAATGGAACTCTGACTGATCTGCAGTTATGCAGCACGTTGTGATGCGCTGTGTGATCTGAAAACTTTCTCTCATGGCCAGCATTGGGTTTTTCAGAAGTTTGTTCAATAAAAGATTTTTTTTCAGATTGGACCTGGTGGGCATACCTATGCTTGCCATGTGCATTCATTGGTCTTGGGAGCATATTAGCTTGTCGCTGGTTACCATATGTCCTTTTTTGATAGGTACTAACTATTAGGTTGTTAACCATTTTTAGCAACATAATTCAAACTTTAGCCCTGGCTCACCAGAGGTCCATGGCCGTGTGTCAGGTGGTTCCAAACCGTTGTCCTAAACTTCGCTGTTGTAAAATTGTTATTGTTTCCACTGCTGCTTTTTCTTAAATGTTACTTCTCCACAAAAACATAGTTTTGTATTTCATATCCACAGCAGTTGTGATTGCTTTACAATAATTAACATACCAATTTGCTTTTACTGCTTTTTTTGGCTTGCATGTTGTTAAAAGGAACTTATACCAAAAACATTCAAACATATCCCAAGCTAACATTTATACAGTGAGGGATTTTATTCATTGAAGATGCTAACTGGTATTATCCAGGGACTAATGCAGGTGATACGAAGTTTCAGGCATTTTCTTTCATTTTTAAATTTCAGTTTTCAAATGAAATACATTTTCTTTTTATAAAAGACCCTTAGAAAGACCTTTACACTCTCCTTTGTAACTGTGAATGTGAAATGTAAACCATTACAAGCGCATTTCAGGACTACACATGGTGTATGTGTACTTGCTATTTATACTTATTCCTTGGTGTGGAATCAATCCATTTGGTTACTGTGCCAAGAACATGGACACATGTCCCATAACACAGCATTTCAATGTCATGACATAAAGCACAGAATATGAGGGGAACATTCCTCTGCAATGGAAAATCCAATACCCAATGCCATTTTCTAAACATCCATCATTTACAGCAATCCTTCAATGCCAACAACTGGATGGAATTTAGGTTTCTAGCAGCACTGAATCTCCTCCTGCTTACCATACTTATCTTTTCTATTATTGAAAGTTTAAGAGAAACATTTTTTATTTAACTTTTCTAACTAATAAATCAGTATGAAGGTAAGTAGGAATAAAGAGGCATGGGAAACACACAAAGTTACAGGAATCACAAGAGGCATGTATGGAACTTACCCGCCCTGCGAGCCTGCGGTGTCCCTGGGGTTCCCAGCCACAGAGGGAGACCCCTCAGTAGCAAGCAGCATAACCAAGGCTGCTCCTCTGCTCACAGCTTGTCTGTCTCTGCAGGCGGAGGGATCCGCCCTGGACTAATTCCTGGCCAAACTACTGTTCAGCCAGGCGGCATCCCTTGCATCTCTATGCACATGATTACAGAAAGCCCTGTTCTCAGCACTCCTTTGGATGTGCAAAGTAGTGCACGTCCCAGGGGTGCTGTGGTAAGAGGTGCGCGCACTACCACGCGTGCCTCTTGTACCCCCTGAGGGTGTGGCACTCGGCTGTCTCGCCGCGGGGCGGGACATAATTAGTTTAAATTCCCTGCGGCCGATTCAGTTACTCTCCAATCAAGTGGCGCAAGGTCATTGGTCACTCTGGCCATTTAAGGAGAACCTGTCCTGTAAACCATTGCCCGCTATAAGCCTCTATGTACACAGTGTGCTTGGGTGCGTTCCTTGTGTTGGTTAACGTTTCTCTAAATGTCATTATAATAGTGACCTGGTCTGATACCTGACTCTTGCCTGAACTCTGCCTGTCCTGACCTCGGATTGTTTGTGACCTCTCTTGCCTGCTGCCTGCCCTGACCTCGGATTGTTCCTGACCTGCCTTTGCCTTACCCTCCTGTACTACGCTTCGGACTTGATTTCTGTAAAATTCCGTGTCTTGTTTTATGACTACAATAAAACTCGATAAAAGGACTTTTGGAGTTGGCTGTGGTTTGTGTGCCCAGGCGCATTACACATAGGCTGTAGATACTTTAAAATATTCGGTAGGCGTTTAATTCAGGGGCTTTCTGGATTCACAGTATGTTAGATATCTTAGTTTAAATTAATCAAATATTACAGATATGATGCCTTTCTTTGGTTTCCATTTCACCGTATGCTTCTCCATTCTATCTGGTATATCCACTAACTCCTCCAATGAATCCTTTCATCCCTAAAAACTTCTATGATTTTTTATTTGTTTAAACATTTACTCAATTTTTTTTCATCATCAGCATTTCTCCCCTTGTTTGACATCATTCTATTATGCAGTCATTTGATAGCCAAAGTACAGAATGGAGGTGGGTGGATGCAGGCCAGAGATTGATATTGGAACCTGTGGTTAATATTTACATAGTAGATTGTCCAGGGATGTGTACAAATACCTAGATGTACATGTTCTATGAATTTAGCAACATTTTGGAAAGTAAGATAAAAAGAATACCCATCCATTAGTGAAATAAAATTAAAAACGCACTTTAGAACTTCCATTGCAGTTTACTATACACCATGGTTTTTTTCTAGATGGTGGGTAGATGGTACCATGCAGACTTACCTAGTATTACCTAGTATTGCAAGTTTTATGTAGTTCACATCTGTTATATAACTGATATTTACAGATTTAGAAATTATTGCCTAAGTGCTGATAGTTTGAACAGCTCTGCATGATATTCCTCAGTAACCTAGAAATCCTGTGGATATATTTTCACAAGTAGATTGTGCTAAGATACTAATTAGCATAATATTATAATTTGTCAAGTAGAAATGTAGTAGTATAGTTTGTAGAAATACAGTTACAATATTTAAAAACATCAACAAAACTCTTGTTTTCTCACACTGTCCCCTCTAAAAGATTTCATTACTCCTATTATTTTTAACCAGCTGCCTGGAACTGTAGCCAAAGCAATTTATTTTGGTAATGGATAAAGAATGGAAGAATTAGAACCTTAGTGTGCATTTAGATGCATTCAGCTTGGGTTTGGGAGGTACTGAGTTTCCTTTCATCTGTTGGATTATATGTCATTTTTAGGAAAAAAACAAACTATGTAAGTGTACCTTTCCATGTGTCTTCTCACCCTTTAGCCCAATCAAAAAATTGTTTTAGGAACAAGCTGGGTGCATTTCTAGATGCACAGAATATAACCCACAATTAAATTTAAAAAGGAATGAGACCAGGGACTGTTGATTAGTGTTGGTCGAATATCTCACTATTCGATTCGACAGCTGTTCGATCGAATAGGGGGATATTGTTCGGTTGATCGAATGTCGAATTCAAACACCATTAGAATCAATGGTGGGAAAATTTGGGTTATTTTTCGGGACTGTGAACAACTGCAAGGGCAATCAGGGGAGCACAGCTGAGAGCATCAGGGTTTACCTTTCCTCAGCCAATCACAGAACACTAGAGGTGATGAATGGGGAGACTTATCCTCATTTAACCTCTAGTACCTGGGATCCCACACTGACAGGAGGATTCCCACGGCTGTGCAGCTGTGGGAATCATTCTGTCATTGTGGGATAACCTGTAAAAAAATAAAAGTTAGTTACACAAATCACACATTGTTTACACATGAACTTGCGTCGTCAAATCCCGTGTTTTTTGGGTTGGGTTTTGTTCGAATTTGAACAGCCATTATCGGGTCGAATATAAGGACAACCCGAATTCAAACACCAACATTACTGTTGATCCAGGGAATCTTCAATTGCCTTAGGAAATCAGGAAGGAAATGTTTTCACTGATGGAGTAAATTGAACCATGCTTTCTATTTTGCCTTCTTCTGGATCAAGCACACATATATACTTCTGTCTAGAATGCTATGCTTTTTCCACCTGCCTTTGACCATTGACTGTAATAATCTGTATTGAGAAAAAATCAATTTTGACATGAACAGATGACTTGGTAAAGTCTATGTATACAGCGCCCCAATTTTGTTTGTTACCTTCCGCATTCTTCATAGGGAAACACACAGAAGAAAATATATAATAACAAACATTCTAACCCTTTCTTACTTTTTCTTTGCACCCAAGGTGACCTTTGTTTCCCTATTTTCATGAAATCTAGTTTAGAGACCTCAGTAATCAATAGAGCAGTACATTCCTGGTTATATTGTGATTTCTATTTAGCACCTGCATGTTACAGGTCCATCATGTAGGCTGGCCAGTATAAGACTTCATTTAGACTACAGTACACTAAACAGCATGTTTCAGAATAGAAGGTGATGATTTCATTTATGTGCTAATAGTACAATGACTTGTTTGTTTCCTACATATCATTATTTAGAGGTTCACTGTTACCATGAATACTAGCCAAGTTTTCACTCAGTATGAAACTTGTGCTTATAGTGAGAAAGGACAGAGGAAGGACACCGAAGAAACACTTTAGGTAATTTAAGCAGATAGGTCTGTTTGCTTAGTAAATTGAAAATATGTTTATCAGTAAATATATTGATTAAAATTACCTTGTACTTAGTACATGTTTACTAAAACTGTAGGGAATAGCTACAGATATAAGATCTGTACCAATCTGCTGTATTTTGTCAATTTGTTTTAATCTATTATAGGAATACAGATCTGTGTAACTCATACAAAATATGTCCTTTCTGAATCTGAACATGCAACAATGCTGTATGCAATACTGCTATTTGTTCTGTACTTTCACATTCTTCAACCTAAATATGTTTCTGCATGAAATAAGCAATACCCCCCCCCCCCCCCCATTTTTGTTTTTTTGTAAAAAAAAAGTAAGTAATAGCTAAATACATTAATTGTAATATTTGAGGAACTGGAATCGATCCACACAGGACACAGCTACATGGTCCAAAAGGTTGCCTTTATTTTGACTCAAAATAGCGTCCTTCAGTGTACAGGAAAATCAAACTAAATCAGGGAAATATGAACAGAAAATACAAGTTTCCAGTTTCCAAGCATTGCTACAGGAGTGCTACCAACTTGCATCCCAGAATCCTAAATCCAAAACTATTTCTGATTGGTTTACACACCCGAGCACTCATTTATACTCAGGTTACTCAGCCTTGTCTCCGAACTCCATTCCCAACTTAGATACAGTCGTTCTTTCATTATATCTAGCCAGGTGCTTCTGAGCTATCTCCAGATCCTATCCTGGGAAAAGAATGGAGTGTTTCGCCCACCCATTCCATTCAATACACTCCAGACCTGGCACGAAATAAAGATTTGTAAAGCTGCAGTTCTGCCATTAATAGATATTATATTTCATGCTGATATTGCTGTGTAATATTGCTCCCCTCCTAGATCTCCATGTCCCTCTGCCAGTATTTCAGGCCTACTATCTACCCCTATGCATACTCAACTATACATGTTGTATGCAAAATACAATCTTAATGGCTATTCAGAAAGCTAATAAGAAAAAATATTACAGATTCACTCTATGGACTGCTGGAATTACAGCTAATTCTGGATCTCCCTCTGCAACAGAGCAAGGTGGTTTTTGATCAGTTTTTGGCTAGGATTAAAATTTTTAACTGGTGTTTTTGGCTTTGACGGCTATGAGGAATAGTTTTCTAGTACAAACTATTACTCTAATACAGGTAGTCCCCGGGTTACGTACGAGATAGGGACTGTAGGTTTGTTCTTAAGCTGAATTTGTATGTAAGTCGGAACAGGTACATTATTTTAATAAATGCAATTAGGACAGATGTTTGTCTCAGCATATTATTAGGCAGTGTGATGTCAGTTACTGTATAAAACCCTCACTGTAAGTTAATCACAAACAAAGCAAAAAAAAACTTTATAGAGCCTAGACATTCATTAACTTCTGGAGCAAGCTGTGCTTTGATATGCAAAAAGAAACAACTGCAGGGTTTGCCTCTTTGTCATTAAAGAGTTACAAGATGTTGCAGAACTGCAAAAGACTTCTTCTGCAAGTCATGCAAACCGTCCCTCCTCCCCATCAAGCCTCTGTTCTGCACATGAGAGAGCAGGGAGACCCATTCATATCTAGGAGTCGTCTGTATGTTGGATGTTCTTAATTTGGGGACTACCTGTACTGCTTTGAAAGGATCCTAATCTTCTAACTTCATGCCTAAAGTTTAGACAAGAGGCAAATATTTATACTTTCGGTATTCCAAAATTTTTTTTGTTCATATGCAATATTCTAGGAGTTGTAAAATGTGTTCCCTATCTGAAGTCCTATCCTGGATCTTGCACACCTTTGTCAATATTATTAATATTAATAAACAGTATTTATATAGGGCCAACATATTACATAGTCCTGCACATTAAATAGGGGTTGCAAATGACAGATACAAACAAGAGGACCCTGCCAAGAGGAGCTTGGCAGTGGGATAAGAGGTGGGATAAGCAGCACACACTAAGAGGAATATTATTGTGGTAACCTATATGGGTAATTGTGTAAAAGCAAACAATATTCGACAAAACAAATGTACAATTTATTTAGGTCCCAAATAAGCTAAACAATGTTTATATAGAACGAGTCTAGATAAATAGTGTCTTTTTAGGCAAAGAAATGATTAGATTACAATTTTCTGATGCAATTGAGAAAGCTGATGTAATTTATTAGTGTTTATTGTACAAAGTATTTAATTGGGCTGTAGGTGCATAAGACTATATTCATTACAGAACATACTGTGAAAAACATTACCTGTGAGTGAAGACTACCAAAAGCTGAATACTAGTGGAAGACAACACTTTGTCATAACACAAACACAGTTTAAACACCAAAAGGTGACACATTGCCCCAGGCAGTGACCTTAAAATACAGAACTTTATATAAACTGGCAGCAGATTCTGAATGACCTTTTATTTAGCCAGAAGCCCTGGAAGCCTGACTTTCCTAGAACAAGCAAGACTAGGAAGGTCAGAATTAGATAATTCTCTACAAGAGAATCCAACAAGTAGCTAAGCACAAAGTATTGTTGAATAGTAACATTCACTTACATAGCCTGCTCTTTTCTTAGAAATGCCATATTATCCAACAGATGAATGCATGATAGCATGAAACATGTCTTGTCAAATGTCACAACTAACTTGAAATCGTTGACATTCAGTCAGTATAGCAGAAAGGAGACTGAAGGATCTGGAATAAAGCACTTCTCCTGGGCTGTACCCAAAGTATGTGTATATCTCGAGCCAGTATTTTTTTTTTTCTATGCAATATAGAAGTAGGAAAAAGTTTAAATTACTACGAGTTTCACAAAATCACTCTAAAGTCAGGGAAATCAGACAGTTGTTCCAGCTTGAGAGTTTTCCTTTATTCCTTCCTTTTTGCAGTGACAACTTAGTGTTTTTTTTTCCTTTCTTTGACTTTTGGTTACAATAGTTACTAGGACAAGCAGAGAGTAAATCTCCATGGCAGTGGCACATACAGCAATAAAACTTTACTGAATGGCTAACCTTCTCTATACCATTTAATGAAGTAGGGGCAGAAAAGAATGAGTGCAAGCAAAAAGGAAATCTTCCTTAAATTTTCTGTTTCAACTTCTCCAGTATACAGCAATCAAGACCACTATCATACTACAAGGACAATTTATCCTCAGAATTATGTATAATTTACGTATAAATAAAATTTTTTAATGCTTAGTCCTCACAGGTATTAAAATGTATATTGGGAATTTAAAGCTAGCTTTACCTTTCTTCATCCACACTTGTAGAGATTCCTTTCTTCCTATGAAATTGCATAGTCCCATTTACTAAGTCCCATTTTTATCTTCTATACAAGAAGCATTGGAAGCTGTGACAGGTGTCCCTGGCCTACTTCATGTTCTAATTGATAGACTACAAGAATCATCAAGCCCTCTCCCACAAACCTTTGCTGTTAATTGCCCTCCCCATGCGATTATTTGCCTCCCATGCTTTCAGTCATCTAATTTCGGTGTTGCGTGTTGGTGTTTACGTAGGGAATTTGCATTCCTTCATTGCATAAAAATGTGGCAGCATTTCTGTCCAATTATTTAATAACATCTTTTTTTTGTATTTCTCCTGTTTTAAAGATGCTGGATTCACTATTAGCAACTACAGTATATATTTAACTGGCTTCATTACATGTAAGACAGAAGAAATGGTGATGGACAATTTCAAACCCATGATTTTGTGTATACAACACAGAAACTAGCCATTGCATCAGAATAACTTTGACGTACATCAAAGGAACTCAAACGTCTATTTATTTTCAATATTGCCTTGTATACATTATTTATACATTATTAAAGCCAATCTTCATGCCCAAATTACCACCAAATTATTAAATAATTGTTGTAATTATTATTTTCACAAACTTATACATTCTGCATATCCACTCATGCTGTTCAAATATCTTATTATATATTGGTCTTTTTCTGTCCTTTAAATTAATTCTTTTGTAGAAGGGGCAAGTCCTACACTAGCCTGCCCAAATGCCATGGCAAGAATATGTTGAGCCCAACACTATGAACCAGATTATGGAAACCTTCACAGCTGGTCAATCTATTGTGGGGTATTTTCAAACATGCTATAGGGAGCGTAACTTCACATATTTATGTTCGTTGTATTATTGTATCTGTACGTAAAGGTAAATTGACTTTTTTAGTATTGGATAAAGTAGAAAAGGTGGAAGAATCTATGCTGCAAAGGACAGATTTATTCTTTATATTTTTCCTGAAATGCTTGTCACTAAGTGAAAAAATTCTCCAATGGTGGTAACTAATCCAAGGACAACTCTGGGATACAAATGTTGATCACTTTCCTGTTGTATTATTAGGACAGGGGTAAATGGAAGTCCCCCTAGTGGGGTGCAGACATCAAAAAAAGGTTTAAGCCTTCTCTGTTGTACACAAAAAAACAATAAATTGGCTGGGTTTGCAGTTTGGATTTAGGTAAATGATTATATACAAGAATTTGTTACTGACAGACTGTGTGCCATCCTTTGCTGCCCCAAAGTTAACTGCCTATTTCTTCACTTGACATCATTTATTTTCTTCTACTTCCACAACACACAACGGTAATGATGATCCTTATCATACCTAATATACAATATCCTACTGTATTACAAGGTGAAAATGTCACATCATACTTAATTAGACCTCTTGACAGAAAGCAGAATTGCAATGCCAATCCAGCGTGTATGTACCTGTAAAATGTAAATGATATAATATTTTTTTATTGCATATTTCAAAATTTAAATAAACTTATGTTTAAACTAACCTTTGTTAATAAATAGCTTATTAATACAGCTGTGAATAACAAATACACTTTTCAAATGATTTATTATAAAGAAAAAACTATTGCAACTACAGAGACTGGCAGGATATGGTCAGCATTAAAAATCCCAGGGATCAGACTTTTAAATTTGATTTACTATGATCTGGTTTTACTCCCAGAATCCAAATGAGTCATACTGCATTTCTCATGGGGGTAGCTTAACTACTTTTAATTTAATTTCCAGGAGCTGGGCCAGAAGACTGTGATATAAAAAGATAGTGACATACTGGTCAGCATATAATTTAGTTGTACTTTAGCAGTGGCCAGGACTAAACTGAATGTGAATTTTGTAGATGACAAGAAACAAAGTTTGCATTTACACTTTGTTCATAACACTGATTCACTGTAGGTTGTGGAAAGGCTTGGTAGCACCAAGTCCTGCTTGTCTTAACTAATTATGAGCTCATTTAACAGTTTAAGCGTCTTACATAATGAGTTTTCCTATTGCTGTCTGCTATCACATTGTGTCTGGCAGAATAGAAAAGGGCAGCTAAAGGCTGATGGAAGTTGTTTGTATACACTACCACCTAATGAACTGCCGACTGAAAAGCTGCCATTCCCACATCACAAGTTGTGTATTTCCTTATTGCTATGAAGACTGCCAAATGTGAAGATGTACTTAGCCTTTGTTTGTTTAACCTGGAGAAATTACCCAATATCTGCAGCCTGATAAACATTACATTGAGAAAAAGAAAAAAAAATAACCAGTCTCCACTTGGTGACAAATTTACATTGCAAGGATTTTGGGAAACTTGTGGTAGACTCATACCTGTCTCTGTTCTGAAGAAAGCATGTTGAAATTTAATTAGTTAGCCAAATTATTTTTTCTCTTACTGTTTAATAATGTTTAATAATGAGTTCTCAAAATGCAAATGGAAGGAATTGAATTAGCAGTCATGCAATCACACTACTTTTTTTTCCTTTGGTAAGAGATAGACCTATCTAATCAGCAGGGCATGAGCTTAGCTGGTTGCACAGCTGTTGGTTTGACTAAAGCTGCGTACACACCTGCAATTTTTCTCGTTGGAAAGGATCTTTCACGATCCTTTCCAACGAGAAAAGACTGCACGATGCATGAACGATGCTGTACATACAGCACCGTTCATGCTCTATGGAGAGGGGAGGGGGAGAGCGACAGAGCGGCACCCTGCTGCGCGCTCTCCCCTTCCCTTTCATTAGGATCGGTCGTCGTCCATCGTCCATGGATCCGCCAGGACGGTCGTCGGACGATGGACGACGACCGACTGTACACACGGCAGATTTTCGCCCGATAATTGGCCGATACCGATTATCGGGCGAGAAAAATTTGCCGTGTGTACGCAGCTTAAAGCTACATACACTTGTGCAATAATTGTTTGTGAAAGATCCTTTCCAGAGACTGCATGATGCATGAATGAGTGCTGTACATACATCACCGCTCTGCTCTATAGAGAGGGGAGAGGGGGAACGACGCAGCAGCACCCAGCTGTTCTCTCTCCCCCTTTGCTTCCATTAGGATCGTTCGTCGGCCATCGCCCGTGGATCCGCCAGGACCGTTGTTCGGACGATGGACGACGGATTCTCATCCGATATTGGCTCTGAGCTGATTATCAGATGAGAGCCATTGGACGTGTGTTCGTATTCTAAGAAAGGTTCATTTCTGGACTTGCAGAGAGATCACTACTTCTTCACACAAAGCAGGGAGCCCCACTTTTCTGCTGGTTTTTCTACTCAGTCTGGGGCTGTTTTAAAAAGAAAACAAACTGCAAGATTTAAGCAAATTTTGGTATGATGTACGTAATCTGTTTGGCTGATTTCAACTAAAAGCTCAGTAGAGCTTTGTATGTTTTATTTTGTTTGGTACCAAAAGTGCCTGCTCCTGTGAGGTGTACCCAGAACCTCAATGCAGCTAATGACTTTTAGCAAGTTGGTACAGAACTGTACAAGCCCTGCTGCAATGTCACAGATACCAGAACCAAACTGTGAATGGTGATGATTGGAGAAGTGTTGCAGATGGTGGTGGTTAAAGGCAAGTTATGGAGACCACAGTATCAGAAACACTGGAAATATAGGAACAAACACTTCAAGATGCTTGCTATTGCCATACTTTTCTAAGCTGCAGCAAAGGTAATGTTAAATACAAGTTATTAGCCAGGCTCTTAGGACTGTAGGCTGACCCTTTGTAACGTCCTTCTCTGTATGAAAATAGTTGTGTTCCCATGACAGCAGCACACACACTGCCCAAAATGGTTTTCTGTTTGACAAGTTTAACAACTAGGGATTTGGCTCACTAGAAACAGCTGGCAAGTTAATGCAGTGTGTGATCAAGCTCATCTCTCATTTCTCAAATCAATAAGCAAATTTGGAATTGAACTGCTGGCTTTATCTTGACATGATAAAATATTTTCAATTCATCCACTTTAAAATATAAGAAGGCTGTTTCAAAAATGAATCACAATTTAAAGTGGAACTATACTTAAAATCAAACAGTTATGAGAATGCAGCTCTTTATTGCAGAAGAGACAGTCTCCTCTGTAATAAAGCAAACTTACCTGTATGTCTGCAGTTTTCTGTTTGATTTACACTGAGCTTTGCATGTGCAGCTTAGAGTGCAATATATACAACACCCATGTGAACTTGTGGGAGATACGTGAATAAGGCCAGGTCAATTGAGTGATTATTTGTTACAACCACATACAATTAGGCGCTTTGCTTTAAATTTGGCTATAATAGCTAATTTATTAAAGCTCTCCAAGGCTGGAGATTATACACTTTCATCAGTGAAGCTAGGTGATCCAGCAAACCTGGAATGGTTCTGGTCCAGGATTCAAAACATTTTTTAGCAAATGAATTTAAAGAAATCCATTCCAGGCTTGCTGGATCACTCAGCTTCACTAATGAAAGTGTATCCTCTCCAGCCTTAGAGAGCTTAATTATATCAGGCAAAAAGAATCTCATTTATATCAATTTATAAACCCAATAAATGTCCTCTATTTTTCTCTTGATCATTTCAGGTGTAAATTGTCTACAATAATGCAAATGTTCCATTTACACCATTCCGCAGTGCAAAGCAATATGCATTGCATTAAAACAAAATGCATGAGCAGCTGTTTTAAAGAAATAGACTGAAAAAGCACACAACAATACAGCATATACTGCATGATTTTTTTTAGCACATGACAATGCAAAGTACAGTACAGGAGCATTGCAGCCCACTGTAGATTAATGCTGTGGTGCAATAAACTTTACATTGTATTACTGTGTGTTGCAGTAACATTCATTATAATGTGTTTTATGATGTGATTATGCCTTTTTGTCTTCTATCTGTGTATCAATTAACATATTATGCAATCCTAATCTTTTACCAAGAAGCCACAGTAATAAGCAAAACGATGAATGAATGAAGTAATGATGAAAAATCAGGCAAATGTTTCCAAAAATAATGTAATATAGTTTAAAGGAAGCCCTACCAATTATCATGGATACACTATATGTATATATATATATTAAGGATATAGAAAAACTGACTCACAGATTTGTAAATCTTAAATAAAAAACATTATACTCTCCCTTTAATCCTAAATATGGATTGTCACAACATAACCTTTGCCTTCATGTTTAAAGTAGTTGATAATATGTTGCTGGAAGGAATTTGGCTATAGTCCAGCAAGAAAAAATGAATGTCTGCAAGGAAGATGGAGAGCGGAGCAGACAGAAAGGAAGGAGTTGGCAGCAAGGCTACAAGCAAGGTTTTATGCATGTTTTACCAACCTTGGCTAAACTACTTTGTAGGTGAAATTATTGAGGAGTCTATGTAACAGGAGTAGAACCTGCACCTTCAAGACAATTAGCTGCAGACTGATTATCTCCTATGTGATTACTATTACCCTTTGCATGTTTGCAAGTACAAATGCCATAGTATGTCCCCCCAACATATATTTGCATAACCATTCTGTAGATATCTGCAAATGTATTTGTAGTAAAGTGTTTTAACTCTTGCTAAAATTTGCAACAATTTGCAGACTCAGCAGTATAATTAGTTGTTGGCCTGTAAGGTACCAGAAACCCAAACATCTTTAGTGTGATGTGTGGGTGTGCTAATCTAATACCTGCTAAACACACAAAAAACAATATGCCTGGCTTCTTCTATTTTAGTGAGACTTACATACAGCTACATACACATGCAAGGGTTGGATGGGATAGAGGAAGCAGAGGGTGAAAATACAACCGGTAACATTAAGTTATTGTAAAATGATACCAACTACCTTTTACGTGGTGGTGATGCATGGAACAGTACATCAACATAAATAACAAATAAATGTGTTGTAAGTATGACACCTGGAGTCTTTAACAGTGATTTTTCTAACCTGGTATTTTGGGGCAAATCTTTCTATAGAAAACATTTGTTGCAGGAGCTTTTTAACTACCGCTTGGGACTGAGCTACCACCTGTTATTTTCCAAAAAGCCAAGCTAATACAATAGATTTGGGAAAGGAACAGTTAATTGAGAAATGTAAAATGTTCAATTACAATACCTCCATACAGTGCATCTGAAATGCCACAGGGCCGTCCAATTTCATAGTTTAGAATTTCTATTTAAAGAATAGGCAATACATGAAAAGGTTCTTAGCTAATGAATAATATTATCAGAAGACAACAAAATTTAAAATTAACCCTCACCTAGGTAACTTAGATTGAGACAGGAACTAATGAATGGTACAGCACTGATAGAAAGCCTTAGACTAATCTGTCATCAGTTGCAGCCCTTTGTGGCTTTAAGTCAGCTATCATATTGTTGTCGGCCAACCTTTTGGACTACTAGGCCATTTCAGGAGGTCAAGAAGGCACATTAGGCCACAAGGAAAGTTTTTTTCCAACGGTGACTGCAAAGGAGCAGCCTCAGTCTTCCGCTCATCCGCAGTATAGTCCCTGTACGTATGCGCGTGCTTGGCATCGGAATACCCCTTGAGATTCGACCGCTTGAAAGTTCTGTTGGTGTGGTTGCACACTAAACACAGGGCTTTGTTGCCATGTTGGACGAAGAATAATTTGTCTGGCCATTCGGGGTTGAAGACACAACGTTTGAGGTCATCCTTCCAGGGACTGGTAGCTGTGCGTTGCTTCTGCTCTTTAGACATAGTAATTGGGGTTACTGTGTAGGATTTCGATGATATTGTGATGATATTAGGCCAAATCCAACAATAAATAACTAGGGGGGGTGTTAGGCCGGACTGGAATACTGGCTAGACTGACATTATCAGTGTAAATCAGCAATCGAGACAGAAGTGGGTGAGATAGGTCCTCCATGATGCCATCAAAGACCTACAAAGCTTTATGTGAACCTACCTAGGCTCTGTAAAGTATGGATGGGTTCTGCTGGTTCCAAAAAAAAAAACTATATATTGATTTGCTTTGTCACATTAGACTGTTCAAACAAATTACCATTAGATAGCCAAACTTTCAAAGGAATAAGTAGATATTCCTTCGAGGTCCTTGCCAGTATAAAGGTCTGTCCAACTTTTTTAAGATTTTATCCAGTTGCTTTGTTAGAACTGTGAATATAGATATAAATAGTCATTTTATAAAGCTCCTGTACTTGTATCGACCTTTCCTATCCTTTGATCTAAACATTCTGCTCCAGAGAAACTAAAATGGGTGTCACCTCAGTGAATACCAACATGTAAGAAACATGATCAAAAGCTTTCTAGCTGCCAAAATCCCATCTCAGTATTTCAAGATTGTATAGACAAAAAACATTAATGGGCATTTATACTTGATAGAAGGCACCATGAAAATGTGTGACAGATATCAACTAAGCAGTTACAGCACAGGATGTGACTAAACAGGCTTGTAAGTTTATTAATAGGTCCACAATAATGTTGGATACAGGATGAATACATATAGATAAAACAAGCAATATTAGTAGTATATGTGAAGCCATTTTTTCTGGTTAGCTAATGAATGAAATAGAAGTTCTGGTTATTTTGTTATTTATTTCTTTAATTTTAAAGGTTTTTATTGTTTTAATAAAAGTTAGGGAAAGGGAATGTAGACATTACAAAATGTGGGCAAATATAAAGATAAGTATAGAGGGGAAAAAAGGGTGAAAGTCAAAAAAACCAACAAAAGGATTCAACTTTTGACAAATCACATCCTTTCAAAAAAGGTCAATAATGAAATGGTATAGTAACAAGTTGTAAAGTATTGTATAGCTGAAGGACAGAAAGAGAGAACAATGCCAAATGAGTGCAAACAGATAATATTAAGTCTATGGTGTTTTTTTAGGAATTGTTTTAAACAATAAAGTAAGGAAGAGGAAAGTTTTTTATGTATTTAATAATATTGTCTGTACCCCTACACTTCCTATTCCACAGACGTACCAGTGTTTCTCCAAAGTTGAGTGAGCCCCTACCTGGAACTATTACTGGAACAGGTGCCCATTGTTCTAGAACAATGGTAAAATTTTGGATATTCCAACATTTTCTGTTCTGGTCATTGACAAGGGCCACCAAGAAAACTAGAAAGACTGAATATCCCCATCAGCAACAAAGACATTGATGTACAAAATAAACATAACAAGGTTTGATCCTTTTCAAAGCTAATGGGCTTTCATAACATTTTATTTATTTGTGCTAGTACTATACTAGTAAATATAATGATCCATCATAGAAATCAGAAAAGTACTATTCCTGCATACAGCTAGAAATAGAACACTCTGGCAGTGTACTTATTAACCCAATATTCTGAGCAGAAGAAAATGAGCCATTGCTAATGTTTCATGACAAATCTAATTCATCAGCTGTACAGAAGTACACTGTATTTCCCAGAATTCAGTACCCAGAGGCCATTTATTACGCTGCCTGCTGCTCCCTTCACTGAACTCAGTCAGACAATGACAGCATGTCATGTGTAGAATTCTGTACATATTAAAAATTTGCTAAGGATTTCTTTAAATCCCTAAATGTAAAATCAAACTTACAGTACAAAAGACAAGCCGATGTGTCTGCAAGTCTTTCAGTTTTGACAGGTTGAGCCTTTAATTATGTTCTAAACTGCAGGGTGATTGAAAAATGATGTCCTGAAAAAGAATTTGATTCCATCTTTACACAGCAGTTTCCAGTGCCTCAGGCAAAACTTGTCATAGTTGTGACATGCCACCAAGGCCGCAAGCACGACTCCACACAACATAGGTCAACATTTGATTAATAAGCAGAAGAACCCTACATCTAAACACTTAGATAAATGGGAAGCTCATGGGTTATTATTTTGCAATGGAAAGCCAGCTGCCAAACTTTAAATTATTCTTGAGGCTTTTACAAAATCTATGTTTAACTCAACAGCAATGACTGATATTATTACTATGGCAAATGTGTGAATGTTAAAATTATTTTTCAGACAATTTTTAAGGCAGTGAAAACCTTCATATGAATGTATACCTTTAGTAAAAGGCCAAGAATTCTGAAAATGTAGAAGGCAAAATGAACTAGAACCATAGTATGCAAGCAAGTGATCACAATTACCGTATTTTTTGCCGTATAAGACGCACTTTTTCTTCCCCAAAACTGGGGGGGGGGGTTTAGTTGGTGCATCTTATACGACAAATACCGTGTTTCCCCGATTTTTGATAAAATAATTAAAATAAGACACTCACCCGTGAATAAGACATCCCCCGATAGCCGATCCTGTGTGTGTCTCCTC
>NC_092862.1:104254109-104288836 GCF_032062135.1 Pyxicephalus adspersus | reverse complement strand
TAATCTTTCAGAATCTTTTTTTTCTAGATTTTCCTCCTTTAAAATTGGGTGCGTCTTATATTCCGGAGCGTCTTATACGGCGAAAAATATGGTAACATTTTATTTACCAAATTATTCAAATATAGCTAATGATATATTCTGACCCACAGTATGATTTTTCTACATTTGGCAATATAATCCCTTAAAGGATGGTTGATCCCAACCATCAGAGCTATATGGGTTTGTTTGATATCCTATTCCAAAACTTTAGGCATTATTATGGAGCTGATGTCACCTTTATTACCTGAGAAGGCTTTCTGTAAGATTGTAGAGTGTGTCTGGGAATTTTCACCAACAGCCAAAACAATTTAGTGCAGTCAGGTTTTAATATGAAATTGGAAGACGTGGCTCACAAATGGCATTTCAATTCATCCCGAAGGTATTCATTAGACTTAATGACAGACCACATTAGTTCATTTATGCCAGCTAATGTGTTTTATGGACCTGTCTTTGTGGACATGGGTTCGGGTCCCTTCTGTTGCCTCAAGGCTGTAATATACAATTGTCTAAAATGTCTTTTGTAAGTTCTGATATTGAGTACCCTTCACTGGAAATACCTAAATTCATTTGGAGGGCTGTACACCTACTTTTGGACATATTACTGTATTTACCTTCCTTTCACTTTGTTCTGCAGTTCATTTAGCTTGTGGCCACCTTTAGCTAAAGAAGGAAATCTTTTTCAATAAATATACCCTATATTCCTGTGTGCAATAAGCATTATTCAACCACGTTGGCTGGTTGGCTAACTTTTGACTTATACTTTTGTTCAACTGTAAAAGATATGAAAAAAGAAGAAATTACTATTTAGAAACTTCACAAGACAAAGTTTTTCAACTCATATAATGCTATTATTGTGCTGCTAGCAGAATCCCCACAGTCAGCACGGCAGGTGGTAGAGAGAACATTGCGCTCAACTAGTCAAGATATCAAATCATCAGTTGGAATCCCTGCAGCATTTTCAACACTTTGGTATATTGGAAAGTGCAAAATCATATATAGATGCAAAATGTGAACGATAGATTTCACATGAACAGCATTCCAGCTGTCATGGTTGGTGTATAAATCTAGTATTTTTCTCATGTGGATAGAAGTCCATACAATTATAATAATAATAAATAAATGTATAAAAAAAACATATTGAGTTAAGTTAATAAATGTGCCTATAGGTAGGGGTGAGAAGGTGTCTCTCTCTTCTGCTCTCCCATCCTTTTCTGAGCACATGGGGGTGATGCAAAAATTTATAGCCCCATGCAAACTTAGATACAGCCACAGAGTAAATATTTTTCCAAAGATTGTATAATCATAAAAATACACATGAACCCACAATAGATTTAAATACATATTTTTTTAACCATGATTCAAAATTTTTGTTTTTGCTAATACAATTAATCTGGTTAAAAGAAAACTCCAGAGATTTGCTGATTGACACATAATTCTCTAGTGTAACAAATTGTTAGATGACTCTTCAATCCCCCTACCATGCCGAGAATGAACTAAATTGATGTAGAGAAATGATTGATATCATTCCAGTCTATAAGAGCTGACACAACTGGAAATTCTAATCTTTTAAGTGCCCACTGGCAAGAAGTGGGAGGCTGGAAAACAGTTAATAAAGCAAAAAGCCAGCAGTTTGATTCCAGACTGGTCTTTTGCCCAACACTCTGTTTAATTTGCTGCACCAGCAGATCTGAATGGAAAATGCCCTTCAACTCCTATAAATGCTTTATCTCTCTCCAGAACACTTTTACATGGTCTTCCCTCATTTAGGCAAAATAAATATTGGCTTTTGACGGACCCTATTATTTTCTCAGTCACTGTATGTTATCTCATTATTTCCATGTGTTACAGGAGATGGGGGTCATTTTTACAGCTCTGTAACCCATTCTTTTTAGATTTATGCCATTCTACAAACAGGCATTCAGTTCACCAAAGTCAGTCAGTTCACCAAAAAAGTAATATTTTAGTACAATAGTTTGTGTTCACCTGAAAGTTCTGGGAGTTCTTTTGCACTTTTATACAATTTATCTTCTGCCTTTACAGTCTTTATTATATTATGTAAGTACATATATACTCAAAACTCCCATTAAAAAAAATCATAGTTTTAATTACAAAACATGTAAAAATAGCACAGCTAATATTGTGAAATACCATTATTAGGCAAAACTTGATTTAACTTGAGTTAAACATTAATTTAATTTTAATTTGCTTCTGTTTTTTTACTGTGAAGTCAGGAAAAAAAACAGCTTAATAAGCTAAACTTTTTATTTAGCTAAATGTTTTGTTTCGTTTTTTATAAATTATCTTTTTGTTTTAATACCTTATGTTGCCAGCTTTCATTTTCCCAAGAAAGTGTTTGCAAACTGGGATTGTTCTGTACACCATGTATAAAACACCCCCTAAAATCCTTTTATCTGCTAGTGCAACTGGCTTACGGCCTTTTCCTGCCTTTTCATTTTCCAGACTTTTAGAAATCAAAGAGGACATAGTAAGGCCAATATTATTATCATGGTTCAATATGTCATGTGTAGCTTTTGTTTCCACTATAGAACAACAGAACTCCTAGACAAATAGTTGGGGTGTGATAACAAGTTTACACTGCATCCGGTAAATTCAGGTTAAATTTTAGACTATAGCTTCTGGTCTCAAAGAGTGTCTATAAAATGTCCATAAAATTCATCTGGACACCCCTTTTTCAGAAAGTTTAGCTGTGTCAGACATTTTACAGGATAAAACATATTTCAAACTAAGACGAGTACAAACATCAAATATGCCTGATTTCATAAAATACCTGTACTTATGTTGGTTTAAAACATGATTTATTGCTAATGATTTAAGTAAATCATTAAAATAAAGGCAATATTTTTCACGTGACAGCTAAACCACTCCACTGTCCATTGTAGGCAGCATCAAAATCAGCTGTGGGATCTATGATAGACTCTATGATCAAGCTACACTAGGAGGTGAAACATGTCTAGGTGTGCCTATTCTGTGATCACTTTGGTTCACCGAGAGCCAGTAATGTTTGGAGGTTGACACAGATTCACAGTATGGGGCCAGCCATATCCTCTGTGCATAGATGTGGGAATCTGGTGGGAATCATAGTCAAGCCTGCACCTGCAGCTGGTTTCAACGCTGCCTATAACATTTGTTTGGCAATTATTACTGTATGTGCCTCATTGTAGAAGGAAACAATTTCAAGTATTACTTGTGATAGCTGGGTTGTATAGGACTCATCTACCTGGAAAATGCAGTCAAAGATTTTTAGAATTGCCCATTATGTCATAGAGATGTTTTAGCAATGTGTGATCTTGTAATAATAGTTGCCTTCTTCCCACAAAAACAATGGTCCCAATCACTGACCAACGTTATCACTGATTGTATCATTTTTGTATTCATGAATAGCTGGCACAACATGCACCATGTCAATGCAAATTTTATGCTGTGTAGTCATCTACCTTCCCTCTGTAGCATCTGGGAAAACCGGAATATCTGACCCTCTGAACCTTACCTAATTCTTTCTTTACACCTCCACTCAGAGGGTTCTTGGACTTGAACATGAGACCCTTAACTTTCCTGCATTGTTGCAAACATTAAAGCTTTAATGTTTGCAACAATGCAGGTCCAATCCATGAGGTAAAGGATGACAAGGTGGAATACCAAAAAATACAGAAAACCAACAATTTTTTCCAACAACAATAATTGGTATATGCATATGCATTGATTAACTGTTTTTTTTTATATATTTTTGGAGACATTAGAACAGGGGTGTCAAACTCTGGCCTGCAAGCCAATGTCCTTTTTTAGGTCCACAAAGGAATCCTAAATATGAATTGCAGCTGCCCCACCACTGCATTGAAATAGCGCTGCTACTACAATTCCCAGCATCACTCATCACTCTATAGACCAGCAGCCTCTCTCCCTTTGCATGGCCCTGCATTGGACTGCTTTATAGATGCAAGTAATGCCAGGAGTTGTAGTAGCGGCATCACTCGTGTCTATAGACCAGCGGCCTCTCTGTGTGGCCCCACATCAGACTGTTTTATAGATGCAGGGAATTGTAGTAGCGGTGCTATTTCAGTGAAGAGGGAGTTCCAGCCCCTCATAACATTAAGCCCTGCATTGGACTGTTTTCTTGACGCAGGGAATCGTAGTAGCGGTGCTTTTTTCAGTTTCAAGTTTGGCCCTTGACTTTGTCTAAGTTTTTCATTTGGCCCACTGTGTATTTGAGTTTGACCCCCCTGCATTAGAATGTGAACTATTTTGGCCAGCAGCAGCTAAACAGGTCTTTTCATTCGATAAAACAATGTGTAGTAGCATGAATACTGTAAAAATATGTTGTTGCAAATTGGTTAACAAAGCTGTTAACAGATCTGCTGGCTTCTAATATCAGCAATATTATTCTAGAGTTTTATATATCGCAGTAGGGTTTAGGATGTTTTTACAACCTGTCTGCAATAAATCACAAACCTTCACCATAAGGAGCTGGCACATCGTCAATGGGCCATTAGTTTTACCAATTCATTTTTTATGCACTTTACTGTAGATTTTGTTTTATTATTCACAAAACAAAGAAGCTTCCATTAAGAGGAGTGTAGTTAATTCAGTTTGTTTCTTCCGCTATCAGCATGCAAAGAAAAATGAATCCCTAATGAACAACTGATAAAGGCAAATTAAATGGGCACTGCATTCTATTACAAAAATGATGCATTCATTTACATCTTATGAAAGACAAAATTTTGTTTTTTCTTTTAAGAAAGCGTGTACATTAGCTTGTTGTTTAATGTGTTGAATCCTGCTCTGGTTTTCATTGAGGCATAAAGCAATTCTAATATGTCTTTTAAAGAATGATTCTGTGAAAAGAATTGGCTCAGACACAATTATAGAGTTTTATAAAAGCATTTCATTAGATACTGACATCTAAAGTTCTGCTATAAAACATATACAATCAGGTTGTAGAATATGTTAAAAGCAGAATGAATACAGTTTTTTTTTACCAGTGTTAATGATTACAAAAATTATCAGAAAAATGGCTGGATGCTCTATTTTTGTTCTAATATGTTTTTATGGATATGATATTTAGTTTACATCTTTCGTATGTAGTTACATAAATGTTCAGGTTGAAAAAAGACATAAATCCAACCTAGAGAAAATTGTATTAAAAAGAATAAATGGTCCTTTTGGTTCAAGCTTTACTTCAAACTTATTCAGGTGATCCCTTGCTGATATTATACTAGGAGATGCTTTTCAATGTAGTGACCACTTTGACCTCAAACCTTTATAGAACCCTTTCTACTCCTAACAACCAAAGTAAGGTCCCTGCTCTAAATCCATAAAGAACCAATTTCTTAATTCTTCTAAATCTTGACCTCATAATTTAGGCCACTGACCATTTATCTCCTAAATATAATGTTTTCCCCTTAACCCCAAATTTTTACCCTGGTTCTATTTACTTGAAACCAATGAATAACCATAGCACCTTCAAACTGCATCCTTAAAACTAGGGACTTTTACTCCATGGTCAGCCTAAAGTTGGTCCATTCTTAAGTTTTGTTTTATCAACTTAGATATATTTCCTAAAATTCACTGTTAGTGCAGAAATCCCAGAATGAGAATGGCATTGAGGTTGGCTCCGGAGAGTTGTCCTATAGCAATGTATATGTGGATATCATAATCTCTGGTTTATTAGAGGTAATATGCTTGGCCATTGGCATCACGTAGTTAGAGCCAGAATGCTTTTATATTGTGCTGTGTTCATCCTTATTTATACCTCCTATGTTTCTGAGATGTAAAAGGATAGCAGATATCTCATTGATTTGTACAATTAGTACTAAACAACAAAGAAAGGATACTTTACGTGGAAAAAAAATAAGATTTGATTAAAAAAATATGGATGTAACTACACATCAGATTTTTCGTTTTTGATTCCACAGTGTTTACCTGTCATTGTTCTTGTTTTATTAAGGACTACCTTGAGTTTTCTTTTGATAAACAGTACATTATTAAGTTAGTTCCAATTAATTTACTCCAATTTATTTAAATTTAGTAAAAGTACAAAAATTACAACTGCATTTAAAGCTTCCCTATAGTGTCCCTGAAAAGTCCCACTAATATCTGCTGAACCTGGCAGGGAAGTCCAATTTATGCATATGAAACAGCAATGATGCCGCACTGCTTCTGAGTTGCCCCTCTCATATAGAATGGGGGGATCTTACATAAATGTTTGAAAACCTCTTGCGGGTGAGAAATGTATCTCTTCACTTTCATAGGGAAATATCTATGTTTGATGTCCCTGGTCTGCAAAAAAGCCATGTTCATTATAAAGGGGCCTCAGTTTACTTGTATGCTGTAATTAGTTGGGTTAATTTACTAAAGAAATATAAGTTGTTCTCTTAGCAAAGCAAAATTTCTCTTTGCAAGGGATTTAGCTTAGCCAAAAAGATTTCAACTATCATGGGCAAAAATTTTGGTTTTTTTTTAATTCCTCGTAGATAACTGGATATTCTTTGCTAGGTGAACTTTTACAATTTTTAGGTGAAATATCCCTTACAAGGTCATAATTTAATTTACATGGTGAACAGCCTAAACCTGTATTATTACATGGACAAAGGCAATGGTTCACTCTATGGCTCTTTCTGCAAGCATTATTTTTTTACATTACCGAACACTTATGTGCATATAAGCAAAAAAATCAGATTTTCATTGTCAAACCAATAGGCATACCACATGCCTGCTAAGGAATTCTGAGCAGCCAGTTTATATATTTTAATAAACATATAGGGTTTTATATCTGGGCTATGTTTATTTCCCCAGGGGTAGAACTTGATGGACTTTTAACTACATAATTGCAGTTGAAGCACTAAATTATTTTTATGTATAAAATGAAGCAGAATGTTTATTACTAAATGTATTTAATGAAAATGTTATGACACACATAGCTGACCTTTACATAGACAATAAATACTAGAATACAAAGATATGAAAATAAGTTTATGTTTACTTTGTACATATTCGACTATATGTGGCAAATTCCTGATAAATCTTTTTTTATTGAATGTTTCATACAGACTTATTTCATATATTCAAGTGGAGCTGTTCTTAGGATCAAAAAGACAGCTAATTTTGCACTAGAATTATTCTGGTTTTTAAGAAAAATTGTGTGTATTGATGCATTGATGAAGCCCGTTGGTATTGGAAGAGATAGATTAAGGCAGGATGGGGCCCCATGCAAGGTAGCATCTTGGGTCCCCTGTCCCTTTATTTGACTTTGATTACAATAGGAATAGTACATTTTTTAATGTTTATACTGGAAATGGAATGGAATTAGGACGATCCAGGAGTGAGGTTTGCTGATGTTCATACACACGTTCATATACCTAGCTTCAAATGATAACAAAGGGACATGAATGGTATTTTGCACAATGAGCAGAAATGAAAAGAAGGGTTACCACAAACCAATATCCGTCAGGTCAACAATGCTAACTTAGCCAAAAAGCTTTCAGATTATCCTGAGAAATAACATGACAATATTTGCACATAAGCTAACATTGCAAGGCAAACACCAAACACAATGATCACATTATACATATCACAGGCAGCACATAAAACCTGTGATCCTAAAGGGATCAATGACTTAGAATCTCTAACTACAGTTCTTTTTCCACACATTAAATAAAGGGGGTCCTGAAGATGTGACAAATCCCTATCAATTACATTAGGATTTATCACAATGTCACATGGTAATCTACATTGCTGAAGGAGACTCAATATAATTATTGGTCCCAATTTAAAGCTGTCAGATATTAAGCGACCAAGCTCTTATTTATACCCTGAAGCTCAACTGCTGCACTGTTAGCAGCCAGCACTGAACAATCTGTCAATTTCATAATGGGATTGAAGGCAGAAACTATAATGATTATCTGTACTCTGCTTAACATTGTCAGAAAGGCAGAAATAGATTTGAACAAGACACGCAAACCTAATACCATCAGTTAACCCTTACTAACACAATAGTCCTTTTTATAAATCATGAATCATCATGAATTTTTAAGGCCCATTCACACCTAGGCACACACCTTTAAAAACATAATAAATTGCAGGAAATAGCTAGGGACCAGAACCAAGGAAAATATTTGAAATTCAGAAAATCAAAAAGTGTAAATAAAAAATGTTACATTCCTGTTTTTGGGAAGACATCATTGTGCCACCATGCTAAATAGTTTTAACAATTTCCTAAATATATGTAAACAAACAGAATTTGCGGGGTACATCATGATGACATTATTATAATGAACCCAACAGCAATGTAATTTGCCTCATTATATGCCCATGTTATATTACTGTTCCAGTTAAGGATGTTATTGCCCCCCAATAATAATGTACTATCTTTGTCCCAAGCCACTTTTTAGTATTTTTTTTATGCTTTCATAGAAGATTTACTATAGTTTATAATCAATTGTCTCTCCTGCTTCAGGGTTTTTTTACATAGGCCCATCACTTGTATACTTGAGGGCTGCTTATAAACACTAAAATGGTATAATCTGTTTGCATTTTGCTATAAATTGAGACACGTCAGGAATTTATTTATGTAAAATTGTTAGGTGACTGATCCACATTACCTTTGTCTTTCTTCTGTAAAAATTGCATTCAAGCCTTAGTTACTGTTCCCATGTCATAATTTGTCAGCCTAAACTACTATTTAGACCTACAGGAGTTTACTGTGCTTAATCCAGGATTAGTGGAAGGTCAACAAGAACAGATATTAGGATTCGACCCAGGACAGTGATTTAGGCCGCTTCCGTGGCAGGGGAACTCCTTGCTGAGATAGTAACATGAACAGAGAAATCTAAGGATAAATTCTAAAGGATAAATGAGGGTGATTATTTGGGCATAAACATTTAAAACAAAAAGGGTCTGATTTTTTAAAGCTAAATCTTCTATCAGGGTCTCCAACCTTTTGCAGTACTGCATGCATAGTCCAGAGACCTGTGTCACTCAAAGGAAAAGAAACTTCCCCCTGAGTGACGTCATAAGGCTCAGACCTGCGGTGGGAGAGTGGGCGGGTTGTGTCCAGGGACACAACCTGCCCACCGCCCTGAGCCTGTGATCTGTACAGGAGACATGGTTGGCAGTTCTGGCCGGTGCACCCCCCAAGCAGGGTCCTTCCCCTGACCCTGCTGGGGGGTGCACCGGCCAGAGCCATGGATCATTGCTGGTCTCCGTGCCACCGGGGGTTGGGGACCTCTGATCTAGCCTATTGACTATCATGGGAGAATCTGGGTAATCCAGCAAACCTAGAAGGATTTCTTAAAAATCATTTGCTATTAGTTGGCAAATATTTTCAATCCTGGACCAGATCCATTGCTGTGGGGACCATCAAAAGTAAAACCTTGTTGTGGGGCTCCCCTGTAAAGTTCATTTTTAAATGAAGAATTTGTCGGTCAATACATTCCATCCAAGAGAACTGGAGACTTACACATAAGGAACTTATTTAATAAATAACCCTTTAAACTGAATATATGTCTGACCTTCAAAAAACAACCTCAAAAGTAGCACAAATTCCTGGCATAACTCTATATTTTATATTCACTTGTCACTGCATTGATTTTGTTTTCCCGAGGTATATAGAAAAGAGCCAAAATTTATGCTCAATAACTAAAGTAAAGCATCACCATTTCATATTCAATCACTGGAGGTGCAATAAATATTTCCTTTATGGTGCTATTTGGATTGGAGACAGGAAAGAGAGAGATTGTTACAATAACATGCAGTTTTCCATTATCATCCCTCATCACATGCATCACAACTGTCATAGTGCACCCGTCAGAGCAATGCAATCCACTATGGGAATTAATCTGGTCTCAGAGACAACCAATGAATCAAAACAGACAGCAAAGCAGATCAGCTAAGAAGACAATCTGCAGAAAATATTCCATTGGAAGACACAACAGAAATATAATTCTATAAGGGGATGACAGGCCACCTATGATACTCCATGGTGTAGGACACAAATGCAACCATACTTCGTCTCCTGCAGAATTTTGAACAATGAACAATGATGTCTTCTGTATTATCCCCACTATAGGCCACTTCTACAGTAGTGGAAATCATTGTAAAGCACAAATGAAAACAACCTATACTTCCAAGAGTTTTCTGTTAGCCTTAACCTTGCTCTTGCTATTGACAATCCTATTATTCCTACATGCATAGCAGGATCAGGATCCATAGGATATTC
This sequence comes from Pyxicephalus adspersus, assembly GCF_032062135.1. Classification (NCBI taxonomy): domain Eukaryota; kingdom Metazoa; phylum Chordata; class Amphibia; order Anura; family Pyxicephalidae; genus Pyxicephalus; species Pyxicephalus adspersus. Next base: position 104,278,566 of record NC_092862.1, on the reverse strand, counting down.
TTTCAAGCATTGTGTAGTGCGGAGAAGCCCACACAACAAAGATCTTGGTTGTGCATAGACAGGTAAATATATGAGTTGTTGAGTAAAGGCACATAGCTATAAATTATGTTCAATGACTTCAGGTAAAGGGGTAGTGAAGACAATATAAAAAATTTGTATTTGTTACACAAACATAAAGGAAAACTAATAAGTTATAAAGGCACTTTATAGAGTGCTAGTAGATAGCATATTAACCAGCCCCTATTTTAGAAAGAGTTTTAAATACATTAACACTGATTCATGTATCAGATGTAAAAGTAGAACAACTTTGAAGGATGAGTATTTCTAGGAAGTAGTTTGTAATTTGTTTAAAATTGGTTTCTGACAGTCTTTTTGTTTCTAATTAGAACAGTAATTATCCTTTTTTATGATAAAAGCTACATTATAAAAAGTACATAAACAGCCATGTTGAGTATAATGATAGTAAGACATTTCTTGAAAGATGATTCATGCATTTATTCGTTAACTGTATCTTTCTGTGTGAATAGGAAAAAAAGCTGTGTTCTGGTATTGTATCTTGTTCACTATAATAAGCAGAGATTGTCTAAGTCCATAGACTATGGACTTTTCAGGTACTCAAGGAATCATACTATCATGTAATACATAAAACCACAATATGTGACCACCAAAGACCCAAATGTTTACATATATCCCTCCAACTTCTTGATGTGTTTAGTAGCAAAAATTGATATACATAGCCAATGCAGGTATTAACTGAATAATCCTAGCGTAAAGGTAAAAAAAAATACTGTAAAAACTGTATAACTTACATAATATGATAATAATACTGTATCCTGTAACAAAGAGCAGAGAATATAGAAGGCTAGACCCCCTTTTTATATACATGAGGGGGAATATGGTATACCACATTCTGAATTATTTTTTATATTTATTACCTGTTTACCTATTGGGTCCACCTTTACCTGCTAGGTTTCCGGCTACAAATCCACATCTTTGCAACCCATATGATCTGGTAAAATATCTATTTTTGCTAAAAATTTTATGTTCTCTCTTTTGCTCACATCAATATTAATTATCAGATAAAAAAAGTTAAATAATGGATTTAGCCTGTGACGGTGAAACAAACAATAAGTAAAACAAAGAATATACAAGCTTTGTCAACGCCCACCTCAAAGCAGAACACTTGCTTTTAATTGGACTGGAACCCATGATAAAATGATAAATTGATGAAAAGCCACTAGTCTATTCCCCTAGCCCTAGTTTGTTTTTTCTTTGGAAGTACTGATAAGAAAAAAAACATTTAAAAAACCATATTTAATTTGTGGTTGGTGCAAGACTTGCTTTGAATTTCATCCTAGTGACTTTCACAGGGATTGAGGTCAGGAGTTTTATTTCACTAAACTCATCAATCTATGACTTTATTGAACTGGCTTTATGGCTTTAAGTCATATAACTGATAATATAACAAAAAGAAATTATAAGAGAAGGTAGCAAACAAAATTAAAGTATTAATAAAGTGTCAATATACAAAATATTGAATGAAATATTGGGTTGAGATTTGATTTCTTTCAAAAATGTAGTTTTTTTATAATATGCAGCATTTAGTGCCAAATACAAACTGACTGCTTCAATAGCCTTTAAAAATGGAAACTCAATGAATGACAGCAACATACTGAGCTATTTTAAACACATTAAATACATCATTCCTCACAAACACCTGATGATCTTGGACGAGGTTCAATATATTTGACACAAATTATAATAATATAGCTTCCATCTGTTTCCTTTGTTAAGGTATAGTGGCGATTTACCCAACATTTATTTATTTAGTTTATTTAATTCATTTTTTAAATTGAACTATAGCACACAATATACACTTTTACAGAATCATAAAGTAAATCTTGTCACATCTTTAATATTTTGTATTGAGTCTGATGTCAGGGGTTCTTTATGAGTCCAGTCTCTGAGAAGCTCTATAATGCTGGGTGGCATTGTCAGTTCCCCAATATCTAGAATCCAGTATTCTGTGTCTATAGTAAAATAAATAGTTTTGAATTTGTTTTCCCTGCCCATGCGAGGGTCTACCCCACGGGCATTACGGGAATGATACTGCCGCCTACAAAGTATCAGGGAGCATGTAAGAGATGACAGTTCTGTTTTATTATCCTCATTTAATCAACATGTTAAATATACATAAATATTATATAGCTTGAATTTATTTTATTTTTTTATTTTGCATGAAACAGTTATTTGCCACTAGACGCCTTTATGTCAATAAATCTGTGTTTCTTTTTATGAAACATAATTTGATCTTTGCTCTGTTTCCTGCTTTCCTCAATGGTCACCTTACTAGAACATACAATTATTGCCAGTCAAAAGCAAAAAATCTATATAAACCCCACAACTAAACTCTCATATAGCAGTTAATGCCATTTCAAAGGTCATTTTAAATGACTATAGCCTTTATTAAAGTAATATCTGGTGATTTTGCCATGAAGATTGCTGTTCAGGCAATTCATGTTATAGAGAGTGACAATGCCCTATAATTTTAGTTGAATATGTCAAATGAACATATTTTTAAATTGTGTTCCCTTTTTTATCCATGGAATGTGGGACAGTTTTAGTTTGTATGCCATTAAGTAGGTGCACAAACAGTAAAAACAAAACGTGACTCTAAAGGGAGATACACTGGAAAAAATCTTCAACTAAATTACAGTCCCAAATGAAGCAAACAAGGTCAAGATCAATTACATCTAAAAACACAGTTTGTAATGGCTGGGCAGGGCTTTGGATGGAAAGCAGGTACACAAAACACACACTGCAGATGATAAAGACAATAAACTGGCACCTCAAGGACACAGCAATACGTATTACTGGAGTTGGACAATGCTGCAACAGCAAAGGCGACATGGTTATATATTTTATGTACTATGACAGGTGAAAATGAAGTTATTGATAAAATTATTTACAATGAATACATAATTGTAATTTCAGGACAAAAATGCAGATGATTTATATTTACAGAAACAACTTGTCCTATACAAAACATATGAGTATAAGAGCTGATCTCAAGTGCAGAACTAAAAGTGCTTCAATTAAACAATGATTTTAATAAGTGGTGATAAGTTATGGTCTGTAAGTGGACCTATTACTATTACTATTATTTTATTATTAATAGCCATTATTCATACAGTGCCAACATAATACGCAGGTCTTTACAAAGTCCATATTCATATCACTATGCACTTATGACATGACTTATACACAAGTATTCATAAACCTATCTTAAAGCTGTTCCCCAGGCATTGATGGCATAAGGACACTGAGGAGCAGTCAACAACATGGAGATTGGATAGACGAGGTCCCACTGGACCTACACATGCATTTAAACATGCTGAGTAGGGATAACCCACAAAATGGTTTTCAAGATTTTATCCAGTGCAGACCTCTGACACTTAGAAGCCATTTGGTCATTTGGTGTAAACTGACTGATCCTCCACTTAGACAAAAAAAACATGGACTCTACACAAGTGGCCATGACTGTTAGTACAGTTTTTCAATAACTTCTGATTTTTATTTATCTGAAATGACAAAAGTATGATTGCATTAGTTTAAAAAACCCTCTAAGGGCCCATTAACACATATGTGTGGTAATACATGCAATAATGTGTGTACCACCGATGCACGTTAACATATATCTTATGTGTAAGTGTAATGTGGTGCCGTAGCCTCATGCTACGTGCACACCATTCATTTCACACAACTTAGTGTAAAGAGTATTAACCTGAGCCATAGTACAATGTAAAATGTAAAATGGTATGACAAGTCAGACAATGGTATGTATGTAATTATAGACAAAAGTATTGGAGTGAAATTCAACTACATACAGCTCGGCACTTGTATTACAGCATTTCTCAAAGGATGAAGGTGTTCAAGAAGTAAAGATTGGCCCTACTTTTTAATAAATTTTGGGTGGTCCTAAAATCCCAGGCTTTTTTTGTCTACTTTGATACAGGCAAAAATAACAACTTCATGGGGGTTCTAATCCTTTCTTACTTTATCCTTACTTTATCTTACTTTAAGGAAAAAAAAGGGCTATACACACTAATATTAAAAAAAATGATATATACATATACAGCTTTACAATTCTGCAGTATGATCAAAATTTCTAAAGGGGAACATAACCCAAAACTTTTTAGATTTTTAAATTAAAATAGAATAGGGATGGTTTGGAGTTTTTTTCAGGTTTTCTTAGATACTGTTAACTCCATTGGGAAGACTTTCTCTACATCCTGTTTTAGTAATTGCATAGCAATTGAGATAAAATATCCCCAATGGAGTCACATGCTTCTGTATACAGAAATTCCACAAATGAATAATGAAAGCTGCTTTGAAAGTTTTTTATTGGACCAAGAGATGGCCTCAATTAAATAGTAAAAAAATTAAGCCTGAGTACATAAAATATAAAAGAAAATGAAAATAAACTGATTTTGCTGGAGGTATGATTATCCACATTTTCAACAATTAAAAAACTGCATCAGCTTCCACTTTAAAATTTCATTATCTTTAGCAGTTTTTAATTTCCTTTCGTAAATGAAGGAGCTTTCTGCCAAATTAAGGTCACACTGGTACAGCTTGCTAGTAAATCTATAAGCTTTTAAGCTAAATCAACACAATGGACTTGGAATATAAATGACAAAAATGTAGCTATAGGCCTCAAGAACAAACTTGGCTTTCAGAAAGTATCCCTTACCAAATAACTCCTTAGGTCAGGGAAAGTAAAAGAATCCCTTCATTTCCATTTGAAAGTAATTTTAACCCTAATAATTTGAATTAATTTGAACCCTAAAAGCTAATTTATTATGAATAATCATCACCCTATTTTACCAATTGTATAATGTATCAAACATGTATTCCATCTAGGACTGTGCCTCAGGAATGTAAATTTGTGCTCTTTACTATGCCACTTAACAGACAATAATGAGCTTATATATAACTATTAAAGGAAAACAAAATGTCTAGATTTTCAAAAGAAACGAATTAATGTACTTCCCCTTGCCAGGTATGTGGTTCAAATGGGTCAAGATTGATAACACTGGAACAGTTATATAAAGAAAACCCGATCATATAATATCCCTATTGTTAGGTGTGGTTACATGGGACATTTCTAATCATAAGCTGGTTATCTTTGTCTAAAGGCACTCAGCTGTCTAAAGAACTGGAATTCCATTGATATATTAAATTATGGTTACATATTTAAATACTTGGTAGCATGATACATGTGTAAGTCTTAAAGTTGTAATCTCACTATAATTACCTCCGACATTGTTGAAACACAGAGATAGAACTCTTTCCCTACACTATTTTTTCCAAGTTTTCCACTGTGGACAAACTGGCAACTAAACCTTTCGAAAGTTTGACCTGTGTTGGTAGAACCGATGGCAGCAGCAATCTGTACTGTACCCAAATTTGTATATCTTCATTTAACAAACACTCAACCCAAAGTGACATGTTGAATGTGGGAACTGTTCTGCGTGAATATTGGTTCCCGATCTCTTCCATTTATTTGAATGAGAGAGGCTGGGCTCACGTTTAAGCCTGTGGCAGAAGGCTGTGACTCACCATGGCTCTGAAATGGCCCCAAGAGTCCAATCACCAGCTAATAGCACTTCTGTGGCATCTCAAGTATGTTGTTGCACATACAGGTGCGGGGGTTCATTGCCTGCAATCAGCACAGCATAGTCTGCACCAATAAGATAAACTGAAGCGCGGTCAGTGTATTAACATGCATTTTTTGTTATTTATTCTACCTTTAGGAGAGGATATTTTTATTTTACCCTGTAGTCATTGATACCTAGAAATAAAGTTGAAAACAAGCTAAAAGATTCCCAGTCATGCAAGTGATGTAGGCTATATATTAAATCTTGTTCTACCTTTTACTTGCCACATCTGTAAAGATGTTAACAAACTGTCAGGATGTGGACATGTTTGGAATTTAATTATGGTACAGTCTGACCTAGAAAGCATCAGATCCGTACCTGTGTAGAGATGTTCCATGTGGATATTTTAAACAAACTTGTACTGATCCTAAAGTTAATAATTCCCATCTTGCATGCAGTAGCAGGCACCTTTTAGATGTTTGTATATGGGCTCCTTGCTATATCAGACAGCTCTTTAAGTTCATCTACGCTTTTTAATCAAAATATATGAATTCAATTAGAAGGGGGGAGGTCAAATTAGTATGTAAAAGTTACTTTACTGGTAAATTTGCATTTCTCCACCATCCCCAAAATATCTCAGAGCTGTTTGAGAAGAATAAAATAATTTACATAGGTATCAACTACTTCCAGCTAAAATAAAAAAAATCCCACTTACATTTACTCCTTCATTTACTCCTCAGAGCCCTCAGTCTCCCCCCTAATTTGGTTCTGCACTATGCTGTTTTTTTTCTTTGGTCTCAGTGCAGAGGATGCACCGGAATCTTCTTCTTTCTTCTTTCTTTTTGTGCCCACATCACCCGATCTGGCATTGCACAGGCATGAAATGAGGTAATTCTTCTTTAGAAAAATACATAATCATGCTCTGGAATGTATAACATGAATTGCACATTTTTTGTTTCAGAGTGTATTTGTTGTTTTAAAAGTGTGAAAGTAGTTTGTACTAATTTTATTTGCTGATACTAGACGGAATTCACTAAAGCTATAACTTTGGAATTCTAGAGTTGACGTTACCTTTCATGGGAACTAGGGGGAATACAAAATGGAAACATTTTTATACTTCTGTCTCATGCTTCCAAAATGCATTTGAAATGCATAAAAACTGATTAAAAAAGCTTAGCAAGCTCTTGGAAAGCGTTCCTATGCAAATCTAAAGAAGCACTTGGGCCAGCGACCAAACATGAGATGCTGCATGTAGCACTTACCAAAAACCCCTTTCATTAATCCCTGAACTAGGCCTTTTTTTAACAATTAACCTGCAAAATGACACTTGGTAATAGATTTAATTAAATCAGATATAAAACATCAGTTAAAAACTGTAAAAAGTTGAAAAAAATTGCCCCAAAACACTATATTTTCCTGTAATTCATTTAGTTTTTTTTTTTTTTTTTTAATTCTGAGAATGTTATTGTGTATTTTGTTCATGAAAACTTGTACTTTAAATAAGTAAGTTCTCTCTTTTGTCTCTTTTTGGTATGCTCAGCCAAAACTGTGATCTACAGCTTGAAGCAGCAATCATCCAAGGTCTGGCCGCATACTAGTTGTAGAAGTGGAGCTGTAATAGTAGGCACTGGTATGGAACTTGGATGTCACCCAAGGGTCACACAATGTCCTTTTTCAGCTAAAGGTAATAGCCTTGGCTCAAAAAAACAACAGAGCATATGAAATATTCACAATAGGCAATGGTTAGAAACACACAAGGAACTTTTAAACATTCATAAAAATTAAGATAACATATATGCTTATAGTTTAGCAATGTTTCCCAATATTATCACAAATCTCATTTCTAGTTATGGTAAGTGCAATACAAGTATTGCTGTGTGTGGGTTCATGAACCACTACTGACTACAAAATATAAGGTTCCTTTAAAATTAATCTACACTTTGGTCATGCAGTGCAAAGTAATTATTTTGCTATAATGTCCTCTCCCTAGTGGCTCAGAATTTGTTTATTCTCTTTGTTTAAAGAAGGAAACCTGTGTAAGAGTGTAAATTCCAAATCATTGTAGTTGTAGCAGTGTTGGGAGCCCAACAAAGCAATTGCCAAGCAGCACTGTTAAGGTGCGTACACACTTCCAATTTTTATCCTTCAAAACGAACGACGAACGAACGACGAACGAACGATTGGGCAAAAATCGTTCGTAAAAAAAGTAACCAACGACACCGACGAACGAGGAAAGTCGTTGGAAACGAACGACCGGACCGGCGGATCGGATTGGATCGTTGAACATCGTTCGTGTGTACGATCGTTCGTTGATCGTCCATGGTCTGAGCATGCGTAATGAACGAACGTTCGTTCACTTTCCTGTCGTGCACATAGTTCCTCTATCGCTCAAACGATCGTATCTATTGTGTGTACAATATCTACGAACGATCGTGTCGTTATCTCTATGTGCAGGATCGGTGCTATACAATCGTTCGTAGATATCGTGCAGGATCGTTCGTCGTTCGTTTTCCAACGATAATAATTGGAAGTGTGTACGTAGCTTTAGACGGCTGCAGAGATAAGGCTAGATGATGCTGGATGTCCTCTTGTCAGAAATATCCCAGCAAAACTACCCTAAATGCACCTAACACTCTCCCAGACATGTACTCCTACTCACACTACACTTTGGAGAAATACAATACTCATTTGTAAGCTCAACCTTTTGCATTTAAGTCTATGTCTAATTAAAAAATAATAGCTTTTTCTTGAACTTAACAATTCTGCCTCTGGTGCAATTAAATCCCACAATTAAGCTATCCACCAGTGGAGAAGTAAGACCATTGTGGAACAACCTGGGTGATCCAGCAAACCTCTAATGGATCTGGTCCAGGATTTAAAACATTTGCCAACTTATAGCAAATGATTTTGCAAAAAAGTGCAAAGTCGATTTCAAATATTTTAAGCATCTAATTTCATATTTGCTAGATGCAAAACATTTGACAGATTTAATATGTGACTAAAGAATCTTTCTTTAATGTTTTTTGCACTTGTGTTAAAAATAAACAGGTACATACATTTGCATTTGGCATTTCATTATGCATTTGAACCATTCCACTAACTTACAGAACAATCTAGATCATGCTATTCATTTAAGTGGAGTGCAATTAGAGTGCCAGATGAACTCTATTGGATATAAATGTACTCCATTACCAGCCAGCACATAGAAAAGATACAAATAAATGTTTGCCAAAAATATATCCATGAACTAAAGCAATCATATGGCCAGTATAATTATCTTTTCCATTTTCATAATTAGCCCTGGCCTTCTAAATGACCATTTCACAGAAACCACAGTACTTTAAGCTCTGTCAGCAACATCAGAGCATTTCTCTCTCTTTTCTGAGTATTATCAGGTGCTTGGAAATGTACTCGGCTGGCAGATATTTGGTTATGAAGTGGATGCGCTAATACACTGGGAGAAGTCAAGTGTTCCTATCAGGCTGACAGCATTTATTTATTCTCTGGGTACAGAAGATATTCATATGTCAGCATTTAGATTAATATTATTTCGATGCTAGGACTAGATTTTGGCAGCTGAAAGGATATTCCATTTAGACTGGCACATCAGAAAGGACAACAACACCTAGTTGTCATTTTAAATGTTTGTATATCACATTAATGATGCTCAGGAAGTCTGCTTGTTCATGTTGATCAGTCGATGAAGATCCCTATACTACCTGGATGCTTTTTTTTTTTTTTTGCCTAAAACAGAACTGAAAACAAAATGTGATAGAGGTCCTTCTCCGGGTGTTGGATCTTTAGCCATCTTCATTGGCCCGGCTGGAATGGTGCGTGGGAGAGTTCATTCAGTCTTGGCAGCCCCAGGGGATACCAGAAGGCCTGCATTATCCCAGTATCCTGTACTGAACTACAACTGCAACATAAACATGCCATTTTACACACTGTTTTCACCCATTTTTTCCCCAGTTTGATAAGACTGATCTCCTCCAGCCTCTTTACCATGCAACCTTGTGAATCCTGGTTTTCTCTGTGGCTGCAGGGGCTGAATGTACTCCTGTGCTGTGACCTAGGTCATCCCACCTTGACCAATCAAGAATCAAAGATCAAAACCAGGAGATAACAAAGAAGATAATGGCATTTTTTAAAAAAAAGCGATCAGGCAAGAGTTTACTTTCTAGAATTAATTCTTAGCATTTTCTTGAAAAAATTAAAGAGGTTGATTCCGGGAAGGCAAAATAAAATCACATTAAACTTCAGCATTTCAGCAACTTCACGTTAAATAGTATTGTACTGAAACGCTAGATTTTTTTTTAAAGAGACAAACTTTAAATCGTTTTTTGAAACCTTGATGCTCTTTTCTGTAGAGCAAAAGAAGAACATTTTTTTTTACTAAACTTTGCATTGCTGTTGTGTCTATCATTAGATAAGTTAAAGCTTTTACTTACAGAGGGAAGTGATTCAGTAATTTCCAGCCTTAGCACATTGCACAAAATTGTAATCTGTCTTTTATGCGGAATAGAAGCTTTTCTCTGTATTGGAAAAATATATCTGGAGCCTGACTGCTTATTAGGAAGGAACAACCATATCATTTTTTAGATGCCTTCTCTCTCATACTAGCAAATCTTCAAGACCAAATTGCACTGGAATTATTTTATTCACTTCTGAATACCATTGCTGCAACATTTTTACATTGCTTTATTTTATTTTTCTAATCAAATGGACAGCAGTATGGTAGTTTGTGTCTTCCTAAAGTACCTAAGGTCATCACAGACTATAACATGTCACCCAAGCATCATTTTTTTGTGTGTTCACTTAAAAAATAATACTTTTAAAACCTTTTCTCCCAGGAATTACACCAACAAAAGTATTAAGATGGAAACTATGGGATAAATGTAGTAATAGTAAAACAAAACCTATACATTAATGTAAAAAAACAAAACAACAAAGTAAAACAAAACATTTACAATAACGTAAAAAAACAAAACAACAAAATATATACAATACTTTAACAAAGACATTCGATCTTAGTGTGCAATTAAAGTCTTAGGGTCACATTATTAAAATATATTCATAATTTTGCTGTCAGAACACATAAAAGATTACCTGCAATTAAGTAAATGCAGTAAATGTTTGGTGAATATCATACATTCCATTATAGAAGTACCTTTTAATCTGCAATAATTTCCCAATCATTGTTGCTACTGGTAAAATATTTATTTGAATCCTGTGTTGCTGCAAAGGCCTTTGTAATTATGCATCCCTAAAACAATTAGCATGACAAAGTACTTGTCACAAACAACAGTATGTGCTGGTAGAAGTTGGTATTAAGTTTTTATTAGGGGCCATTTGAGACCTATAGTGAGCCAAGGTTCAGCCGCAGGCTCATTCAAGTACACAAGAGTAGTTAGGAACCCTTTTTTTGGCACAGGGCTGTATCTACTTTTGATCAAAAAGTTGCTTTTGTTAGAACCGTGCAGTGGTCCCATGCAAAAGTGGTTACCTTCAATGTGATTTATGGCTCTTGGGTGCACAGCAGCACAATGCTGTATGCCTGGGAGCAGATAACTGCAAGGTTTACCACCAAGCGTATCATGTAAAATGCCGCATTCCTTTTAGTTACCAGGCAAAAAGTTTTTTACGCTTAAATGGCATTTTCTTATTGCAGATACAGTTCCTAAGTCCTTATTTTTTCTTATTACAGATACAAAATATACTCAATTTACACAATACACAAAAATACATTGATTATGTCCTTTATTGCATGTAACTTATGTCAGAGATTGATTTTACTGCTTACAGTAAACGTGCCTCCTATCAATGTATATTAACCTCTAGCATTAGGATCAATTTCATGGAGGTCAATTAAACTGTCAGCATGTTTTTAGATTATGGAGGTAAAAAAGCATCTGGGGCATGCCTTTAAAAGCCTGCTAAAACAGAAGTTTTAACATTTGCTTTTTTTAAAAAGTAACTACAATGATTAGAACTGCCTTTCCCTTGAAAAAGTACTGCAAGGCAGGATCATTCAAGCTTTTTTTAGTGGTTTCTTTAAATAGGTTTACAACCTCCATTCTGAGTCACAGCTAAAGTTTTTTTTTCAATCAGCATGAAATTTGTGATTGCACCCATGGGTGAATAAGGTGCCATTTACAATGCATTGCACATCAGCGTAACAACACGTGAAATGTGTTACCACAGCCCAAAGATGTATCTTATTTTTTCTTGCCATATGTTGTTACATAATTTATTGCTAAATATCACAATATAGATGAAGAAAGAAACCAAAGAGTTTTATGTGGTATATCCTTTTGTTCTTTCTAATGTACCACTTTGGAAACATACAACGCACAACTGTAAGAATGCAATTCTATCTTAATTCTTTACCAAATAAAGAGGAAATGAATAGGCAGTATGTTTTCTCGTATGTTCAAGTGACTCAGTTCCTTTTTAATGTAAGTCAATGCTACGTAAACAAATAAACGTGTAATTTCCCTTCAGTGCTTCAGGAAAGCAATAAAAAAGTGTCTCTGTATGATTTATATTCATCATATAGCTTAAAGGAAGTATTTATTTGTTATATCCACACACACCTCTATGCTATAACCAGAGAGCCAAAAGAAATTCTTCATCATTTTTTTATATTGTTTAATAAAGGGGGAATTACCATTCTTTTGATTAGGTTTAGGTCTAAGGTCAGGTTGTTTAAAATGTATTTAAAGTAGTACAAGTCTTTAAACATCATCAATGCCAATCAGAAATGGAAGATTTTTATGTTTATTCCAATCAATCATTTAAGGGGGAGACAAATTATCCACCACATCCTTTGTTTATACTTTGAAATCCAATTTAGGTTATGGGGATTTTTCAGGTGCCTTAAAAACAGCTTATACATTTATTATGTTGGCTTACTAAAAAACAATCATATTTGAAATGCACACATTTTTGTCCTTAAATTTTTTCTTTGTTGTGGGTCAGTAAAGTTTTTCTTTCTGATTGGATGGGGATCACTTTGGATTTCCAGTGCCTTGGAATTATTTGGCTCATAGCTGCTAAAAAAAAGTCATAAGGAATGGAAATGGAACATATGAAAAGTAGGGTCAAAACTGGTTATAGTAGAAAGAAAATGATGTAAATCTAATAAATATTGTTTCATGGTGTATTGATTGGTTCCCATGTCTACTAAGTGTGTATGTATGATCCTTCAGCTCTTTTACAGCACTAGCATATCTAAGTTTGTGATAAAAACATGGAACACCATCTAGTAGGGTTCATCTACCATTTACTTATGATCCTAGTGGCATTCTTGATTTTTACATGAAATGGATAAAATTGAATGTTAACATGTCCAAACGTATGCTGGCTTGGTAACAACAAAACTGGGTAATTAGTCAAACTTGAGCAAGAATATTTCGAACTATGGCCTCCCACTAAAAAGTGTCCATCTGCACTCAGGGTTTTTCTTAGTCCTCCACAAAGTGTACCAGATACTTATCAGTAAATACTGCTTTATGCAGCATCCCTGGATGAGGAGACATTGCTGCTTTGTGGCACTGCAGCATTGTCGGCCTCTTGTAGGCTATACTATGCTTGCACTGTAGGGGATGAGAAGCTATTGCAGGGGTTGAGGCTATCAGCATTGTCGCCACAAGATAATAATCATTTCATCTCAGTTTTTTGTACTACAGAGAAAAATATTAGGCAGAGTTAATTCTGTGACAAAAATGGTACAGCCAAAGAGCAAAAATCCATCCCTAAGTCATTTGTTGCATGGGGAACACAGTTAGGACATTTGCAATTACTGATATCCCACTGAGAAAGAAAACTACAATACAGTAAGGCTAGCTGAATAGGGAATTATTTCTCTAAAAAGAATCGGCAAATCTTTGATTTCTTTTCTATAGATAAAACATTGAAGGGACCCGAAGAATGTTTTAAAGTCTTGGTTTTCAACAGAAGCTTAAAAAATAAAAGTGAGACAGCTTTAAAGGGAATTCAATGTCTGAATGAATCTGATGAGAGATTTCACACCATACAGTTGGCAGATTTTTGGCTTTGAATAAAATGACTGGAAATTTCTTGCATAAGTTTTGTCATTGAATTTATACTGGCAGCTGAAACAGTATGATTACTTAAAGCTGAACTCACACATTGACTTGTTTCTTTTTACATGGCTATCCACGAATGGTATTTGGGCTAGCTGGATAAACATACCAAGTTTTGGTATTAGGAGTTATTGACTCAATAGAAAAAACGGCAAAATAAATATGAGTTATAACAGGGTGAAACTATATATTCTTAGATGTGGTGGCTGTACAATATATAGCACATTGCATATATGTTATACTTACCTTTATACCATTTACTTCTTTTTAGAGATATTTACTATCTCCCATATTCCTCTTGAGAAAGCAGTGACAAACTGCAAAACGCATTGAGGTTTTTTAAAGGACAAAAAGCCCAGATGAAATTTAGGATATTTGTATTAATAAGTTGTTCTCTTTTTGGGAGCAAATATTGATCAATCATTGATATGCTAAGATTGGCAAACTACAAGTGCTCATTGTGAATGCTATATGAGTTTTATTGTAAATAAAAAATAAACAGTATTTTAACTTTTGTCTAGTAAAAGATCCCTGTTTTTTGAAGCATTAATTTGCTTATGTATTTTATATAGTTAGCATACCATTTTGGATGCTGGGATTGGGACTAGATAACAACGCGAGACCTGGGGACACAGATGCCGGCCAGGCATGTGCGTGCGATCATCCGGCTGGGGGTCCGGTAGCGTGCTGCTTAGAGGCAGGACCAGGCAGGAAATTTAAAATACTTAGTACTTTTAAATGTACCTCTTTTACATGTAAAAATACCTAATATTCATACCACCAGGGAGGCTAGCAAATAGCAAATCACGTTGAAGAAATGTATTCCAGCTTTGCTGGATTACCCAGCTTTACTGATAAAAGTGTATCTTCTCCAGCCTTTAAGAGCCTTAATAAATCAGGCCCATTGGCTCACAAGATGCTCACAAGAAGCAAAATTACCAGGTTTTGCTTTTACCATATCAAACAGATACAAACATTTTCAATAGTATATTTTAGCAGAATATTAGGACAAACAGGCAATTTAGAAAAGCTCATTGGTATAGTTTATATATACTTTACAGTGAAACTAAAGTTTGAAAAATAGATGAATAAAAAATTGTGACCAGGCAGGTTCTTTATTGTAATTATACTCACCTCCCACTGGCATCCTTAACTGGTCCTCCTCCAGATGCAATGTATGCTGGGTTCGTACATTGAGCTGCATGATTAATTGCAAAATATACTCTGTTTATATATTCAGTTTCCAGTAGCACTGGAACTAAATTTTTGTAACCAAATATGTTTTAATGTCAGTATTACAGATTCTGTTGTTCGATCCATGTTTTATTTTCCTTTTATGTTATAAAACATTACCTGCAAATTAGATGTGAACTCAATCAACACAATTTATATAAAGTTATTTTTCAATATTTCATTCATTTTTCAAAAGTGTACAAAAACTCCAAAACAAAGATGCGATATATTGCAGTTTACCAGTCCTTAGATGTGGAGGCTGCATTAGTTAGAGTTTCTGAATAAGAATATTTTTAGCAAGTATAATAAATACCTGTTGCTCTTGAAATATAGTGGCATTGCCAATCCTTGTGAGCTTAAAATAAAGAAAAAATAACCTTATTAGTATTGAGTATACTGCGAGGCACATCAATCTATCATTTATTGAACAAAGATTGACATTTAGTCAAGTAGAGCTTATGTGTCGACCATGGATGTTCCAATAGGAAGTGTATGTACCTTTCCTATGGCAAAGACATGGCCCTTATCAGGAAACCTACCCCAACCAATGATGTGCACCTGCATTAGCCAAGAGTGCAATGAGACATTTAGTGGCTTATTGAGAATAATCAAAGGATTAAAAAAGATTCAAAATAGTATTTTCTAAAATTATAAAAACATTAAAAAACACATGTTATACACGATACAGGTTTACATTTACTCAAAACATACTAAATTCATGATTTACATTTTTTTGCATAAAAATTTATTATGACATTAACTATGCAGATTCATAAATGTAAAATATATACTGTGGACAAGCAGCTTTTCAAGCGTAAACACATTAGGGTTTCCAGGCAAAACTCCGTTTCATGGATAAATTACCCAAATTAACAGCAGAGGCCAAGCCACTGCACTACAGCAGGAATGAGTCCATGCATGCTTAGCTATATAAAGAGCAGTAGGGGCTGAACCTTCAGAAGCTGTCAAGCGTTAAGGAGGGTATATTTCAAGCATAATGAACTTGCTTGCATACTCAGCAGTAGAACACTGCATAATCATCAAGTGCCTTTTTTTTGTTTTGTACATGTTCAGCAAAGATAAGAGTGCTGCGACAAAATGCCTAAAAATACCCACATCTGCCAGGAACCTTTAATAATGACAGTGAACTTTGTATTCAGTAAGAGTCATTTAGACGGAGAAGGTAGGAGGTGGCTCATTTGGTAGATGATTCTGAAAGCACAATATATGAAAGCATTTGGAAATTAGAAGTAACAATATTATCATACATAAAAGACAAAATAACCTCAGCCATTGCAATGCTAATCCAGATCACAGGAGGCTCTACTGACTCCAGAAAGCAAGGTGAAGGCTAGGTCATTTGTAATTTACATTACATATTTCCAAGATAATTATGAAGTTAGTGTTTTACAGTATAAGGAAAAACTGGTAGCTTTATGTCCTTTAGGAAGAGCACAAGAAATCCAAATGTGTTTATATATATATATATATATATATATATATATATGACTAATGAGGAAAGATTTGGTGACAGGTACATTCATAGATATTAGAAATAGAACTGTTGCTATAACTTTTTTTTTTTTTTTTTTTAAAGTTGCGAAGGGTTTACCTGTTACGTTTTTATTGCTACTTGCATCAGCATTGGTGAAATTTCCCCTCATTTCCTGTTCAAAGAATCGTTAAAAAGGAGAATCCACAATCTTCAAATTTAGAGAGGCCCATTTTAACAAAAACATTCTCAAAAGATATAATTATTATTTTATGCATGTTAAAAACCTCTAAAGCTTCCCTTGTGTAGCCATTTAAAAGCCTTCAGATCACTTTTGGGTGCTGCTATCTTGTTTGTGATGTCAGCAGCCCTAGCATACTCAGCACTGGTAGTCAAGTTATACAATTTAGCAGCCTTACTTGACTTTTTTAACATGAGGGAACCCCTGAAATAATTTTAGGGTCTTCAGGAATTCCCTGCTATAATTACTATATCCACAGCTCACAGTACAATAGTGTGGTGGTCAATGGGAAAAATGTCTCTTACTTTCCTGGCTAGTCGAAAGGCTGCCACCCAGATAGAAAAAGATCATTGGTATCTGTTAAACTGACCTGAGAATCGCACATTGCTCATTGCTCAAAAAACCCCTAGCAAACTCTGGATGAACCCTGTTTGAGGAACACTGGTCTATAGGGCCTGATTTATTAAAGCTCCATAGGGCCTGATTTATTAAAGCTCTCCAAGGCAGCAGCTACATAAATGATTGTTTAGGTAGGGGGGCTGTGGATGCTGGGCCAGCACAGAGTGATTAGACACTTCCAGAAGAGAAGAGGACTGTAGTGTGTAAAGAGGGAACTGGCTGTGCCAAGAAACGTTTTTGGGTAACTTTTCTGGCAAGTTCAAAAGCACATTGCAATTTAATCCCCTGAGCGGTAATCCCGAGTGTGGCTCGGGGTAAAAAAAACATGCTGTAAGTAGTAACCCCAAGCCACACCCCGGTAGCTAAAAACATAAAAGAAAACACTTACCTGGTCCCATCGGTGTTCTCTGGCGTCCTGTCCTCTCTGGTGTCCTCTGGCAGGTCCCATCCTTGGGCCGCGTCCTCTTCTTACGATCTTCCCACGGTGAGTACACTGACGTTCCCTGGGAGTTCCCGGTGACGTTATAAATGATTACGTTCAAATATTTTGTATTGGATTCAATACAAAATAACTGTATTGAATCCAATACAAAGTAATCATTATATTATTTATATATATATATATATATATATATATATATATATATATATATATATATATATATATATATATATATATATATATATTTTACATGCTACTGTACAGTTGTATTACAGGTTTCAGTAACAGTATTTTTATGGACCCTTGTTTTAACAGATTTTTGTTTAAAGTTTATTAATACATTTATTAAATATTGGACATATTTCGGTGAGTTATGCCTAAGAATTATAGGCCTACAATGTAAAATAACGTTCCATGCAAAACAATGTACCACTTTTGGCATAAAAATACTGACCCCCAGGGAAACTATAGATTTTTCTCTGATTTTACTTGCATTAAAGTAAGTTAGTCTCTTTAAAGAAAATTTGTCATTTAAGGTAGATGTAGGTATAGGCAAGCATTGCTGACCTCCTGGCTGGTGTAAGGGTGTAAATAAGGTTCAGGAGGACTGTATTTTATTTTGAGGTCAGGACCAGAAGGCCATGACTTACTCAGGAGAAAAGTTTGTGGCTGATATTAGCAGATATAATTTCATTGAGAGCAATGCATACTGTAAACAGACGTTCAAAATTGGTAGTAAGCCAATCAACTCAATAGTATGGAGAATTAAACATGCTTGGGATAAAAATACGTCTATCCTCAGTAATAAAAAACTTACAGAACAAAACGAAAAAAGGAAGATAGGTTGGGCCATCTGGTATTTTTCTGTTGTTACCATTTAATGTTTCAATGAATATATTATGACCAGCTGGTAAAGGCAGTTGGCAGCTTGTAATGGATAGGGGATATTTTGGGTCAGTAAAGGAGCAAGGTGGGTAAATGTACAATAATCCAAGATACACTTGTAATCTGTAATATGTAAAATGTAATATGAAAAGGATCAAACAAGTCCCACCTGTTGGCTTCAAATAAACTACAAAATAATTCTATGGAATACTTTATTTTACCTGATTGAAAACTCTTTATTTAACTTTTTTTATTCCTGGCCATATAAATAAAATATGTAAAAAAACATTATACATTCCCTTTAACATAGCTTGTATTTCTCACAAAATATCAATCGAATAGGCAGGGAAAAGTATAAAAGAAACATAATAACTTATCAAACAGCATGTAAGAAAATCCTTATTCAGGCAAGCTAACTACCATTCAATACAATTAGATCAGTAAACAATAATGATGCCCTCTAGCAGCTTTAGTTATTAGATAGGGGAGGAGGGATGATCGATAAAATAAAATAATAATGATGGAATAGAAAGCAAAAACAGATGTTCACACACAACCAGCAGAGAAGAGCTAAAGAACAATTCCCAAAAGCTCCACTGACTATTTCAGGTTAACTATGATAAAGGGTAGATTGTACAATCCTCTCCACGTTACAAAGGTCTTTTGTATCATGAAAGTTCCTGTTATTACTATTCCTGTTATAACTGAAAGATATAAAAAAGAAAATATTCCAATAATGACAATGTTCTAAAAAAATACAAAAAGTTTTGAAAGTAACCTTTTTCTTAGGAAAAAAATACTTATTATCATGATTAGCATATATACTAATTGCATGTATTCTGAAAATATTAGTTACTTTTTTAACCTACCTGGCGGTCTGAATAATAAGCATTTTTAAATGTCAAAGCGGTATGTTTAAAAATACTTATTATATTTAAAAATACTGCATCCCCTGGCCTTGCGTGCCCAACGTTCACATGCCAGGGCAGCAGATGCCGGCATCTGTGTAGCCTGGCGTTGGCCTGCCAGCATCGCCAGGGGAAGCAGATCCTGGGCATCGCTGGAGGATGCCACGGGCATGTGGGGACCAGGTGAGACTTAGAAACTCCCTTGCTATCACACCCCGAATGTGGCTCGGGGTTACTGCTTTTGGTACTGAAAATTAAGCCCAAGCCACACTCAGGAATACCACCAGGGAGGTTAAAGTGGAGTAGGGTAAGCTTGTGTTTGTTTCAAATATCAAACCATGTGCAAAATGTGCCTACCTTCTTATTATTTCGGTGCACATGATTGGGCATTTGAAAGAAACCGAAGTTGAGTATAAAGCGTACCTAAAGTCAGAATTTTTACTTTACATAAAAGGGTAGACTTTTTTTAATCTAAAAAATTTTGTTTGTTTGTGTTTATTTAAGTGCAACACCTTTTTTTTTAAAAAAAAAAAAGAGTGAAGCAACGTCCCCCCAAATTAATGGGAGCGCAGAGCCTCCCGAGATACCTACATCACGCATCACGGGAGGCCCTCGGCTGCTCCTTCTGCACATGTTCGAGCAGTGCAGAAATCATGTGACGTAGGAAGAAGAAGAGAGGAGAAGATGTCGGCGCCCGGCGCTCCCTTTGCGCCTGGTCAAAGGTAGGTGTGATTTTTTTGTTTTGGATTTACTTCCGCTTTAACTAATGTTTACTTTACTTTATGTCAGTATTTTACAGGTAACTCTAATACACATGTACACATCCACACTGTTCCATTCTGTGCAGGAGGCTGACTTGACCTGCTGCGTCGGTATAGAATAGTATGACAAAAGAATTCCTTAGTAGACATTTTTAATCCAACATGTCAGATCGCTAACAATTTGTTTGACCAATGACACCATGTACCCAATGAGCACCTGTACACCCTCTAAATTTTCTTTGGAGACGATCTCAAATTATCACGAAAATTTAAAGTGTGTATGGACCCCTAGACGACAATTATTTTAATAAATCGCCTTATCCTAAATGTATATTAAGTAAGCATAATATTCAGACCAACTTTTTGATACTGCATAGCAGTTTTTATTCATGTTACACAGGCATATTAATGTTTGGTATTTTTTCTTGGCAGAGTACAGCACTCTTTGAAAGGCAGAAGACTGCCAACAGTTACACTTAGCAATGTGATACACAGGTGTCACATCAACAGAGGACAAGAAGAAACTTGGATTAATCAATGCATTCAGAAGGATGGAGAGGTAATACATTTAAATGCAAATCATAAATCAGGGTAAAAATGTGCTCTGGCATAGTGTCCTTACAAGACATCTGAAACTAGTAGCTTACATAATCTCTAACATAAATCTAAAACAAACTGACAGCTGCACAGCTGAAAAGCCAACAGCATGAATATAGGGCAAAGGAGAGAGCAACGTTGGAATGTGCTGCCAATTTAAAATCAGGATGACATTTTAATGGTTCTAATAAGATCTCTTGTGTGTTATTAGAAGGCATTAAAACAAATAAAGGAAACTTGAAACTCTTACATAAACCCAAACCTGTAATATTAATTAGGAAATATAATAGCAGTTTAAATAACAATGCTAACCCTACATCATTACTCAAATAAAAACATTTTATGCTATTAGTTTCGTATTTGTAAAAAGTCATCCCAGTTGTAATGCACAAAGTGTTATGTCTAGATGTTGCTCACTGCATTGGGGGGTTGCAGCATGGAATGGAAGTCTATGGAATGTTTTGCCAATGCATACTCATGGACATTAGTTCATTGCACAGATACAAAACAGCTTACATATGTTCTGAACAGGTATTAGTTTAAAATTAAACGTTAATTACAACTTTTATAAATTAATTGTCAGAAATCCCAAAGTTTACAGCAGGGGTCAGCAAACTTTTTTGGCTACTAGGCCATTTTACGAGGTCAAGAAGGCACACTAGGCCGGACTCTCCCTCGAGTCTCATGCTAATGGCTCTGCCCCCCACCAGGAACGCCCCTCAAGAGAAATCCCTCTCCTCTGCAATGCATACGGAGGAGAGGGAACGCCCCTGAAAGGAAATCCCCCTCCCTCGCATTGCATATGGAGGAGAGGCAATGACACTAAAAGAAAATCCCTCTCCTCTGCAATGCCTATGGAGAGGGAATGCCCCCTTACCCTGGCGGCGGAAGTGTTAACGGTAAATAGGGAAGGGAGGCATAACAAGGAGGCTCAAGAGCCGCATGCAGCCCTGGAGCTGCGGGTTGCTGACCCCTGCCAGCCGGGATTAGGCCAGATCAACCAGGGGGGTGTTAGGCCGGAACAGACTACTGGCTAGGCCGTATCTGGCCTAAAGGCCAGAGTTTGCCTACCCGTGGTTAACAGCATACTTTGTATGTAACCAACAGCAAGTCTAGAAGTATGAATGGAATATATGTGGTGTTGTAAACTACAATACCCTGAGTTTGTGGAGAATTAGCACCACTGAATTCCCAAAAGCTAAGGGGTAATGCCCCTTACATAAAGGGTAGCAAGGCCGTTGGAGGTATGGAAACCAGGTATGTGTGAATGTTTGTAATTATAGACGCATTCTGGCCACAGATTCTTCCAACATGCGTTTAAAGTTTCGGGTTTCATTTCCTGTAGAACCTTTTGTTTCACTTTACGACTCGACACCAAAAACTCCTTAACAGGAAAGTTATTCTGGGGATCCATGGCCTCGATGAGGTGCTGCATAGAGTTCTGAGTAGATGCTTTGATAGTGCCCTTGCATAATTTCCAAACTGTACAGATCTTGCTTTTGCATTAGGCATATCCTGCAGCTTCTACTTTCCTATTCTGAAAAAATATGCTTGTTTCAGGCAGTTCATGGTCAGTCATGCATTCTGTTCACATAACAGTCTTTGCCATCAGCTCATCAGTCTTCTCATCTCCTGCTCACTCCAAATTACTCCGCTGTTGATTTTAAATGTTTCTCTAACCTCTCCCTTGGTGTTCAATTACGTTTCACTTTGCTTAGCTAATCTACATGCAGTGAAACCAATCTCTATAAATGTATTATAAAAATATTTAGCCTTTCTGTCCCACAGCAAGTACTTTAGAAAAGAGGCTTTGTATCAAAGCAACTATAGGAAAGTCAAATGAACTAGCCCATAAAGGGTTGCACGCACAGCTATAAATGTATGTAATGTTATAAACATGGCTATCATTTTAGATGCCATACTATATAAGAAAAAATGCTAATTTATTTGTATTATATTTATCATATATGTAAAATATGAAGTCTAAACTAAAACAGTAGGAAGAATATATTGGTGGTAACCAGCCCTTCTAATGCCCTTTAAAGACACAATGACATAGACTGCTGTATTCTTGCAGGTTGCCTACACCACTAGGTCTGGGGTTTACATTTGAAGGTACATGAATTTATATAGATTTACATTTCTGAAATAATGTTTAATATGTTGTATATAGGGATTGTGCAGGATGACATATTCTGCAACAGCCAATGTTCCAAGTATAGTACTGATTATATATTTGTGGAAATGTTTCTTTTTGTTTCAGAATCAGAATCAACCAGCAGGTGTTTCTAAAGCTCACTATACATTCTATTAAGTGTACAACCTTTGTACAATCCGCTTCAGATTTACAAAAATATTTAACTCCAAGCAACAATTTTTGTGACTACTTGAACTGAAGCCTGGAAATCAGAAGATTTTTTAATCCTAATATGCCCAATAAAGAGCCAAATGGTTAAAATTTTACATCTTAATTAAAGATTATCAATTCTGACATTCTTATTATTAAGGGAATCTGATACTTTAGTGCTCATGACTTAAACTAACACATTTTAAGAACACACTAAACACATTCTGTCTGGCAATTGGCTGTACAGAGAGCAGAAAGCTGCAATACAAACCCATTCAACCCAGCATCTGGCATAGCACGATTGGTGCATCAGTCTCATTTGTATCCTGTAAGAATCTTATGATAAAATGATATCTGCAATTACCAGGCTAATGACTTCTGTAAACTAAACAGAAGTAGAACGGGATTAACTTACATCACCTCCATCTGGAAAATAAATTCCATGTGGTCCTTGGAATGATGGTTTTAAAGGATTGAATATCAGTCTTATAAGTACTGCTATGGATTAAACCTGCAGTCATCAGCACTTAGAAATCCCTCTTCTCTGGACAGTAATAGAGCTTTTAAGTAGAACATCTTATATCCAGCCATGGAAAAGCCATAGCTTGAAATATGCTTACCTAAAGAAATATTTTATAAAAGTTGTATGCAGCATATATGATCGGTTAATCTGTAGACATGCAATTTGTTTCTTGAGCAATACTGTCTTGCCTTGGCTTGTGTAGATTTTTTTCATTTGCTTTCAGAAATTGAATATTTTGAAATGTTCGCATTTAAGGGAAAGCCTACGCAAAACTGGTGTTTCATTTCATTTTTTCTCTACTTCGGAATTTTTAGAATTCAATGTCTGCTGTGCCTATTTCAACAGCAGGAAAAAATTAACTCACAAAGTAGGGTGACTCTACTCACCGGGGCATTTGTTTAATCAAAATACCACTTCAGTTCACTAACTGTTTAAGTCTGGGTAGGCAGCTAGTGTGACAGCAGGGTGCCAACAAAAAGTATAGGTACTATAGTGTTCCCTGCTAGAATATTCTTTTATCATTCATTTTGTATAAAGAAGAATTAAGCATGGATGGCTAAGTAGTGGGTTAGTAACAGAGATTCTGTAAAAAATACAAACACTAGTTATTGAAGATTTTAAACACTGAAAGTGTATGATGTAGCTAAATGAACATGTGTTTGTAGTTTATGTGCGATTGTTTGATTGTTGATCAGGTAGATCGAAAACCAAGTACTACCGTGTTTCCCCGAAAATAAGACACTGTCTTATATTTTTTTTGGCTCCCAAAAACACACTAGGTCTTATTTTCAGGGGATGTCTTATTTTTCCATGAAGAAGACTACAGTACACATTTATTGTTGAAAGTCACTCATGATCACTCAT
>NC_092862.1:104161103-104253667 GCF_032062135.1 Pyxicephalus adspersus | reverse complement strand
TTACTTTCAGTTTGGCTCAGGAATAGACACGCCCTGCAGCCAGCATCAAAGACACACACGCTGCAGCCAGCATAAAGGACACACACGCAGGATCAGATATCTGGAGCTGTCTCGGTGACTACTTTTTTAATTTACCGGTATGTATGCTTTTATTTTATTTTTCTCCTAGGTCTTATTTTCGGGGTAGGTCTTATATTAGGGCAGGTTTACAAAATAGTGCTAGGTCTTACTTTTGGGGTAGGTCTTATTTTTGGGGAAACACGGTAAAATGTATACTATATTGTATTTTTATTTTTTAATTGTCTACTGTTACTTTACACTTTTTTTTTGTTTAACTTTTTTCACAATTTAATAATTTTTCACAATTTAAACAATAAAATAATATTTGTTTGTTTTTATGAAAGGTAAGTATAAAGATAATAAGGTTATGTTTTTGGCACAAAGTTCAGGATAGTAAATAGTTCGGGAAATTACAACTCTCAACTATGCTTACTCCTTTTATGTTTATCTGTCTCCTCTTACTCTATTGTCCTAGGTAAACCCACAAATGCCTTATGATAAAAAAATTTTGTTTTTACACCATTGAATTCTACAAGGTAACAGGAACACAGAGCATCCTCAATTTGTATCAAGCACTTTTTCTAGGCATCTTCAATACAGACTAGTAACTGTAGTGTTATTGTTAAAGAATTTGGATATGACATATATCAGTGTTAAGTTTTCAATTTTACACATCTGATAAAATCCTCTCCAAGCAAAATCTTCTGCCCACCTTCCTCTAATCCATGCCCCATGTTTTTATTCATTCTAAAAATTTATTCTAAAATGTATTCTATTATAACTCAGCCATCCAGGTGCCTTGAGAATGCCATGTTCTGGTGGAGGGGTCCACTGATCCGTTGCTGCAAGTAAGCCATGTCAGCTCTCTGTCTCTTCTTTCCTGTGGATGGTTACTACTGCATTTTTTATTATTATTATTATTATTATTATTAATAATAATAATAAACAGGATTTATATAGCGCCACCATATTACGCAGCGCCGTACATTAAATAGGGGGTTGCAAATGACAGACTAATACAGACAGTGATACAGGAGGAGAGAACCCTGTCCCGAACAGCTTACAATCTAGTAGAAGGGGGAATTTACACACAATAGGATGGGAGATTGCATTCTCTTTTCTATTTACAAAGGACCCATCCAGTGAATAGTAAATAGAAGGTGTTTACATTACACAGACAATATATGTGAACGCCCAAAGATGGACCCTGCCAGATGTACACAGAGAAGAATTGGGGCAGGTGGGTCACATGACTGCTAAAAGAAAATGTAAGGAAAGAACAATTCTTATTTGCAAAAAAAAGAACTGTCAATACAGTCAGAGGGCATTAGAATAATTTTTCATATATTTCTAGTTTTTTTCTCCATATCAGAGAGGTGAGCTTATTGGTGAGCACTGGAATCTGTGAAGCAGAGGTCTGCAATCTTTTTCGGCCATTAGGCCATTTATGGGGTGGGCAGGAGCACATTAAGCCGGACTCTCTCTGAGTCCCGCTCTAATGGCTCCGCACCCCACTAGGAGGGCCCCCTGAAGGGAAATCCCTCTTCTCCTCCTCTGCATTGTGGAGGAGAGGGAATGTTCCATATTTACTGTGGCCGGCATTAACACTTTCGCCTCAGCGGTAAATAGGGAACATAGGGAAGAAGGGAACCACAGCAAGAGGAGGCTCAAGAGCTGCATGCGGCTCCAGCTCCGGTAGTTTGATGCGGCCTAATCCGGGCTCGTAACCGACGGTTCCAGAGTCGGCATTAGGCCGGATCAGCCAGGGGGCATTAGGCCAGAACAAACTACCGGCTAGGCCATATCAGAGTTTGCCGACCTCTGCTGTAGAGCATAAGACATACATTTTGGTCCACTTCTCATTGTGCTCATTGTCCAGAGTTAACTAGTTCAGGCTACTTTAAAACATTTTTATATTGCAATTTCCATGTAAATCATATTCTCACAAAAATCTTTAAATATACAAAGAACCCTACAAAATATCCTGTTCCTGCAAATAAAATGTAAGCATTTCTAGGGATATGAAGTCCATTCTTTAAGCTTCTTAACACAAAATTAGAGAACAAAATAATACCACTAAAGCAAGAAAGCAAAGGTCATTACCTGTCTCCAAATAAATGTGCTAGAAAGGTACATTTGGGCTGTACACACAGACCAACACTAGTATACCTGCAGGGCACAGTTA
Source organism: Pyxicephalus adspersus (assembly GCF_032062135.1). Taxonomy (NCBI): domain Eukaryota; kingdom Metazoa; phylum Chordata; class Amphibia; order Anura; family Pyxicephalidae; genus Pyxicephalus; species Pyxicephalus adspersus. The sequence continues at coordinate 104,251,422 of NC_092862.1, read as the reverse complement.
GACTGGGTTGTGTATTAAGTACTGGATAACTCATAAACTGTAAAGCCAAATAAGCATGCACAATCACCCAATAGCTCAATTGACCTGTGACCAGTGCTCTAATTTTAATGCATATCAAATTCACTGTGACATTCTTAATTCAAACTATTGTGACAGTTTTATATTTTACAGATAAAAACACAAAAACCAGCTGTGTAGAAAACTATCCAATACAAAAGCAGTGACATAGGAAAAGGGTTTACAATTGCACTCCATAGGAGCTTTTCTAGCAACCACTGAGTGTGGCTGGGTTGGGTTCCCAGCCATCCCCATATGTAAATGCATGCAATATCCTAAGGTGGTAGTGGAATAAAGATGTTACCTGGTTGGGTATATACTTTTGCGTAAAAGGATGAAGGGTAGATTATTGCTGCAGGGGGTATATTATTGTGCTGTATATTAATATTATGATTCTGCAGGGGGTTAATATAATCCTACAGGTGGTGGTGATTACATTATAATCATGGTTCTACCCAGTTCATAATAAATAGTGCAAGCCCAGAATTATTATGTAATTTATATATATATGGATAGGGTTAAAACATAGGATATTTTCTCATAATTTCACCAAACCCAAGATACCAGACAGCAAGTGGCCACATACAAGGTATCTGTATACATACAAGGTAGCCGCAAAATGTTTTACCCAAGTAAAAAAAAATGAAAGATACTGCTAACAGCAAAAAGCAAAACCTTTAATGAAGCTTCCACGCTCAGCTGTAGATTAGAGATCTGGTCATTAGAATATGCACCTTACAATTAACTGCCAATGAAGAATTCTAACTATCTTGCCAAGATGGAATAATATTTTTCTGTGATTGGCAGTTCTTTTCAAGACATTTAAGCAGGAGCTGGGAAAGCAGACAGGAAGGAAAAATAGGCTGATTTAAATCATTTGTGGTGCTGATTAACCTTCACAAAGATTTGGAATTCATTATAAAGCATGCTAAACTGATACACACTACCATCAGTGGGCTGAACAACTGCTCCATTGCCATGGCTACGGTCCTCACACTGGCAATCATTTTTTTAACAGTGAAAAACAATGTCAGATCAGGATAAGCAGCTTGATATGAAATATATCTAAATGCAGCCTCAAAGGGTTTAGAGTAGTAGGCTCATTTATGAATGTGGACAAAGGATTGCAAGAAGCAAACCAATACTATAAAAGATACTTTAGCAGAGGGAACAAACATATATTTATATATATACCTACCTCAATTATTATGATAAATGGTAGCAATGGACCTACTATGGCATAGGGGTTGTGTTTTACTTTTTATTAGGGCATGTAGGAGAGATATATGTAGTAATTTATTTGTCTGTGTCCTCTACTTATATGACTTATGCCTGTAATAAAGATTCTGATGTGTTACTAGATAACATATAGAATCCACATAAATTCATTTTATTGCTCTCTAATTTTTAAAACTAAATTTATTGATACTAAATATAACATCTAGGAAAGAAATATTGTTGGGAAAGACAGTAGAAAACCAGGTCATAATATAGGAATTCTCTATATGAATCCACAGACGTCAATAAGTAATAGTCTAGTACTCAGTATTTGGCTCATGAGACTTTCCCAGCCTGCTGTGTACAGTTAAAAGTTCACAGCATTTTTTTTTTTTGGGGGGGGGGGGGGGGGGGTTGCCAACCAAGTGGAAGTTGGAAGGTAAACCTCAGTTCAGATTTTTCCAATCCTAACTTTTACTTTGAAGAGAGCTGTAAAGTAAGTCAATAAGCCGTAATAGTAATATTAATATAGGCTGTTTACTCAAATATCACCTTGCAAGGGATAATTTACTTAACTTAGGTAATGCAGAGAATACACAATCGTTTGCAAAAAACAAAAAAAAATAAATAAAAACCAGGATTTTTCCTTGCACACAATAAAAAAGATGAAGTCAGCAGAACTTTATCTCATTTACTAAACTAAACTAAAGTTAAATGTCCCCTGCTAGGAGATAATCCTCTTTGCTGAGTGAATAGCCTATATTTTTTAAGCAAATCAACCCCAATACTAGAATGTCAAATAATGAAAATCTGTTATGCTTGTTTGTTGAATGAAGGATAATGATAACATAATAATATTAGTAATAATAATAAAATGAATAGTATTTATATAGCGCCAACATAATATGCAGTGCTGTACATTAAATAGAGGTTGCAAAAAACGGACAGATACAAACAATTATAAAACGGAAGGAGAGGACCCTGCTTAAAAGAGCTTACAATCTAAGGGGGGAGGAGGTAGCACACAATAGGAGGGGGCATATGGATTGGTGGGTGAGTAGTGAGGGTTTAAGAGATAGAAGAAGACAGGTAGGCAAGTTTGAAAAGATGGGTTTTAGGAGCTCTTTTAAATGTGCAGCACACATCCACCAAAGATAACATTTTGTTAGATGTAAGATTTACCATTTTATAAATAGACCCCAAAGAACAATTCTTTACCATCAAAACAGGTACTACTTTCCTGTATACAAAAGCATGGTTAAAGTGGTTACTATATGAATAGTAATAAGAAGAAAAATACATACCGGTAGCAATAGAAAGAGAATATTACTAATAATGATGTATTACTGAAAAAAAGTGGAAGATAATTGCATAGAAGAAATTGTCCCAAACCAAGCAACTGTTACTAACCACATATATTAACTAAAGCCATAACTCATGTAATATATATAACAACTGAGCTATGTACTGACATACTACAAAGCAACCATAAATATGTTTATGTGTGTAAATAGGAGCCATTCATTTTAAATACTCTTGTTACTCTTATTTTTTGTAAAAAAAAAAGAATGTCAGTTTTGTTGAGATTTAGTTTTTGCTTTTAAAATTTCCAATGTATAATTAAACAAATATTTGCAAGACTTCAAACCCCAGTGTAATGTAACTCATCTCTGCTTTACCACAAGTTTAATTTGAGTTTATATTACATACAGAAGAAATTATTTCATGAATCATGTTTCTGTGTCTACAGAACTTTAGACATCTTCATTTAAAATGCGTGATCTGGCAACAGAACTAAATAGGAGTGAATAATTTCACCATATTAATGTATACGACTTAGTGACAAGGCTAGTTAAATTACATTTACATTTGCCAAAGTATGCTAAAAAGAAATCTAAACATCAAAATAAAAGTCTCAAAAAAAAAAATACTTTTCACAATAAGTACAAACAGCAAGAGAATCTCCTAATGCTGGTATTTGTAAAGCATTGGCAACATGTTGACTACTATATTGCTTTGCAGGTTTTAAACACACATGTTGGGATCACAGTTAGAAGAGCTGATAGGAGAGATCGGGAGATTAACTTGGTACAATTAAAACCATGCCAGTTTTAGGAATTCTTTCTGGGAGAGTAAATAAGAAAATACAATATTGTGTTTTGCTGCTGATGTTCTACAGGTGGATTCTGGAGGTAAAACTTGCCATGGAAAACCATTAAGTCGGCTATTCCTAGGCAAAAAGCAAACCATGGCTGTGTGCCCAGGAGTGCCAATCCATACAATAGGTAAAAATGTTTTCATCAGTTGTGGCTGCAGTGCAGTTCTTCCTTCAGTGGAGGTAAAGCAACTACGTGGTCAAAAACACTTTTGTCCAAGCACTCCCGTTCACCATTCTCTTGTTGTTATTAAGCCTACACTTGCCATCTGCAGGCGGACGTAAACCCAAAACATAAAAATCACACTTACCTTTAATACTACAGATCAATCTATCCATCTGAGATATCTTCCATCATGTCCTGCGTCGTCCAGGTATCTGTCTTGTGCCGGGCTCTGACATCTTTTCTTCTCTTCTTCCATGTTCTTGCTACGTCACCCGATCTCGCACTGCGCAGGCACGAGATTGGGTGATGTGGATTGGGAAGAGACTTGCTGATCTTACTACACATGCATGAGATCTGTAATTTTTTTATATTGATGAAAGGGTTCCTTCTGCTCATGCCCAAGATGTTTGGGCATGCACAGAAGGAGCAGCCAAGAGCCTCCTGGAATGCGCTCCCATTAATTCTTGATCGCCTAGGTGCTGATTTGAAGGGGCGGTGCTGCTTTTTTAAAGGGTGCTGCACTTTAAAAAAAAAAAACAAACAAAATTTTTCTTTTTTATTAATTGTTATTGTGAGAACACCAAGGGTCATACAAAGAAAGGAAGAAAGTTATGCATCAAATCACAATTACATAACCAACAGTAGATAAAGTGCAATACCATAACTGTTAACAGGATCGTGCACAGAATGGACCCTGGGCGTCTCCATTTTTATTTTAAAACAAAAGGGTAGATAGAAAAGAAGGGGGGGGGGGGCAATTTCCGATCAGTTGTTTGACCCTATACACACTCAATACATTATTAAACAGTAATACACCATTTAGCTTACAGAGGTATGTGGTGAAACGGGTTGGAGGGGTTGCAGCATCCCAGTATATTCCACTGGAGAATAAACAGAAATGTATCCAGTGATACCAAGTCAGAGCGAATTTAACTGCTCTCTTGGAATCGGTGGATATCATATCTTCCATATGGTAGATATCAGCTACTCATCTTAGCCAGTGACTTACAGTCGGGGGGAGTTACTCTTCCAGCAGGCAGAGATACACACTTTAGCTGCGATCAGAAGATGTCTCAGTAGGGAACGCCTTAAATACCTTTCGTGAGAAATCTGATACATGGAGAAGCGCCAGGGCAGGTTTTTTCCTGATACAAACTTTTTATTTAACCACCTAGCCGTTATGCCCGACCAAAAAAAATGGCTAGGATGGATAAGCCCGTATTTTTGTCACAGCCTTACCTCCATGGTCCCGCTGTGCACATCCAGCGTCGTTTTCCTATTCCAGCGTTGTTTTCCTATTCCAGCGTCGTCCTCCGTCCATCGTCGTCTGTCGATCTCCCTCTCCAGCGTCGGGTGCCAGCGGGACCGGTAAGATGCCGGCCGGTATCTTGTGTTCCGCCGCCCGGCATCTTACCTGGTCCCGCTGATCGTCCCACGTCCTTCTCGTTCCAACGCCGGATGATCTCTGAAGGGAGAAGCCGTCCGGCGGGGAAAAAAAAAACGGACGGCTCCTCCCTGCGTGCGTGATGACGTCGGCGTGTGTGCGGGAAATTCAAATAGAAACTCATTCATTCATTTTGTATTGGATTCAATACAAACTCCTGTATTCAATCCAATACAAAATAATTCAATAAATACAAAGTGTGTAATTGGTAAATTCAAACTGTCATTTTGTATTGGATTGAAACTCCTCCTGTATCCAATCCAATATAAAAAATAAAAAAAAATAAAATAAAAGTAAATAACTTGGAAATTCAAATTTATATTTTGTATTTGATTGGATACAAACTTGTGTATCCAATCCAATACAAAATAATATAAAATTAATACAAAGTACATAACTGGTAAATTCAAACGCTCATTTTGTATTGGATTGAATACAAACTCCAGTATCCAATCCAATACAAAAAAATAAAAAAAAATAAAATAAAAGTAAATAACTTGCAAATTCAAATTCTTATTTTGTATTGGATTGGATACAAACTCCCATATCCATTCAAATATAAAATAATTCAAAACAAACCCCAATAAATACAGAATCAAAGTTTTAAAAATTGCCACTTATTCCCTGGATGGCTAGTGTGTTACACTGTGTCTTATCTTACCTTTGCTGATCTTCACCTAATTTCCTTTAATTTTATTAAAAGTATTTTTTTTTTTACATGATTGTGTGTTTCAAACATTTTTTATATTCATAATATCTACTAGAACCCTGTTCGGACATATTTCTGTAAGTTACAGGTCTACAATTTAAAAAAAAAATTTCATGAAAAACAGTGGATCACTTTTGGTACAGAAATCTAGACCTCAGTGGTTAAAGGTTGTCTACCCTTTTATGTAAGGTAAAAATTCTGTGTTTAGGTACGCTTTAATCCCAGGGTAAGCTAGTGTTTACTAAATGGCCATATAGGGTTAAGGTATTCTTAGAGCAGCAGAACCGCCTGGCAACTGCCTAGTGTGAACAAACATTAAGCATGGAGCAAAGGAGTGTGCAACATCTGATGCATTTGTATTCATTGTCAATGTTGTGGTTGTTGGTAGGCATTCAGAGCTGGCAAGCAGGATTAATAGTGCAACTGTCCAGCACTTTTCTTACAAAATATAACCGCAATAGTGAGCCTTTAACTCTCACTTCCTTAATAAAAAAAAAAAAAAATCAACCAATAAGACAACATTACAGCCTAGCAACTAGAACTCATTGCCTTTTAAGTAAAAAAAAAAGAACAACAACGGCATGCAAGTTTTCTTTGACTCTAGCTATAAGAGCCATATAGAACATTATGTGGTGTGTTCATTTGCATTGCATAAAGGGAAAAATGTAAGTGAATGCACAAAAACAGACCAAAAAACGGACAAGCACCACTATTTTTCACACATGGTGCACAGCGATGTAACGCTGTGTTTCTCCTTAGTGTGTTGGGGTACTAATAATGAAATGAATAGCACCACTAATGAGTGCATGGCACATAGCTTTGAACAGGCCCTTGCACATAAACTGCTTCTTTGAACAATTATTACATTTCCCAGAGATGGGCTTCAACGTAACCCATAAAGTCAGTGAAAATTTTATATCTAAATCATTATGTGTGACCATTATTACACTGCAGAGAGACAATGAGTTAGAAATGGTATGCATGCAGAATCCTACGATGCTCTGAAATAGGTGTGCCTGTTGGAGGTTGTTAGCATCAAAAGTACCCAGCGCAGAGGCATGACCTCAATAAAATCCAGAATAATGAATACTCCAAGGATGCCAAGCTTCCCATTCTCTGCACCGATAATGGCAAACAAGTCTAAAAGAGTTCACTGCAGTTTGGAATAGATAGATCTGTTTTATTAGGTTTTTATGTACTGTAAATGAGTGGTTCTGGATGCACAGCCAGCCCAGGAGAAATTATTTGAAAGACTTGTCCACACTGGGTTAGTAGAAGGGTTTCCTGATCATACCTGTCTAATCATTGGTTTCCAAACCCTACTCAGTAAAACCTTTAGTTTTGAATATTAATAATGCAGAATGTACAGTTGGGCCAAAAAGAATGGTTTACATGACTCGTTCCCTGCCCACGATACTAAAATAAGGGCCGACCCTTTATTTATTCTGTTTATTGTAAATGTAAAAATCTGCTTCTTTTAAAAATCTTCAGTTTAATGAAAAACCTGGTGTTCTTTGCATAGATTTAGTGAGGGGCTTTCGGTTCATTTTACTTTTCCTTAACCTGTCTGGTTATATTATGAAAAGTGTTATCCTTTGCGAAGTAAGGAACAAATTGTATAAGTTATGTAAACAGCAATGAAGACAAAGGGCTAAATGTCATACTTCATTCAGAAAGATCTAAATTATATTTTAAATCATTGTGTTTATACAAAAACCATCCGGTATGTAATGTGTGTATAAGCATGCACATTAATCATAAAGAATATATATATATGTGTGTGTGTGTGTAAATATAATGAAAATGCCTAGCAGTCATTTATTATGACTTGCTAGGAGAGTAACACTGTATCCATGGAAATGTATACAGGAGGAAGAGTGCTGCAATGACAAGAAATCATCCCATTAAAGAGGATTTGGGTGTGTGCATAGGATAAATGTCTGTGCAAGGAGCGCCCCCTAGTGTCCTATATTGACCATGCAATAAGTGCTGGTATACATTCTAGTAGATGAAGGAGAGCAAGGAGCTTTTGATGACTTGTTGACTCCCTTAGGTCCACCTTACTATATGCATTCAATCTATCTTCTCTTTCCAATAGCTGTTCTTTACAGCCACATAATGATAATGGATAAAAAAAACCCGATACACTATACTACCTATATATATTGGTATAAAAGTCTAAAGCTATATTTGCGTTCTGAAGGCACTATTACCTACCGGGACAATAATAATTGTTATCTGCGCACTAACCTTAAATAGGATAAATATATATATATATATATATATATATATATATACATTCTATAAGGTTGCTAGCTCTGCTGGTCAGGGTGCTCTTCTCTCTCTGTAGCCATTATTTATAGTATAGCTCTGTTGGTATGTTGGTGCTTTATAAATAAAACTTAATAATAATAGATATGTTCTGTATTTGATAAATGAACAAGATTTTTTTTCCAACTAAAACAAAGCATGTATTTGCTAAACGAAATGTAAGGTTTTCATTTTTAAATTACAGATTTAATCCAAATGACCTTAAAGTCCTACAAATATTTGTATTCAATTTACTGAACTGAATTATATTTTGGCCATTTCCTTACTGATTTAATTACATTGTTTTGTTAAAAGTATTTATATTTTACTGGCCCATTGGGAGGCCTTTATTTGTCAGGTTCCCATTTGTATGCATCACTCACACAGAGTCCTGAATCCCACTATTGCCTTCTTATCACTCTCTTGAGTCTTCTTAAAGTTACAGGACTCTGTTATGACTTATATATTAGATATGCTGTCTTCTGGCTGCCTGCCCCTGGCCAGCCTTTTCCCTATATTGCAGGGTGGAGGGAGTTGCTAGAATGAGCCGTCAGAGTGAGCAACATCTTCAGCTAAATATTTAGCTGGGCTTGGAGAAAGGGATTGAGCTGCTGGGGTCTGGAAAAGGAAAGGATAAAGGAAAACATTTATTCCCCAAAAAATACCAGTAACAAATTCATCAAAGGTTGTTTTACATTTGATTTATTCAAATGACTTTGGACATTTTTTATATTTGAATCCATTTTATGATCCCTTGTTTGCAATTTTTAAATTGTGGTCTGTGGGCATTATTTTATGACATTTCTACAGGTGTAAGCTGCTGGGGCACAAGCTGTCCTGAAAAGCCTCTTGGTGCGCGCTTGAAGACTTTCAATGGCAACAGGTGAGCTCTGAAGTTCACTGTAAAAAAAGTTTTGCTTTTAAACATAGAGTAATAGGGGCTGTATGGAAATGAAAGTGGGCAGCTAAACTTGCTCCCTAATAATAACTTCTATAATTTTGTTTGGAATGCAGCAAAGTGACCTGCCAAATGGCTTATTGCAAATATTAGGTGCTTAGATGTGGGATTTGCTAATGAGAAAAAACATTTTAAGATGACCAAACGGGATGACTGATGACCTCTAATTTTCCATAGCAGACAACTTAAATTAAGACTTATATTTTTTCAGTTTATTTAAAAAATGTCAAACTGGAGATAATATTTTCTATGTAGCGAGAAAAAGGCTATGAAGGTCATGCCCCTTAAAATAATTCACACCTGCTTTGGCCAATTTATTTGTTATGACTGTGGTAGCCCTGTCTATGCCTTTCAATATTGGGAGAGGGGTCATTGCAGGGGAAGGGGGTGTTTGGCCTCCTTTCCACAACTAGTTTCCCAAAAAGATGTAGAGGATTGTGGGGGGAGCTTAATATGGAACTTGAAAGTTCCCTTTACTAATCCCCGCATAACTGACCTGCTTGGATACAACTATCCAAGAATTACTGACACAATGAACAATAGCTTGTAGTGAAGAACTGCATAAAAAAAATTTCCAACACAAAAATCTCATACATATTATTTTTGAATGCAGCTACAGGCATGGTCCAAAACATATAAAAATGTATATACAAGTAAGCAAAAAGGAGTTTGTTTTTGCCAACCAAGTTTATTAGTTAAACCCGTAATGTTTCTGCTGGTCTCGTATCCTGATTCAAAGATTAGTAATTTGACTTGTTAGAACATCACACAGTTCAAGTAAGTACAAAAAATATTGATGGTAAACATAAAAGCAAGAAAACAAACCCCCATAAGTGCCTTTTGTTGGATAGCAATACATTTAAAATATAGGGACTTTTATGGTTATGTTTACTGGAGAGAGGTTTCATCCAAGGCAACTTTATATCTGATCAGACAATGAGATATATTTATACAGTATTTGAATTTACTGTTTTTGGAAGGCAAATGCAAAAGGTCATGAAAGAAGTGAGCTAACTGTGATAATAATAATTCAGTCAACTTGCACACAGTTGTAGGTCCAATTCCCTTTTATAAGCAATTCCATGATAAGAAGAAGTATCTGGAACGGGCAAGAGGAGCATTCTTTCCACCAAAAACATGAGTTTGGTAAGCTTTAAGGTACATAAAAATGATGGTTGTCAAATATTTCTCTCAGGGGAAATCTAGCATATGTACAGTGATGCCCCAATGTCATTTATCAATACACCCTGGTGGATTCATGAATGCCAAAAGCAGAGGTAACCTCTGTTCATTTGGAGGAGAGCATAGCAATGTGTTGCTTGGTTGTCTTTCTCCAACCCCTCTCCAAAGGACAGAACTGCGCTGTGTACAGCACTTCTTCATTCTGTCACTGGAAACCATCACAAAGATTGTTTCCAACAACAGAAATCTGATGTTTGTCTGACAATTGTACAGACCTGTAAAAAGGTTACGGCAATTCAGTTGGGTACAATTTAATCCTTCCCACCCAATAGCTCTGATGTAACTGGTCAGTCGGTTTGATGAACTATGAATGTATTTTAGACCTTTTGATTTAATATAAAACACCCCAGCACATTTATATCATCATCTAAAAACCTAGTAATCAGTGAATGACATTTGTATTAAGCTGAATTAATGAAGACCAGTTTGAATAGTTGATCCAGGTTAAATATGAAGACTCACTCCCTCTAAAATGCCTACCTAAAATGAAAAGCCAGACATAACATTTTTAAATATAGCTTATTGCAGTCTTTCTTTTGTTATGTTTTTATTGCTTTCATTCTGTTAGGGTCATTTATCTCAGTTCTTGTCCTGGTGACACCAAGAGCTTTGCTGCAAAATTATTTCCTGTTTCTTGTGCCTGGGGTGCAGCTTTTTTTTCAAATACATTTTTTATTAAATAAGTTAAAGGAAGTACAACAGCAACTGAACAGTGCAATAAAGTTGCAAACAAGCAATACCATCAACGGTACTGTCTAGGTAAAGCAACTAGAAGAGGTAATGGTTTTATCAGTGCATAGCTTGGAAAAGTGTATATACAGTCAGTGTTCAACATATTCTTGGCATAGAATATGCCATATTCATTACCAGAGTAAGGGAAAAAGCTCCCCAAGCCCTGAGAACCGAAAAAAAAAGAAATCACAGTATACAAAGAGCCCTAAAGGAGGTCCATGGATGCGGAACGATTGCAATAAAAGGAGAGAGAGCACAGCGGGATGCTGCTCTTTCATTCTCCCCTTCCCCTCTCCATATACCAGAACAGTATGTACAGCGCTCATTCATGCATCATTCAGTCTTTTGCCGTTGGAAAGGATGGTGAAAAATCCTTTCCAACAACATTTACGTGTCTACACAGCCTTAGGAACCATCTGTAACCCTCCAAATGAGTGAATGGCAAAAAAAATATCTTAAAGACTCATCCAAAGCAAAAGTTTACATTTTTACAAGTTTACAAGGTGTGAAGTAAAAGTGCCACCTGGTCTTTGCCCTTATCCTCCCTAGGCTACTTTACTGCAAGGTGGCACCACGTCACAGCCCTCAGGATCGCCCCACCAGTGGCAGGCAAACCTAGTTTCCATATATGAGTTGGTCCACTGCGTAAAGTCTTCTCCAGAACATCTCAGAGATTTTTATTGGGAAAACGAACCTGTAGTAGGTGACCCATCATTAGGTGCTGTCTATGATAATAAAGCAAATAGTCTGTAGTAGTGCAGTATGACAACACCTGGGTGAAAGACATATTTAGGTAATAATCAGGTACTGTATGCTTTTTGTATATCCTAAGGTTTAATTTTTAATCTGACTGGTGTGTACAGGCTGTAACTCTTTCTGAGGTAGATACTAAGCCTAAATAAAAATTGTTTCAATTACTAAAGCACTATGTGCTATAAAACACCTGTAATGTGTTTTATTTTACTTATAAAATACATGTTTCCTAGACCCTAAATTAATCTATTGAAATCAGGCAGGTCCTTTATTGCAGAAACCACAGGTGATGTCCCTTTTGTAATAAAAATAACCTTACCTGCCTAATCACAATTTTTCTTTTGTGTACACCTATCCTTGTTCTGTTGCAGGCACAACCATTTTCTTCCTTCTCATTTTCCTGCGATGCTGCACAGCTTAGCGATTTTTTGACAAATTAGGATGACAGCCAGGCAGGTAGGAATACTTATTTCAGAGGGGACTTCACCTGCTTTTTCTGCAATAAAGCCCTGCCTGATGCCAAATTTTTGAAGCAGAGCTTTAGTTCTGCTTTAAAAACTTACATAATTGGCTTATATCTTTTTTAACTATATTTGTTCTATGACAATAAATAAAAGATTTAAAGATTAGACCTCAGAGGGGTCTCTCAGAGGTTCAGTGCAATTTCCTGATTATTTCAGTACAACTTCAAAACTACATGCGTTTAATCACTTGGCGGACTCGTAGTCATATATTGTGAGAAATGGCAGTAAAACACATCTATACCCTGTACACGTCTATAAACAGAGTTTGCATATAAGATGAACAAATTTGCATGCCCAAATATATATAATAAAATTATCATTTATAAACAGAACAAGGTCTGTAAGCATCAACCTGTGCATAATAATGTTCATAAACAGATCTCTTTTCTGTTCATTTAAAAAATAAAAATAGTATACACTCTCATTAAAGATGTTAAATTTTTAAGATCCCTTATGATGTTTAATTTTCTATCTATTACCATCAGCAGATAAGGATTCATAAGCAATTAATCGGGTGAGGAGGCAGCTGTGGACAGAGAATGTAATTAAAGTTCAATCTGGAATTACACACTCGTGGGATTTATAAGCATATAACAGCAAGTGAAAGCTATCAGTTTAATATCAGCCTAAAAAACATGTTATTTAGAAGTGAATAAACACAACAATTTTTTAATATTAGCAGTTCAAAGCACAGGTATAAGCAGGTATTAGCAGTTCAAAGCACAGTGGTGTAAAGTAATCTTCTGCAACCATTTACAGATATCCATATAGCAGTATAATTACTAAACTGTAAAAAAAATATAAAAAATAGATCTGTAATAATTCATGTTCACACATGTAACATTATTCTAGATAAGGCAGGGGCAGAGCTTTAACAAAGTAGTAATAATTTTGAGCCAATGTGCCTGTGATTGGGAGGATATGGCCATGGTTGGGCAGAAATGTTAGAATTTTAGAGCGCCCTTGACACTACTAACTACTAATTATATACCTATAATATAACTACTATTAAGGTGTATTGGATAAGTCGTCACAAGTCAGTGACCACACTAAAACACATTAGTAGTGATGTCAGTGATACAATAAACCCCCCCAGCATTGGTGTCAGTGACAGCAATAATAGCCCCCATCATTTCTGTCCGTGATTGCAATTCTACTGCAATGACTGCAATGGTAACCCTTACCATTGGTATCAATGATCATATTTATAGGAAACAGAATTGATGACTGCAATAATAATTCCCATCATTGGTTTCAGTAACAGCAAAAGTGCCCCCCAGGATTAGTGTCAGTGACTGCTGTAACCTCCATCATTGAAATCAGTGTCCACAGTCATAACCCCTACCATTGGTGTCAGTGACCACAATAACAAACCCCAGTAGCTGTATTAGCCCCTACTCTCCCACATTGATGGCCAATGGCAGTTCTGTTACTTCCCTTCCTGCATTAGTGTTCAGTAGAAATAACATTTAAACCCTTCTGATGTGAGTCAACAGCAAGGTTTTTTTAAACATCCCCTCATTGGTGGGCAGTGCCTTGAAATTTATTCCTCACCACTTTGCTGGTCCTTGGTCACTGACCCCCCCCCCATCCAGCCATAACTTTAACAATCGACGTATGGTGTTTATTCATAGTGCCGAGTGCTGGACCTGTCATGTCTAGTAGAGAGTGTTTGAGAACTCACCACCCTACTGCTGCTATGCAAAGCTACAAGTGGCCAAGGTGGTAGACATGGTAGGTTGAACACCAGGAGTTTAGATCATCACGTTATTTTCACATGACTCGCTGCTGCATATCCCTGCCATAGACCTTCTGAAATGAACACAATCCATTTCTACTTGGGCTGCATTATCAGTTTAGATAATGTGCTGAATGCATCACATGGCATTGATTAAGACAGATGGTAAAATAAAGTCATCCATTTCCATCTCCTAAAGGTTTTTCCCTCAAGTCATTTAGAAAAGGTTACAATCAAATAATGAGAAAATGAAGGTGCTTAAACAGGCTAAAAGCCATGTAAGAAGAAACACATAGGTCAATAATGTGCATGATACCTATAAGGAAATTAACTTCTAACTAAAGTGTTGGAGACATTTCAGGAATTAGGTTATCATTTTTATAATAGGTTTTCAGTATCCATATCAGGCCCCTAAAATAATCCTGTCATGTCCACTAATGAACTATATTACTGGTAATGCTTAGGCACCCAGAGGTGGCGGGAAGTATAAATGATTGTCTTCAAACAAGTTCCTAGGTCTGTGGACAGGGCAATAAAAGTTTTTGAGATTAAAGTAGAACTATGGGCAAAGTCAAAAATATATTCTGCAGTCTGTCAATAGAAATTACACAGCACCTGTAGTTTTTCATGAATTTTCCTTGTAGAAATTTTTTTCGCTGAAAGGCACATGTAAGTTTCACCACCTCCATGCACTAATCCTCAACGTTTTCATTCTTTATTACATTACAAGTTTTTGACCGTCTTACTCTGTAAATGTATCTTACCTTTAGTACCAGCTGAACAATTGCTTTCTTTTTAGATTACTTTTCTTGATTTGGTATAATTTTTCAACCTTTTCTGTTTTTAACAAAGCTGACTGAAGTTCATGTAAAAGTTGTCACCTAGCAACAACTGGTGGAAAGTTGGGAAATTTAATGAAAACTTTGCTGAACTTTACTGTGACAAACAAGTAAATATAAATATATATATATATATATATATATATATATATATATATATATATATATATATATATATATATATATTAATATCTATCTATAATTATATATAAATATATATATTCCAGTTTTTTTTCTCACAGGGGTCACAGCATCACTGGAGAATGACAAAAAAACCCACAAATCTAACCTCCTGCTCTCTCTCTCTCTATTGGTCCCACAGACCTCAGCTTTGGGAGACCTCCTGGGCTCTCCAAACATACAGGCTACGCACAGCCTATCCACCTCTCTCTCTCTCTCTCTCTCTCTATATATATATATATATGTATTTACATACCATTTTCCATGTGATATGGTCAGTCAGCTAACTCATCATACCTGCTGAGGATTTACTTTAGTACAATTCAATAAAACCCAGAAGTAGCTTTCTATGATCTTGAAAATAACCTGTAAGGCACTCAGCACTTACTACTTCTTGGCTCAGGCACAGTAGGAGAAACGTAAGATGTTTTTGGTCCAGTCACTCATCTTTCACTTCATCAGATACATAATTTAAAATTTTATCTATTTTGGTTTTCTAGTTTGTGAGAAAAAAATTGCACTTGTCAGCCTTCTACCTGTTTTATTACAAAAAATGTACTTGAAAGCTCAATTTACTTTACTGAAGTGACAGGCTGTATCCTGAGTCTTCTAGACTGAGGTGTTAAATCGATCTTGTAGTGATCTTAATTAATATATTGGCTGATGAGGATATCTATCAATGAGGCATTCACAAGGTTCAGAAGAATGCCAGCAGCAGCGGCATACCAACATCATGACAAATGGGTGGCAACAATACTAGCAGAGGTTGGAAATCCAGTCGCGCAACTTGGACTCGAGTCCGACTTAAGTCGCAACGGCTTGCAACTCGACTCTGGGTTTTTCCCCAGCGACTTGCAACTCCACTCGTGACTTGCTTTCTCTGCTGACAGCTGAAAGGGGAAGGGAGGGAGGCAGTTAGGCTTTTGATTTTTCAGCCTTCCCCCCTCTCTACTTCAGCTGTCAGAGGAGAAAACTTAGAATGCAAGAAAGGTGGGGAGGAAGGCGGTGAGCCTTCTATAACACCGCCTTGCTCCCCGTCTTTCTTGCATTCTAAATTTTTTCCTCTGAAAACTGGGTGGGGGGTGGAGAAAGGCTGTGTAACAAAAGCCTCACTGCCTTCCTCCCTTACCCCTTCAGCTGTCAGCAGAGAAATCCGTGGACTTAGAATGTGATCCTGTGCTCAAGAACAGGATCAGAGCTCTGTTTCTATATGGGGACAAATAGGGATAAATGAAGTGACCTGAGTTGGGACTTGACTTGGAGGAATTCTTGGTGACTTGAGACTTGACTTGGGACTTGGTGTCAATGAATTGGGACTTGACTTGGACTTTAAAGGTGATGACTAGTCCAACCTCCGAAAACTAGTTAGTGGACCAGGAATCCAAGAGGTGCTGCAAAGGATAACATGAGGATGGGCTCCAGTAAGTAAGGGTTAGGGTATTTTTTTTCCTATTTTGTTATGTTTAAAGCATGGACAGGTGTGAGCAGATAGTCTAATGATATAGCACAAAATCCAGCAGCGTACAATGCTTGCAAGTTGTTTTGTGCTACAGGAGGCAGCCACCTAACAACAGAAGGTGGGCTGAGGAGTCTGCCTCCTGAAAGGGTTTCTGGAAAGTGAGAGCCAATACTTTTTACAGAAACCCTGAGAATATTTTTTAGCAATGTGATTGAAGAAGATTCTATTAGTGTTATGGGAATGAAGTCAGAATCTCACAAAGTTGCAACATGAATCTTTCTTGATCATGTTGCACATCAGGGGAAATCAGAACAAGCATGACTATATCGTATAGTCCTATTATTGCATTTTTGGCATGGCCTCAGTTATGGACAGATAGGAATTTTTTTTCAAGGACAATTAACAGGTAGGTGTTCTTCAGACCACTGGTTTTTGCTATCTTGCCCACTAGCTGTTTATAGGAGGATGCTTCTTCCCATAGTTAGGCTTGGTATGCATATTCAGGTCTGTGATTTGGCACAGAGCTCTATGTTATAACTGTATAGCTTTAAAGTATAGCACGGTCAATTAGGCCAGCAGACCGCAAAAATTGTTGTTGTCAGCTGGCCAGACTTGCTCAGATTTGAATTTTTTTCTAACATAATAAGGAATAATAATAAAACCAGACCCTTTAATATGTTTGGGACATTCCTGGATAGAAAATGGAACAGAAAGAATGTGTGTCCCCTGTCCTGTCCATTCCAGAGGTCCTCAAGAATCTGGTTTGCCAAAAAAAAGGAGGGCAAAAAGCATGTAACCCTATTCTATTTTGACAAAAAAACAGACCCCCCCCAAAGGAGAGGCCCACACCTTCAATCACAATGTAACCCCTGTGTCCCTGTGTTGTGGGGGTCTGCAGGTTGTATCTTTGCAGTGCGATCTATCTATCCAGCAATGTGTGCCCCTCATCCAGCATTGGCTGCTCCCATCTTGTATAACTGACTGGCATCTCTGTGCTGCCAGAATAATAGCTATTAGGTATTTGGTTAGGGTCATTTCTATATATATTTATAAATAAGACAAAAAACAACTTTTGCTGTAAAAGTTACTTTTATTGCAGTACTTTTTTCTTCCATTAGCTATTCTCAGTCTGATGGTCAGCATCACTCAACCCACTTCCTTTAAGCACAAATTGTCCTGGGTCCGTCTCCCTGCCTGTGACTGGACATTGAAGCAGCACAGTAATGTCATCATATCAACTATTTGCCTCCTTGTTCTGTTTCTTTTTCCTATACTCCAGCCTTGCTATGTAGGGACTGGAAATGGTTTGTAACATGTCAAATGTAGGCACTTTTATTACTTGCATTTAAATACATTAAATAGTGTTTTTTTATTACAGTGCTGCATTCTGTTTTATCTGCATACACACCAGTGTGAATCAAGGGTTATTATTCATGCAGGGCAGACTTTTATCTGTCACTCCAGAAGTGTTAACGGTTTCAGTTTACCCTGCTCACCAAAGATTATTAGGATTTATATGGAATACAAAAAATTAATGAAAAACTAAGTATGTGAGGCTGTTTAGCTAAGAACACTGTTTGCAGCATTATACAAGCAGTAGCAAGTTTTTTCCAACTGAAAGGGATGATAATTGTTATATATTTGCACAGCATGTTGGTAAAACATCTAGACATAAATATAATGGTAATTTACTGGTACATTTTTCTGCAGACATAAATTGTCAGGTTACATTAGACAAGCCAAGTCTAATCCAACATAGATGGCCTTGTTTCTTGGATTTATCCCGAATGCCAGATCCGTTCTTTTAAGGTTTTCTTTGGGAATTATTTGCTTTCCAATGCACCAAAATAAAGTGCCTAACTAGAAGAAACATATTTCTGTGTCAGCGATTAGCCATTATTGGGAATTTAGTGGCTTTCTCTGTAATATTTCCTTGTCTGTCTCTATTTTGTAGAATACTACAGTTCCTTTTAAATTTGCATCTGGGGTTGAGAAAGACATGAAATGAGCTTCCCCACTCAATACATCATCATCTTCCAAACAAACCTTTGACAACAGACACATTTCTTCCAGGATGGTGAAGTTATATGACTTAAAATAAAGCAAAGTTGAGTTGGTCCACAACAAAAGCTTACCTTTATAGAAATGTTCTATGTTCAAAGTAACTTTGATTCTTGTAAATCTCAGTGTGGGAATTTATATATATTCTCCTCTAGAATGCAGCCCATATTCTGGGCGAGAATAACAGAGTTAATCTACGTTTCTGTCTCTCAGAACATTTTCCCTAGCCCTTACCTGTCTCAGTCAAAATGAAAAAAAAAATCCAGGTTGTGTCCAACGCAGATGGATCTTTTTGCCACTCTGACACAACCTCTTGTTTCGCTTTAATTACTTGGATCAAGCAGCCATGGAAGATAAATGCTAATTTCCTTTCCATGGACAAGCCTGGAGGGTTTTATGTATGAATGAATATCAGTGGACATCATTTCCAAGTAATAAAAGAGTATTCTACTGCTGATGCATAACATGACCACAAGACTTTTCATGCCCTCCAGGTTTGCAGCCAGCAGCACAGTGAAGTGGGGACAGGTTACTGAAGCATTTATGGGGTAAAGTACTAAATTATAGTTATTATTTAGGTTAATAGCCTCTTTTTTTTATAAATATATTCATGTACAAGTAAAAATCAGGTAGTAGCATTTCCAACATAAATTCATGTGAAATTCAGTCTTCTACAAACAATTTTGTATGATTTCCTGGTTTCTAGAAACTCCATGTAACTGAGATAATAAGGATGTGGTTTTGTAGGCTATTTAGACTTAAGATTTTGAAAGATGATGTATTGATTTGATCCTTTTTGCCTTCTTTAGTTTCTATATACTTAATGTTGTTTTCTGTTTATATAGAAAATACAACAAATCTTAGCAATGATTTGATGAAAATTTTTTTTATGCAAAATCTACATTTGGAGCAACCAATGAGGGAGAAGGCCTCTGACAATCTCGCAAAATTTTCCTTGAACTTCTGATGGGTCCGCAAAATTTTGGCAAACCGATTTCGTGCCTCCAATCAGCTGTGACCGCAGGTTCCCATGGTCCAGGTTCCCACCCTCCCTGGGCTTTATTTATCAATGATAAGCACAGCCCAGGGAGCATGGGAACCTGGACCATGGTAACCTGCGGTCACAGCTGATTGGAGGTACATGCCTCCAACCAGCTGTGACCACAGACGTAACACTGAACTCATATGACCTCTCAATGGAGAATCTCCATTGAGAGATCCATATGTGTTCAGTGCGCCTGCGAACACGACCTCATGGTGAATCACAAGGCCGTTCTCGCTTAAATGTTCGGTAAGTGAGAAAGGCCCATTTCGCTGCGAGATCGAACTTAAAAATCTTGCACGCTTATTCCTAACTCTGAGGCTTCCTGACATACAGTCTACAATCCTAAAAGGGGCAGTGTCCAGTAAGGCAGCAGGTAGAAGAGTGGCATCATCAGGCAATATGAAGGCTACCAGATGGGTAAATTTTAGTGCACATGAGGTCTAATGAGACCTCTTACCATTGACAAGTACCAGCTTTGTGGTTTTACACTATTTGCATCAAAGCAAACTATTACTAAAGCCTGGTGAAAACAGTTTGTAAATGCGGGCGAGGTCACTTAGTGTGTAAATACTTTATCAATAAGACGTTGACTAGCATCCTCATGGACACACTTGCCAATTTTCCTAATTTGGGATGTGTGGATCTGATATTTTTTTTTTAACTCTCTCTGCCACAACTTTTTTCCTCTACCTAGATTTTGATAATTGCAACCTTCTTTTCTTTTTTCTTTCTCTCCTGTTCTTCTCTTTCAGTTACTTTGATATTTTATGTCTTGCCTTGTTCACTCCTATGCACTAATATCAACAGAGATTCACACAGCTCTTGATTGTTTGTGTCTTATTTTTGCAAAAAACCTAATAAATATGTATTTGCAATCAAGAATAAAACTACCCCAAGGTTTTCCCCCTTCCTTTCTTCTCCTTTTTATGCTGCTTAATTTGTTTATAAGTATTTTAAGATACTAACTGTTATTTACCATATGCCCGTGGAAGTAGATGGGAATTTTGTGATCACTAAAGCTTTCATTTTCTACCTGTTATCTTCCATTGTTTGTCTTTATGTAATGTTGCTGCTACAGTACGTAACAAACGAACTTTACACATATCTCTTTGTATATGTTTTTCTTTAATTTTGTATTGTTATTTTTCCAAAATAAATAAAATTGTATTAAAAAAATCAGTCCAGATCAACAAGATGACTTCTGTTGGATCAGCAATGTTTTTGAACCATAAGATGCAGTTTCTGATATCAATTTATTATTTGTTTCTGGTTTTCAACCTAAGCCCTAAATGCATTATGTTAATGTTGCATTAAAAACCACAGTTAAAAAAAACTTAACCACAAAAGTCATAAATGTGGGTAGACAACCAATAAGAAGGTGAAAGTTTAGCAAAACTTTTTCATTGTCTTTGTCAAAGACAACAAGAAAGGTGTTAAGCACAGGAAGGGAGAGAGAAAGTGAAAATACTATTGTCTGGCTAAATCAATTTCCATCAACAATAAATTTAGAAAGTAGATGTATTTATAGATAGATTACTCAATATATATATATATATCTTACAAGGAAAATGCACAGATTTACAGGCTATAGGCATTCTAATAATATTCAGTATAAACAGCAACTGTGCTAAAGTCAGAGCTTGCTGTTACATGGTTTTTGGTTGTTTCTTTCTCGCCTTCTATTTTTAAGTAATGCCAGAATAAAAAAAAATTACTGGATGGGTAGGATTAGCTCTCTCAAGACATCATTTGCAGTAAAATAATTCCTGGGAAAGCTGGGAGGAGTAATGCACTTTTAAGAGAAATGGAGATTGGATTACATAACATTGGCCATTTCCCCAGAACAATCTATGAGATTTTCCTGTTACAATGGGACTGATTTATTACAGTTCTCCAAGGGTGGGTGATCCAGAAATTCTGGAATGGATTTCTTAAAGTAATTTACTATTTGTTATTTGTTTGCTGGAACTGATGAAAGTGTATCCTCTCCAGCCTTGGAGAGCTTTAATAAATCAGGCCCAATGTGTGACCCTCTGTAACTGTCTGTGTTCCAGCTGGGAGATTTCCTTTTTAGTTCCTGTTACAGACACAACAGGTAAAGAGAGGAAATCTTCCCAAAAAAAATTGGAAAAACCATCTCTTACAGTTAGTTTTTTTTTTTATAGAAGTAAAAAAAAACCTAACCTGGATTCTTCTGCCATGGTATGACACAGTATGCAACAGTGCTTTGGTCATAAAATCACAATTATTGAGTGGCCTTAACCAATGTTTAGGGCAAATGTTAGTTTTTGCAGTTGATCTGAAGAAACTAGTTGTAGCACAGTGTGGTCACAAAAAATAGGGTTTTCTGTCCATCACTTTCACTTCTATATACTGTTAGGTTCTATATTTATTAGGTTCTGTCTTGGTTGATTCTGGGTTTAGTTGGCCTTTGGGGTTTACTCACACAATATAAACTGTTAGGTCTATAAATATTTGGACAGAGACAACTGTTTTCTAATTTTGGTTCTGTACATTACCACAATACATTTTAAATGAAACAACTCAGATGCAGTTGAACTGCAGACTTTCAGCTTTAATTCAGTGGGTTAAACAAAAAGATTGCATAAAAATGTGAAGAACTAAAGCCTTTTTTTTACACAATCACTTCATTTCAGGGGCTCAAAAGTAATTGTACAATTGGCTCAAAGGCTATTTCATGGGCTGGTGTGGCCAATTCCTTTGTTATGTCATTATCAATTAAGCAGATAAAAGGCCTGGAGTTGATTTAAAGTCAGGGGGTGCTGTTTGTATGTTAAAGATTTTGCTGTGAACAGACAACATGCGGTCAAAGGAGCTCTCCATGCAGGTGAAACAAGCCATCATTAAGCTGCAAAAACAGAAAAAAGCTACAATAATAGGATGGCAAAATCTACAGTTTGGTACATCAAGAGAAAGAAACAAAGCACTGGTGAACTCAGCAATGCCAAAAGACCTGGAAGCCACGGAAGACAACAGTGGTGGATGATCGCAGAATCATTTCCATGGTGAAGAGAAACCCTTCACAACAGCCAACCAAGTGAACAACACTCTCCGGGAAGTAGGCGTATCGATATCCAAGTCTACCATAAAGAGAAGACTCATGAAAGTAAATACAGAGGGTGCACTGCAAGGTGAAAGCCACTCAGAAGCCTCAAGAATAGAAAGGCTAGATTGGACTTTGCTCACAAACATCTAAAAAAGCCAGCACAATTCTGGAAAAACATTCTTTGGACAGATGAAATGAAGATCAACCTTTACCAGAATGATGGCAAGAAAAAAGTATGGAGAAGGCGTGGAACATCTCATGAACCAAAGCATAGCACATCATCTGTAAAACATGGCGGAGGCAGTGTGATGGCTTGGGCGTGCATGGCTGCCAGTGGCACTGGGACACTAGTGTTTATCGATAATGTGACACAGGACAGAAGCAGCCGAATGAATTCTGAGGTGTTCAGAGACATACTGTCTGCTCAAATCCAGCTAAATGCAGTCACATTGATTGAGAAGCGTTTCATAATACAGATGGACAATGACCCAAAACATACAGCCAAAGCAACCCAGGAGTTTATTAAAGCAAAGAAGTGGTATATTCTTCAATGGCCAAGTCAGTCACCGGATCTGAACCCAATTGAGCATGCATTTCACTTGTTGAAATCTAAACTGCGGACAGAAAGGCCTACAAACAGCAACTGAAAGCCGCTGCAGTAAAGGCCTGGCAGAGAATTAAAAAGGAGGAAACCCAGCATCTGGTGATGTCCATGAATTTAGGACTACAGGCTGTCATTGCCAGCAAAGGGTTTTCAACCAAGTATTAGAGATGAACATTTTATTTTCAGCTTTTCTCTTTGTCCAATTACTTTTGAGCCCTTGAAATTAAGTGATTGTGTTAAAAAAAAGACTTTAGTTCCTCACTATTTTATGCAAACTTTTTGTTCAACCCACTGAAGTAAAGCTGAAAGTCTGCAGTTCAACTGCATCTGAGTTGTTTCTTTTAAAATTAATTGTGATAATGTACAGAACCAAAATTAGAAAAAAAGTTGTCTCTGTCCAAATATTTATGGACCTAACTGTATATCTTCAATACCTTGGAAGGCATTCCATTAGTCAAAATAGAAACAAAACACTATAACACAAACTATACAGTAAAATATTGACATAATTGAGATGATAATACACTCTTAGATTTTAAGCTCTTTTGGGCAGGGTCCTTCTGTCTGTAATTTGTTACCCCTATTTAATGTACAGCATTGCATAATATGGTAGTGCTTTATGAATAAAGTTTAATAATAATAATCATAACAATATTTAACAGAGCATCAACAACCTGGGTACAGATAATAATAAGGTTCAAATAAAATAAAAAGGATTTTCAATATTTAATAAGGGGGGGGGGGGGGGGTAGCTAGTGGATAGCTGAATTTCACTAGCTATAGAAAAGGAAATAGGAGGAAAAAATGCATAAGAAAAAATGTGTTGATGATAGAGGGGTAAGGGAACAGAGACGGAAAGAGGAATGGCATACAAGGTTCATTTTATTTCCTTTATTTCAATTATTATACCAGCATCAGAAAGGGATCATTCAGAAACACTTTGCAATGTTTAAGGTAATACTTAACTCATTTTAAAGGGCTACAATAGACACTGCACAATGTTGTTAATACAGAATGGTAGGTATTGCAGATTTTAGTTATTTGACACTCAGATCATCATAATTTAAAGCCAGAACATTTTATTGTTAACGTTTTACTTTTTGCTTTTTTCTGCTTCTTTTACATTTACATTATCTCATTTTCTATTAAGAGAAAAAACTATAGACACACAATTCGACAGTAAATGGGAAGACATTTTCCAGTATACAGGAATTGTCCAGTATAATTTATTAACTAATTAGGAGAAATGATCTGGAAGGCTAGACAGCTGTCAGATCTTTTTGTAGCATCTGACAATTAAGAAGCGTACCCTCCCCCCTATTTAATTGATAAGATTTTGTAATTTTAGCGCATGCTGAATACCAATTAAAAATCAGTAAATATATGTCAATATATGATATGTCGTCACCGATTCTATCCATTCCTTCTTTTTACTTCCTCCAATATACTCCGCTTTACAAATGCTGCCTTTTCTTTTTTTGTAGGCCATATGGGAATTTTCAGAGCCATTGCAGCAAATCATGTTGCATTCAATGGTGACCTCTGGGACACTAACAAATTGAGGTGAGCCAGTGAGAGCGCTAGGACAGTGGTGACACAAAGAGCATGCTCAGAAACAGAAAGGGGGAGAGCAGCAAATGCCAGCTCAGTCTGCAGATGGTGCAATGAAAACAGCTATTATCATATGAATGAAACAGCCTTGCTGAGATTTGTTTGTAATTCTCCAATCAGAGAGGAGACAATAGAAACCCTCTTAAACCATTTTTATTCAGCAGAAGGAAGACGGGGAACTCTAGATAACAGTTGATGTTTTTTTATGCATTTGGAGCAATGTAAGCTATGTTCACTATTGAAGTACTGATCTCCCATCCACAGCATCCTCTGCAAGTCTGCAGCTGTACCAGAGTCATGAACAGCATGTTAGTATGGTGAGTGCTAATGACAGCATTTAGCCATTACAATATGGCTCACGCTGTCATTTTTAGAAATAATGGTTTTGTTTTATGTACTGCTGCTGATTATGATTGCTTTCAGCTTATTATATATTAATTATTCCTACAAGGAACTGCATGCTTTTTGTTATAGTGTGTACCAGTAATGACTGGAAATGGTGGCTTTGTAGCTATCATAGAAATCATATTTTGGACAGGTACTCCTCTTGTCTGTTGCGTATACAAATAAAGAGCGTCATCTATTTTGCATGCTAACTAAATATAACACAAAATGTGTGACCTTATTTTCACATGGCTTTAGCAAAGTCCAGGCCTTCCCAAAAGGGAAAACAGCATTTCTAACAGTGTTACACTGCCAAAACATTACATATAACTAATTTAGGCTTATTGAAATACTTAGAGCTAGATATATATGAAGGTGTAATATACCATATATTATATATGTTATCCTATTTGAATTGACCTTGTGCTGTTTATGTAAACGAGTTAACTATTGCTACTCTATAGCTTATACGTTTTTTTTATTTAAATTGACCACATTTACTAAGGAAATAATTGTCTAAGACAGCCTGCCCTGACACATAGCAATGGGATTGTTCCTATTATTCCCCTATACTGTAAGTATAGCATCTAGGACAATTCCTTCCAGAAATGAGGCCAATAGTACAAATAGCAGAGGTATGCAATCACCCAAAATACCCTATTTCAAATCCATATTTTGACAGGCTTCCAAAACTGAAAACATTTATTTGGTTGCTGTATTTTACAACATATATAACGTATTGCAGTACCTTTTTTTTTGTATTATACAATGTTAATATACAACAGTGTGAACAAGATCTTACAATTCACTCAATGCATTTTATTTACTATAATATGAAATAAACTCTATGGGGTCTATTTATAAAGGAGCAAATCTGACATTCACCAAAACATTCAGTGGTAGAGAATATTCCAGTTTTTTTGTTTTTAATGTCAGTGATTGATTTTCCACATGAGAATGTTTCAGTGAAAGTCAGACTGACTGCCTACAAATAATCTCCTTTATCTATTAAACAGCACCAATGTCAGAGTTTAACATTGTTCCTAAAAAGATTTATGTTTGAATGTTTATGTGAATCCAAACCAAAATAAATCACTTTGGATAGAATTGGGAAGGATTAGAATCCCTGTTAGGTTTGGACTGTTATCCTGGGCTGCTTTAGAAAGTTTTATTTTTACTTCCTGATTATTGACTATTATATGACTATTGACAATGGTTTCACCAGACAAGAAGTGAGGGAAAGACTACAACATGAACACAGACAGCATAACAATCCTGACAATGTGTGTTTTTTTTTTTAGTTTTTTGTTGCTGTTAAAGAGTTCTGCTCACTTTCTGGTCAAATGTTATCAGGAGAACAGACAGGAACAAGAAATCGATCTACCAGAGCCCTAAATATGAAAATGTTTTTTTAACAAAATTAGTAAAAGAGAAGGATGGAGAAGAGGAAAGAATGCTTTTTAGGCACTTAACTATAGCAGATAAACAACGACTTTAAAATATTAATATTATTATTATTATTATTATTATTATTATTAATAAACAGGATTTATATAGCGCAAACATTATACGCAGCGCTGTACATTAAATAGGGGTTGCAAATGACAGACTAATACAGACAGTAATACAGGAGGAGAGGACCCTGCCCCGAAGAGCTTACAATCTAGTAGGTGGGGGAATTTACACACAATAGGAGGGAATGACTTTGAATAAATAGACTAGTGGTACAAAATTCTTCGACTAGGGGATCGCTTCAGTCATATAATGAGCCCAGTAATGATATGTCACATGCAGATGGAATTTTGTACCACAAGTCTAATTATTGTATTATGCATTGTTTATATGTAATGTAAATAGATAATATTAAATAAAAGCCATTGTTTTGTCTGCTATAGTTAAGTGCCTAAAAAGCCTTCTTTCCCCTTCTCCATCCTTTTCTTTCCTTAATGTTGTTGAATTATTATGTTTGGCACTATCTAGGATTACCTAGTCTACAACAATAACCCTCCCCCTTTGATACTTCTTGTTTTATTGAAAATGTTTTTTGTCAGACGTACATTTTAAGGCAGGCATTGTGAAGTGTAGGTAAAATATTACATTCTGGCAATTAAATTGCAATAACTGTGCTGAGGGTGGCAAGAAGGGCAGAGCTGAGGAAGGCATTGTCTCTTAGAGACTCTAGCTACAAGCTACAAGTCTATTTATAAAGCAGTGAATCTGACATTCACTGAATCATTTCCTGATGGAGAATCAAATACTGCCAGTAAAACAGATGGACCTGGAAGATTCTCTGTAAGGAAATGTTCAGGTGAATGTCACATTCACGGCCTTATAAATAGACCCCAAAATAGTTAAATACCCCTGTTTTACATTAGTGATGGTAGCATTTATTACAAATGTATCCATTTTAAAGGGAAAGCTGTACAAGTGAGAAAAAGAAAACATTTTTCTGCTTACTGTCAGCCCATACGTCAGGCATATTTCCTGGTTTGTTTACTGTGCAATAGAAAGATTTTTTTTCTGCTCTCCTACATCAAAGAATCACAACAGGAAGCTGAATATGATATTCTTCTGGTCAACCAGGCTCCTAGGAAAAGCAAACTAATTAAACCATTTTTCATATATAGTTGTAAAAAAATGATGTTCCTAGAAGTAATAATAGTGTATCAAATCTTTTGGAACACAAGGGAATGTTGAATTTAAATCTGCTCTGTCAAAACTGTTCCATGACTGTGGGGGTGTGTATAAATCTTAAGTATGGAGCTACCTTATGTTACAAAGTATGTGTTAAACATATGATGCACATTTCCATAGCTGAGGAATACAAATACAGTATCATTGTGCTGGAGGTTAGAAATCTCTCTGCAAGTTAGCCTGTCATTGTTCTGAGACATCATTTCGGCTCTAGAGCTATTAGATGATATGAAGACTACAGGCAAACTGAATATTCTATCACTTAACAAGGAATACATTAATAAATGAACACAAGTTAAAAAGGCTTATCTACATTTCAGTCTCAGGAGGAAATGTCATCAGACCTAGGATAAATATACAAAGAAGTACTGCTCATCTGTAGAGTCTTCTGAAGTCTTCAAAGCTTTTTATTAGGATGGAAATTACATAAAATTACTATAAATCTTAATAAATGAGAGCATCAGTATGAACAATTGGCCTGTATAAAAATAACCCTTTAAGGTCCACCAATAAGGGACAGAAATTCTAAAAACAAAATAGTGCTAACAAAGTAATAAATAACATTTTCAAAATAACAATAGCCATACTGGCAAAGGTACCTGCAAATTAAAATTTCCATGAACCCTATACATAGCCCAAAATGTTGTAGATAAACACTTTTAGGGTGAAAGAACCTCAGAAAACCTTGCAATCTTGGTCTCTGTGATGTGATAAGGGGCGGAGTGCAATAGTTAATAAAATGCAGTTGCTAGGAAGGTATCAAAAAAGAATCCATGGCGTGATAAAGAAAATTTTTACTGAAAGAAATATGATGGTTGCCATTGATGACCTCCATAGAAAAATGCTAGCTTGTCTGGCTTTTCAGCTTTGCACACTTGTACAGGCTTTTTCCTATGCTAAAAATGCTTTATATGATTTCACTGCACACTGTGAGCTACTTGGGAGCATGTCAGATAGAACTCATATCCTGGTTGGAAGACATTCAGCATCATCTAGCCCTTTCCTCTCTAATTTTAATTATAAAATTATAAAGGTATTTCTAATTATAAAGGTATTTCATCACACATAGGCATTATCAAAAGAAGTCTGTATGGCCCAAATTATGTCACTAAGCTTTTGGGGAATGGCTAAAAGCTCAAAGCAGAACCAAACTAAAAAAAATGGAATTTACCTTTAATCCGGCGATTTCTTGATAGTGCTGGACCTTCCCTCAATGTGGTCAAGCGCTGCCTTAGAATTCCTCTTCCTCCCAGTGCAGAGGAAGCACCGGGCGCCACCATCTTCAGTCTTCTTTTCTTCTTGTCTCCTTCTCATGTCACCCTATCTCGCACTGTGCAGGGTGATGTAGAATGTTGTAAAGGGGAAAAAGAGAGAGCCGATCTCATTGCGCATGCGTGAGATATGCATCTCTTTCCCCTTAGTGGAAAAAATGCCCCTTCTGCACATGCACATAAGATCAGGCATGTGTAGAAGGAGCACCCAGAGCCTTCTGGGATGCATGACATAAGTACACAGTGTGCCCATTCCAGTTTTATTTTGTCAGCTTAAAAGAAAAACATTTTTTCTCAAGCAAAGCAATGGTTGCTGGCTCAAATATTCTATGGCCTTTTTAGTGATGCGCAAAACATCACAGACGAGCATTGGACCAAATTGGCCAGACAACTAAAAATCAGACACAGACAGTATTGTGTGAAAATGATCAACTGTGTTATCTTCTCTGTTGCTTTAAATTGTGGCTCCAGAATGTTAGTTGCTATCATATTCCCACAATTCAACTGAATTTGGACAATTGGAACACTCTTTAGTCATTGGCAATCAAACATGGATATTTCAGAAATATTGTGGAAATCTTCAATAATAATACCAAGATTAGTGAATAGGTTTTGCATGACCGATCAGAACAACCTTTTACCAGTTCAAGTCCATAGACAAATACATAACAGTTCCCCAGTTGGCTAACACATAATGCTATTGAGATTGTATTTGTTGTTTTTTTTTTTTACGTGCATGGGTGTTTTTCACTTTGTGGTTTGGTATTGATTGTTCAACTGATGTTATCACATTAAAGGAAAGGAAATAACACCTAGCTAAATCTCTAGGCTATTTATATAAGATTACAAGCAATTCTCTTCTTTCATTTTGGTTGAAATGTTTTTAAGCACCATATTGTTTTCTGCAGTTAATGGAATCTGTCGTCACATATGCCATTTTGTCTCCCCTATTATACACTTTTACCACCTCCTTGCATTGCATTTTTTGTTAGTTTATTCATGTGTTTTAGTTGGTTGCAACCCTAGAAAAGAATGGCTTCACATTGCTAGTGATGAAATATTTAGTAGTCCATCATCCTTGTTACATGATATGGCCTGTAATCTGTCTTGTCTAATATAAAACAGATTTGTGTCTTTCAGATTAAAAATGTGATTATTTTTTTAAATGACAGTGTATTGTAAATTACTGGTAAATGGGTATGATAAGACTTTTCATTTTCATTATCATATATAAACAAGAAATTAAATGTGTTATTATATAAAAGAAACATACAACATCACAGTCCTAAAAAAGATCTTGTTTTCATTAATTGAGCTAAGCAGGAAAACTTGTTCCTTTGGGTTAAATGTCTGCTTATAAGTGGACTTGCCAAAAAATAAAAAAAAACATAATTGTAGGCAAGCCCTACTACGTTCTAGCATTATTTATTTTTTACTTTGAGTTTTTCCAGTCATGTTTCATCTCACTGTGAGAACTGGTCTCTTCCTTCTGCAATTATCCAAGATAAGTTTTGAAAAGTAAGGCTACATACACACGTTAAATTGTTTATTGTTATTGGAAAGGATCTTACATGATCCTTTCAAACGACAAAAGACTCACACTAGATTCTCATCCAATACCAGCCCCGAGGTGATTATTGGACGAGAATCACCTGACATGTGTACGTAGCCTAAAGATCATCCAGCCCACAGAATGTACATGTCAGATGATTTCCGACAGATACAAAGAATCGGTCTCGTCTTGGGTGAGAATCTAACATGTGTACAGAGGTCGCCCTGGCATTGTTCATGTATCTGTCCTGACGGAACCATTAGTGACCGTCAATAACGAACACAGTACAAGGGAAGATGAAGAACGCAGCAGGGTGTTGCTCATTCGACCTCCACCATCCCCTCTCCATAGAACAGAATGGTCCTGTATGTACAGCACTTGTTCATTCATCAGTCACTCTGTCGCTGGAAACTGTCATGAAAGATCGTTTCCAGCAGCAATAATTAAACGTGTGTACGCAGCCTAAGGATCACCCAGCCCAGAGAGGAGCCAAAGATCACCCTGTAGCATTGTGTGCCCCCCGAAGACTTTTAAAAAAAGGTAACTATTGAAACACAAAAATAATGGCAAGGGTGGTCATTAGGAGGAAAGGGCAACATTTTTAAATATTTTTTATTTTAGTCGGGCCAGCATTAAATGCTAAAAAAAATATGTAAATAGAACTTTATATTATCAAAGCAAATGAAAGATTCAGTGGTTAGAGTAGCGATATGATTATTTGGCTTGCCATTTGATGTTTTTGTAAAGTCACTCTAGGCCCACAAGAAAACTTCGGAAGAATTCCCATGATGTCTGCTCTCCTTATAAGAGAGATCTACAGAGCTGAACGCAGCAAGAAGTGTAAGAGTTGATGATTGCAGTAAGACATCTCTGACTTTATGGGCCTGATTTATTAAAGCTCTCCAAGGCTGGAGAGGATACACTTCCTTCAGTGAAGCTGGGTGATCCAGCAAACCTGGAATGGATCTGGTCCAGGATTCAAAACATTTGCTAGCAAAATAGTGAGGAAAGTGTATCCTCTCCAGCCTTGGAGGGCTTTAATAAATCAGAGCCTGTAGCTCTATCCAATTTTGTGGTTTCACCTTCACCATTTACACTTTATCAGTCTCAGAGATCCACCAAGGTGGATTGATGAACGATGTTGGGGATGGCTGGCACAGGACAGACTTTTGCCAAGGATGAGCAGGACTGTTAGCCTCCGGTGACAATCATCTGATGTATGTATGTAGTTTAAGCCTTCACACTGTATCCAAACCTGATAAAGTTTTTCCGGAACATCTAGAAAAACATGTTAAATGATTATTGTGCTTCTATCTCAGTAGCGCTTACCCTGCTCCCTCCATAGTTTATTACTTACTGAAATCCCAGCACCGGGTTGGTGATTTTTTCAATCTCTCGCTGCTCTGCTACCTGCATAGACATCCTCATTGACTTCTATAGGGCTCTGTCTATTCTCCACTACCTACCTAGAAGTCAGTGTGGCTTGTCAGGAATGTAAACAATCACTCCTTCATATGTCGATATGTACTGAACTGTGTGGGGGTATAGGACAATGGTCACCAAACTTTTTGGGCCTACGGACCACTAAATGCACGGACTCCCGACCATGCATGAACGGGAAGCCATATGTCAATCAAAGGGAAAGAAACTTCCCCCAGAGTGACGTCATGATCCCAGAACTGGCCCACTCCAGAGACACAGCGGTCCTTAAACCACAATGCGTACGGGAGACGTGGTGCGCGGCTCTGGCAGTGCGCCCCCCTAGCAAGGTCCTTCTCCTGACCCCACTGGGGTGCGCATTGGCCAGAGCTGCAGACCTCCGCTTGGCAACTGCTCATATAGGAGATACATGGATAAAGGTTCATTTATCTTTTGAAATAAACAATTGCATCCATTTTTAGGGAGCCAGAAGCAACATTTCATATGATACAGTGACACAGGAGGAAAGGACCCTGCCCCAAAGAGCTTACAATCTAGTCTGTATTCATCTGTAATTTGCAATCCCTATTTAATGTACAGCGTGGCCTAATATGTTGGCGCTATAAAAACCTGTTTATCAATAATTATAATAATAATCAAAATAATAATACACCATTATGTTTGTAGTTTTCCAAGGAATTCTCTTTATAGTAGATAAGATTGTTATTGCTCATGAATAGTGTTAAATGATACTTGCCCTGCTGTATGACCAGCCATCCCCCCTATGCTGCCGTGTCAGCTCACACTCCCCATTCCCCTCCCTATATATACTCAGAATAGGTTTCCTAGCAGCTGACATTTCCTGTCACATCAGACATCCGATCCCCCGGCCTTCTCTGTACAATGCATGCAGAGGCTGAAGGACCTGTGGTGACGTCACTGTCATGTGACCAGCCTCCTGCGTGTGCTGCTGGCTCAGTGAAGGCTCTTGTGTTCTATGGGGACAAGTAAGCTTCATTTCCACGTTTACAGCTCGGGGATGGGTGAGCTGCATGTCTCATGTAGGTGACATTTATAGGCTGTGTCTTCTATTGTTTTCTGCAACCTGTGGGGCTCCAAGTGCTGTGGAACTACATGTCCCATAATGCCTTGTTCCTGTGATTGTCCATGTGGGAGCTGAATATAAATAGTAACCTTGTAGATCATGGTTTCTGGACCTTTCTAACATGCTGGAAATTGATTTTAGGTTTTCAGGAAATCCCTGCCATATTCACATTATACTGTACATTGGTGTGGTGATCAGTAGGAAGAATTTCTCTTATATTGCTGGCCAGTGGAAATAATGTCACCCTTACAGATAGCCAAAAAAAAGATTGGTGCCACTTAATCTGACCTGAGAGGTACAGATTGCTCAGGGATCCCATAGCTACCTTTGGAGGAACCCTGGATGAGAAACCCTACTCTAGATCTCATATTACCTCTCTCACACTATATGAATCCCAAATTATAGCAAACCTGTACATTACAAGTGACCTAAGGCCAACACTTTTATGAACTTTTCATTTTTAGGTTAGGATGTCTTTATCACAGGTGGCTGCACTTGTTTTCACTCTTCTGCCCAAGAACATTTTTAGCAAGTACAGAAAATACATGTTGATCCTGTGAGATGAACTGAAAGAACTGACATTTTTTTACCTGCCCTCCAGGCTACATTCTGGTAAATTCTAATTCCCCTGGCAATGTATTGAAGATGATAAGAGGACCAGATCCGGGGAGAAGCCTGGATGACAATTATGGCTTCTTCCATAGATACAGTGGAGAAGCAAGCACAGCCACACAGGGACAGGATGTGTGCCATTCTCAGGATTATCAGGTTAAAGCAGAACTGAGCTGAAAAAAATCACACCTTTAATTCCAAAGATCCCTCTATCGCGCTAGGGAAGTCTTCAATCGGGTCCCATAGCATCCTGGAATTTCTTTGTCCCGGCGCGGAAGAAGTGCTGGGTGGTGCTATCTTCATCTTTCTTCTTCCCTCTTCTGGCAGATGAAAGATCAAAAAGGGGCAAGGGCAAATAGAGTGCTGATCTCACTGCGTATGTGTGGGGTCGGCATCTCCCAGGAGGCTCTGGCGTTAAAAGAAAAAAAAATACAATATTTTTACTTTATATAAAAGGGTTGTCTACCCTTTTATGTAAAGTCAAAATTTGAGTTTAGGTACGCTTTAAATTATAAAATATTCTAAAATGGAGTGACTTTATGATGTTAGGCTGTATCTATGCTATATGATAGGGGTTATGGAAGTCAAGTCAGCTATAAGGTGGAAAAGGAATGATTGGCATGGCTCAGCCCACTATCCTTCAATGAAGAATAATGCTCCTCATTTTAGAATATGTGATGGAATAAATAATGTGAATATCTTTTGTTCTATGGAAGCTCTATTGTGGTATGCACTGGTTAACTGGAGGGCTTTTTGGGTTCTTTACTTGCTTCAAAACATTGAAAATGCTATACATATAATTGCATGATATAATGCATAATTATATTATTTGAAATTCTTCATCATTTGACTTGTTTTTTGTTTTTTCTCACTAGGTCTTTATACAATGTTAAGCTGCCCGAATGATGACAGTCACTGCTGCTAGGCTATTTTTTCGATATCTCAATGTGGTATTCCTACAGAATGAACATATCCGCAGTATTTAATGCTTTACTTGTATCCATCCTGGCAGCAGTGTTGTGGAAACATGTCAAGCTTTGGGAGCAGTTTTCTATTATTGAGGAGGAGTTGGACCTCACCCGTCAATCCCAGGAGCTGTCACAAGTACGAATTGACTATCAAGCAGCCTTATATGCACTCGTGGAAGATGGTACAAAAATGGTTTGTACAGGCAGAATGCACACAGACCGCGTGTGTCGCTTCGAGTCACTTTGCTACTCTACCGAAGCCGAAGAGTTTGTCTTTTTTCATAGCAACTCATCGATTATGCTGCCAAACTTAGGAGGTCGACGCTTCCAACCTGCTTTGTTAGACTTGTCTTCTGTGGATGATCACAATACCCAATATTTTAACTTTGTAGAGCTTCCGGCTGCTGCACTGAAATTTATGCCCAAACCCGTCTTTGTGCCGGATGTTGCTCTTATAATGAATAGGTTCAACCCAGATAACCTAATGCACGTCTTTCATGATGACTTGCTACCAATATTTTACACCATGCAGCAGTTTCCAGACCTAGACCTGGACTCTCGACTCTTTTTCATGGAAGGGTGGGGTGAAGGCTCACATTTTGACCTCTACAAGTTTATGAGCAACAAACAGCCTTTGTTAAAAGAGCAGTTGAAGACTTTAGGGAGGCTTCTTTGCTTTACAAAGGCTTATGTGGGCCTAACGAAAATTACAACATGGTATCAGTATGGCTTTGTCCAACCACAGGGTCCAAAGGCAAACATATTGGTCTCTGGTAATGAAATAAGACACTTTGCAAAGTTTATACTGGGAAAGGTAAACGTAAGTTCTGATCAGAGTACCACAGAAGACTATATAGTACTGTTCACTCGATCAATAAATAGACTTATTTTAAACGAGGCTGAATTGCTCCTTGCTTTAGCTCAGGAATTTCAAATGAGAACAATCACAGTATCTCTTGAAGATAATTCATTTGCTGAAATTGTACGTTTGATCAGTAATGCATCTATGCTTGTGAGTATGCATGGAGCACAGATGGTTATGTCACTTTTTCTGCCAAGGGGTGCAGCTGTAGTTGAGCTTTTCCCATATGGCATAAACCCTGATCATTACACACCGTACAAAACTCTAGCAACTCTTCCAGGCATGGAACTCCAGTATGTGGCTTGGCAAAACACAGAGGAGAAGAATACAGTCACTTTTCCTGAAAGGACATGGGAACAAGGTGGCATTGCACACTTGGAAGATGTTGAACAGAAAAGAATAAAGAAGAGTAAAGAAGTTCCACGTCACCTCTGTTGCCGTAATCCTGAGTGGCTTTTCCGTATCTACCAGGACACAAAAGTAGATGTTCCATCTCTTATTAAAGTCATAAGAAATGTTGTTAAAATCAAGCCTGGTTCTCGGAAGCAGAAGTTTGCAAATGGATTGTATCCTGGAAGGGTAAGGGAATGCAAGTGTCAGGCTTCTTCATCAGGTGCCAGTGTAACCAAGTTGTCCGTGTCTTGGCAGATTCCATGGAATCTTAAGTACTTGAAAGTAAGAGATGTAAAATATGAAGTATGGATCCAAGAGCAAGGTGAAAACACATACATGCCTTATATATTATCTTATCAGAACCACACATTCTCTGAAAACATAAAACCATCTACAACATATTTAGTGTGGATCCGCTGCATCTTTAATAAAACCCTCCTTGGACCTTTTGCAGAGGTTTTAGTGTGTAAAACATGAAATTAAACATGTTTACCACATTTTTGGGTGTGTATACCCTTTAAAAAATGTTTCACCATCTGTGATTTTTTTTCTCTTTAATTTATGGTCTGTACAGCTGGATCACTGCTTAATATGACTTCTGTACCTAATTGTAAAATGTTGGACATGGATAGTATAAGCTGTATATTTATATGTCCCTCCTGCTTTAGCTTTTGTTTAATAAAGGCCATTACCTTTGTGCTGAGTGCAAGCAATCAATCAATCTTTTTTACTTCTGAGTTTTATAAACCCCTGAAAGCTGAAATGGGTTTGATTTGGCGACTGAACATTATTGCATTTTTTTACATGCCTATGGACTGAGCAACAATGGTCATTACCAAAGTGCCTGTGTCCTGAAATAAGAGTCCTAAATATGTATCCCTGCAAAATGTGGACATGAATACTACTTTGCTGTGCTGTCAGAATGTTGTCCTGTTTAGTAGAAACATAAAATTGTAACTTTCATTAAAAAAAAAAATGCTTATCTTTTTTAAGGGTAAAAAGCCCTTGGTACATTACAAGTTTCATCCAGCGAGCCCTGTGGCTTCTTTCCAGGGCTTGCCATTCTCTTCAAGCCATCTTCTTTCTTTTGGGTTCTTCCTGTTTCCAATCTCTCACCGCAGAGGTATGAGATCAGATGACATGACTTTCTCCAAACGTAAAAAAAGTGTATGAGGAAAGCCCCCTGACGATATCCGTATGCGTAGAAGGTGAAGCCCACAGCCTCTTCAGATATGTCCTTATTTAATGTACAGCGCTACATAATATGTTGGCACTATATAAATAATAATATGTGAATCAAGAATCCCAAGGGACTGTGGGTTTCCCTTACAGTCTTTACAGCTGTAAAAACAGAAGGGAAAGGGACCTCCTCAAAAAACAATTGTTTTCATTATGTAAAAGGTATAGCCACCCTTTAACATAATGTTGAAATTTTGATGATAGATCCTCTTCAGTTCTGCGCAGAAACATACACTTCCTGAACATGCTGCAGTCCTCTGCATTTCTCACTGGTTCCCTTACCACCGTCCATGTCATTACAGGATTTAGCTGAAGTCAATGGGAGGAACCAATGAGAACTTCGGGTGACCTGAGCTTTAGGTATTTTTAGAGTGTTGCTTTCTCTGCAGATTTTAGAAGAGGATTTCTACTGAATGGAGCAGCAAACTCAGTACAGACAGAAAGTTTAGTATTTCCTCCCCTATTTTGCAGCCACAGTTATTTAGAACACTTTTATTTCATGTCAGGGTCTCTTTATAAATTGCTTTCTGCACTCTGTACAAAGTGTTAGTCTATTTCTACCAAAGTTTAGATTTACTAAAAGGGCAACAAGTACTTGGAAGTTTGTATGTTTACTCTCGGTTTAAGTAAATTAAGGCTGTCTGAATGAAATTTATTTTAGTCCTATTTAGAATAATAAATGTTACATTTGTACACTATGAGCTCAATTTATAAAATAGGGAGTCAGACATTCCCTGATGGGAATGAATTACTGCCATTGAAACACATGGACCTGGAAGATTCCCACAAGGGAATGTCAGATTCCTTGTTTTATAAATAAAATTAAGGAGGAGAGCTTCCCAATGTAAATTGTGTATATATCAATGAATAATTTATTAAGATGTTTTATTATAGATTGTGTACAGAGTATATGTTACAGTGTGGCTAATGCAGAGTTTTTGCTGTATGCTAAGTTATTATAGAATAGGTTAATAAACATGTTTTGCATCTATTTAAATACTATTTTTTATTTGTTACAATAATATAAAATGATATACCTATTTTGTATACTTTACCAATTAGAGAAGATTTTCATTGCTAGTGTCATATTCTCAGTATGTTTAGGTTTACAAAAGTTAGTTTTCATTTGCTGCTATGTGGATTAGAACAATAATATGGATTTTTTTTTATAAAAGGTCATTGTAACTATTATCTTCTCTGGTCTTTATTTTCTGTTTTTTGAGACATGGACATTGTTTGTGCTTATGAGTGCAGACATTTGTAATACTGTAAAAAAAAATAATACTGTAAGGGCAAAAAAAAAAGATTTTATGCTTTTTATCTTAGTTATGGTGCTTGCTGTCCTCTCCAGGTTAGCAAGGTATACATGCAGATCTGGTTAAATTGTCAGATGATATTGTAACTTGCAGGGTGACCACCCATCACATAAGGTAGGTCACATGCTTCCCCCTCGCTCTACCCGAGAGCCCTGATTCATTAAATCAAATAAAAGAGGGCCTTAACAATGTTGAGTCATTAGAGGAGCACAGATTTTCATACCTTGGCTTTTCGTAGAAACAATAGAAATGTGAATACCTTTATTTTGTTTGAGACACAAGGTGACCTTTTATATATAACCAGGATGGAACTGACAAGATCTTTCTCTTGGCCCAACCTCTACCTTTCTTAAAAGCCTTTGCATGGTTTGTGGCTTTAGGACAGCTGAGATAGTTAAGCACTTTATTTCCAGCCACTTCTCCATTCATTTAGACCACTCTGCTAAATTACTCATTTATTTCTAGGTACACCATTGCCAATATAGATCATGAAGATTGCTCTACAAATCAAGCAAAATGATATCTCCAGACTCTGAAGAGGTTTGTCAATGTGTTACCTTACCATATATTCTGATTTGAAACATTAGTTTTCTTAATTCAATGTAAGGTACAGGGTAATCACTGCAGTAAACTTAAAAGATATGAGGGTTGCATTTGCTGACATCCTTCCGTAACTAATAATTGCAAGGCTGTTATGGTGATGAACTGGCTATTGAATCATAAGATTGTTTATGTCTCAGCTTCCTCTCACATGGTCATAATATTGGTGTCACTCTCAAGCCTCTATCCTTCCTTCTTATTTCATTATCATGCTTCATTAAAAATCCTTCTTGGAGTTTACATGATCTGTTCAGAAATAATACAATAAACACCAGGTTTAAACACAGTCAGTCAGTTGTGTCCTCATTTATAACAGCACTTATTTGCCACTGGATGTCGGCTGTCAATCTGACAGCAGCTCCTGCCAGTTACAGGT
The DNA here is from genome assembly GCF_032062135.1 of Pyxicephalus adspersus. NCBI lineage: Eukaryota > Metazoa > Chordata > Amphibia > Anura > Pyxicephalidae > Pyxicephalus > Pyxicephalus adspersus. The sequence continues at coordinate 104,211,759 of NC_092862.1, read as the reverse complement.
ATGGGTTTGCAGCGATTGGAAAGGATTCAACTTTTATTTACATTGAGTTGCTTTAGGGAAAAAAATGGAGGTGTTTCTTCATGTTAATTTCCAAAGCTTGGGACACATCGACCATTAACCACATGAATAAACCAGTGCATATAGATGAGAAATGAACATTTTTTAGCTTAGTAGATCTGTCAGAAGGGGGTTGGTTGCAGAAGAAAATGATTACTAGTCTAGTTACCTTATTACCTTTACCCAATAGCAATTTATTTAGGTTTTAAATTAAAACACTTTACTTGTTGAGCCAAAAATGGAGTATCTGTGTATGAATAGTCCCAGACTTGGCTTTATTTTGAATAGTTCAACAAATCCTCTTCTATTTAAGTTAAAAAATGCTTCCATCAAATGACTTCCCATCCCTTTACTGCAAATATATTCCTTTTAACTCTGCAAGCTTTTTCTAATCTTCTTCATCCTCCACTGGGAGAGATTTCATTTTCTAGGATTACAGTTCTGACCACTGGAGATGGGAACAGTACTAAACAATAAGACTGCAATTATAGAATAAGAAAAAATTACATTTGTTCTATATATATTCTCATGCAAAAGAAGCCCACATTATTTTTCAGTATGTCTTTGCACAGGTAAAGATTGGGCTATGAAATGTAAACAAACTTTTTTTCTAGCAGTTCTGTAATCAGAAAAGTGAAACCATATTTTAATTACTTCTACTTGGCAGCCACAAGTAGCACAAGCCCTCGCCACCCATAATTATAAACCAGATGTCAGGATGGCTGCCTTAGAGACGTATTCTTCTGATGTTTTCCTTCGTGAAGTCTAATCTGAAAGAATGCCAACAGCTGAAGTAGGCTTTATCCAGCTCCACTGATCTGAACCATGTAACCCTGGGAATTAATACATCTTGTTCCTACCACAGCACTACTAAAAGCTGAAAAAATTGGAAAGAGAAATCTATTTAGAAACTTTGTATTACTTCTACGTTCTGCAAATCCCCAGCTTGTGTACTTGCACAGGTGTTAAGACACCGACAGAAAAATGGCTGTTTTTTTTTCTCTCAATACCATTAGTTAAAAATGACTAAAGAGTAGTGTTGGTGTTCGAATTCGGGTCGTCCTTATATTCGACACAAATATGGCTGTTTGAATTCAGGTAGACCCAACACGAAAAAAACGAGATTCGACGGCAAAAATTCGGATAAAAATTGTGTTAAAAAATAAAAATTATTGTTAAATTAATTTATTAAGGGTTTGTGTCTTTTTTTTTTTTTTACAGGTTATCCTACAATGACATGTTATCTCTTACTCTAACACACTTTCCAGCACAGAAATATTATGATGCATTTGTTATATTTTTCTTTTATCCATTGCAAGAAAAATGTATCATTACTGTGCTGGAAAGTTACAGAGTAAGATACTTGCAGGGCATCCTCTCAATGATTGCAGCTGTGTCTACATTGAGACGAGTGTGCGGATCCCTGGGGCACTACAGGTTATCTAACCCGGGGATCGTAGTGGAACTGCAGAGTTTATCTGCAGTTCAGTTGCCACGGTCACGTGACCGTGGGAACTTTGTGGGCACAGCTGTGACTGCAGGCAATCCCTGGGCACTAGAGGTTGAATAAGGGAAATGGGCACTAGAGGTTGAATAAGGGAAATGTTTCCCCATTCATCAAATCCAGTGCCCTGTGTTCTTGGGTGGAGAAACTCTATCCAAGAACACATACTACTAGCAACAGCAATCAGGATCGCTGTTGCAGTCCTGTAGAATGTGTTCCTGGATAGAGTTTCTCTATCCAAGAACACAGGACTCCCTGTGTTCTTGGATAGAGAAACTCTATCCAAGAACACATACAACTAGTAAAGGGCTGCAAGAGCAATCCGATTGCTCTTGCAGCTCTTATTAGTCTCTAAAAATAACCCAAATTCTCCCACCATTGACTTCAATGGTGTTCGAATTCGGCATTCAATTACCCGAACAATATCTCACTATACGATCGAATAGCTGTTAAATCGAATAGTGAGATATTCGACCAACACTACTAAAGAGGCCCAGAGTCTGCATCCCAGTAATCTTGGTATCAGAGGTGGAGGTTATTGAAAGCACGGGTGTTCCAACAACATAATTACCTGTTCCAAAAAGATTTTCCATTGTTTCTATTTCTGCCTCTTCTGAGGTAAAATTAGGGTGCTTGATGCATATTAATTAGTAACTACATATTTCTGAAACATTCAACTACACGTAGTCCCCAAGTTAAGGACATCCGACATACTGACAACTCCTAGATAGGAACAGGGCTTCCCTGCTTATTCGTGTGCAGGATGGAGGCTTGATGGGGGGGGGGGTGGGAAGAGGCGGTTTGCATGACTTGCAGATGAAATCTTTTGCTAAACACAGCTGAGACTGAGCTCTTCTGCAATATCTTGTAACTCTTTAATGACAAAGTCTGAAGTTGTTTCTTTTTGCATATCAAAGCACAGCTTGCTCCAGAAGTGAATTGCTTTGCCTCCATAAAGATTTTTTTGCTTTGTTTGAAATTAACTCACAGTGAGCATTTTATCCAGTAACTAACACCACACTGTCTAATAATATGTTGAGACAAACATCTGTCCTAATTGCATTTTAAATACAAATTCAATTTAAGAACAAACCTACAGTCCTTAGTTCGTATGTAACCCGGGGACTACCTGTACTGTGAATCAACAAATGAGTAAACTATGTTGTTAAATATATACTAGTTCCAGGCCAAGTTAGTTATTTTGAACATTGTCCTAATGTTGCGCCAATATGTAACATATATATATATATATATATATATATATATATTCCATTAGGTAATTAAAGCCCATATATATTAGAATATGACAGGTGCCAGACATGTCAAAGAGATTTGAATAGTAACTCAACCAAATTACCAGCCATACAGGACACCAAACACCAAACTGTGCTTCACGGAGTTCACATAGAACTCCAGATATTATACTAAAAAACAAAAAAAAGATCAAAATAAATTATATTAAAAAAATTTTTCATTCACAGAACAGGGCAACCACCATATTACATAATAAATAAATTACATAATAAATGAGAACTAAAATAAGGTTGGGCTACCAATGTTTATAAGTTTTAAAGAAACCTGAAAGGTTTACACAAAATTATCCAAACTTTTTTTTTTAACAAATTTTATTTAGGATTTAAACATGTAGGGTGTGTTCTGTAACCTTAAACATGGCTCTACTACCTGAAGTTTTTTTTCAGAACTTCAGCATATTTGTTCTAGGTCATCAGCTTAGTAGAAAATGAAAAGCAGCTTGCACATTAAACATTAAAAACTGCAAAATAAGCCTTAATTATTTCTATTGTGACAGACTATATGCAATATAATGGTGGTGTAGAAAATTTTTAAGCATCTTTAAAGTACTATGATGGTGATGATTCTTCCTGGGGTGTGAATTCATTTTTCAGGATTCCCCCAACACCAACTCCCACATTTCTTTTTTTTTTAGACTTTTATATCTTTACTCTCTATATAATGTACTTCTTCATTTTACTTTAATCCATGCATTAATAAGCAAGATGTCATTTGAACATATAATGTAAGTAAAGTTTATTTTTTTCACTAACAAAAGTAACAGTAAGCTCAACAGAGATGACATTTTCTTCAGATGATAAACTTGTTTGGATCTGCAACAGAAAAAAAATGTCTGTGATTGGTACTAAATACCATTATTTTTAAAACTCTGTTTTGTTTCTCTTTGCTGGGTACCTGTAGCATGTAAATATAAATGTGGCACTTGTATAGGAGATGCCTGCATGTCATCTCTCCTAAAGTGGATTTTGACCTCAAAAACAATGGGGCATTGTCATGCAATTACTGAACAGACTATTATTGTCATGTGCTCTGGCTTGTTTACTCCTATGTTTGTTGTTTGATAAACTTGGACATCAAAAGGTGACCTCACTGGCCAATTGAGATGGAGCAGGTCATGTCCAAAGCACTGAACCCTATATTACCGTTGTCAGATTTGAAAACAGAATGTCCTAGGTTTTGAGGTTCCCAAGGCCCACTTGTGAAAAGCAGGAGTGTTACGCACCAAAGAACATATCTTCAAGTATCAGGACAACTTGACGCTTTTCATGGTATTTAACACATGTACACTTTATTCTAAATAAAACAAAGCTAAATAGTACAAGGCACAAATGCTGCAAAACATAAGCTTTTTCTGTTTTCTAATAGTAAACACGAAGATGAGTCACCTTTCTTTTGGCTTCTTCTTCCATTTAGCCCCTCCAACCACCACCAAATCCTGATGTAGGCCTGTGGAAAAGTAATTAGAGGATTACAGACTTGCATCAGCAACTGTAACAAACAACATTTTTTTTTCAATTATATTTAACTGTCAAAAAATTCTAGACTGGCTCATCTAAAATACAATTTGTATAAAATTTACTGTATAATCCTTTTCGTAGACTACCTCTGGAAACAGCAAAGTCACATTGATAACTAGGCAAAAAACAGGGCCTGCAGGAATAAACTGAGCCACCCACTGGTGGTAAGGGAATCGGCAAGTCTGTCGTCCGACTGACTGGTGTTTCCACTATAAAGAATAATTCTAAATAGTAATGGTCCGATGAGTTGTGTTGACAAAACACAAAACCAAAAGATAATTTGCAGAAAAACATACCAAAATACCTTACTTAAATCTGGAAACAACGCAAAGTAAACTGGACTTCCAGGACAATGCTATGAGTAACAGTAGCTGTGGATATGGATAATACTTAATACTTGAAATCAATCTTTTTTTATACTTGGGACTGCCCCACATTATTTCACACTGTCAGGAATACTTACTGGTTTGACACTCCAAATGAAAAACCTACAAAACAATGGATAAACAAGGGTTAACATCAGCTTCTGATTGTTCACTGCAACTGTTGTTTCCTACAGACTGCAATATGTACTTCACCTCCACTGCTTCCTGTTGCTGCTCCTCCACTACTGGAACCAAATCCAGAAAACCCACCGCTCTGTCCCCCAAATCCACTTCCTTGCTGGGGCATATTGCCAAAGGTTGGTGTGCTCTGGCTTGCCAAGCCGCCAAATGTGGCATTTGAAGTGTTGTTTCCAAACCTGCCGGACGAGGTAGTTATGTAGAAATATGGAAAGAACTTTGTTATTGACCTGATAACATCTTTAACAGTGTTATTTGACAGTCAGGGATAAGACACATGACATCTTATGGTTTTAAATTATACATCCAGAAGTGTGACTTTTTTTAATGAACAAAATTTATAAAGATGGTAGATATCAGAAAAAGGGTACAGGAAATAGTAATAACCTTTTTCATTTTTTCAGAGATGTGTTGATTTGCACATTTAAATAAATGACCGTTAAATTTGAACTACCCATTCTAGATGACCACTGTCAACTACTGCAAACCTCATTTTAACAAGATTTACATTATAAAAAAAAAAAAAGAAAATTCTAATTAATATACAGTTGTGTTCAGAATAATACAGTGTGTAAGAAAGTTGTTTGTGCCAAAAAGTTCTATTCTACAGGAAAAATGTATCAAATTCATGTTATTCCTTTACAGAAAATGAAGAAAAAAAATATTAGGCTGTTCAAAAAATAGCAGTGTATATATCATCTCATATTTAGTTGTATAAACACGGTTTATGAGAAATGCTGCATATCTGTGTTGCATGGAGTCCACCAGCACCTGTGAATAGGTAATCCAGCCGAGGATGATTGGACTACATTCACAATTCTTCTGCATTTATTGGTTTGCTTCAGAAACCGCATCTTTCATCTCCCCCCACAAGTTTTCTATTGGATTAAGGTTCGGAGATTGGGCTGGCAACTGCAATAAAATCAATCTTGTTGATCTGGAACCAAAACATTGCTAGTTTACAGGTGAGTTTGGATTTGTTTTTTGAAACCACCCCCATTTCAAGGGCATTTCCTCTTCTGCACAGGTCAACATGACCTCTTCAATATTTTGATGTATTCAAACTCATTAATGATCCTTGGCATGCTTTAATTGAGCCCAAGTTCATAGTTGAAACATCCCCATATCATGATGCTTGCACCACCATGCTTTACTGTTTTTACAGTATATTGTGGCTTGAATTAAAAAAAAAAATCCTGCTTTTATTCAAGTCCAAATCAATGCGTTCTTTGTCAACCTGTAACCTCTTAAGCACATGTTTGTTTTTAAATATTGGAACCTTATGGGGGCTTTTTGCCAATAGCTTGGCTTGACATAAGCATCTAATTGTAACAGTATTCACAGGTAACCTTAGATCTTCTTTGTCCTTCCTGGAGCTGATCATTAGCCGAGTCCTTGCTATTTTGGCTATTCTTCTATACATTTTTTCTTCCACATCTTTCAAGTTTTTGTTGCCAATTTAAAGCATCCTAAATCATTTTAGCTGAGCAGCCAATCATTTTCTGTACATCTTTATATGTTTTTCCTATCCAATCAACACTTTAATCAAAGAACACTGTTCTTCTCTATTATTTTGAACAAGCCTTCAATTAATGATTTAATTACACAGAATCAGCAGCATGCATGACATGACTGTAGGTTTTACTCTACTACACCTACTAGTAAATTATTTGTCATGTGGAAATATAATTTGATCAGGTTAATGTTAGATTGTTGGTATTTTTCTGAACACATTCTGAACATTCTGTACATATACTCATAACATAAATCAAAAAACCAAATTATGCTCCCATCCCCCAATAATGTCTGCCAATCTTTCACATTGTTTAAGGTTACAGGTTTTGTTTCCAAGTGATTATTAATAATTAGGGAATCTACAGATGCATTTAGCAACAAAACTCTTTACAGCTAGTTTTTTTTATAACTTTCTTGTTTTGAAAATGTATGAACCAAAATATGCCTGAAAAAAATTGGGCAGCTGCAGATAAAAATAAATTATTAAGAACTATGTAATACAAATGCTAATATAAATGTGCAAAATGGAATTGTGACAAAAGATTTTCACCAAACCTAATTTTCTCTAAATATTTTAAAATTCCCAGGTTTGTTACAATTTTAGACACTGAAAGCTTATATATTAAATAACCGTTAATATCCAGGTACTGATTTAGGGCAGTTAAGTCTGTAATTAACTGAAAATGTAATTTGCCAAGAAACTGTACACACAAAGCTGCACAAGTCAGCTCCTTGACTTGCAATAAAAAGTAGACTCCTACAGCTAGCAGTGTTCTGGTTCTCAGGCTTGGTATTGTACAGTTCACTTTGGCTCAGAACTTTGCCTGGCTACCAATGCTTTATAGGAAAACCACCTCTCTAGCTAGTTGTCTAGCAGCAAACCCCTTTATAATTAACCTAACATTGGAAAAACCTAAACAGGTTATCTTAAATCACAGTGTCATTGACTGCTTTATGACATTTTAACCTTAAAAAAAAAAAAATTTTTTTTTATAAAAAGCCAAGGCCATAAGCCTCCTCTTACCCAAATCCTCCTGTGTTAGCTGCAGCTGTACCCTCGCCGAACACTTTGCCGCCAGTCGAGCCCAGCGGGCTTGTAAAATTTGGGGCTGAACCAAATGCTGGCACCCCTCCGAACCCAGGGGATCCCCCAAATGTTGGAGGGCTGCCAAACACAGGAGCAGCGCCGAACCCACCTGAGCAAAACAGAGGCAAAAAAAAATCAGGTAGAAGAAAACAGAGGGAGACATAAGGAAACAAGCATAACATGCATGTCAACAAGCAGACAAAAGGCTTAGATGTATAATAAAATAATAATGGTGGTTACATATTATGTAATTGTCATTTGTAATCCTTGGACATACTTGTCAGTATTAGTGTCTAAAATAAGAATTGTCTGTATTGTACCACCAAAGCAACATTTGTGTCTTCATCTACTGCAGCTTGATAAAACTGTATTCCAGAGGAACTGCCTGGCTTTATGTATGAAGTTGGTGTATGGCTAATAATATTGCAGGGAAAAACCAGCCCACTAAAATCTGCAACTGATATATGAGCACGGTATGGATTAGGACAGTAAGAACGCCCTTCCATCAGGCAAAAATGAATGACCATAACATATTTTATATAAATACAAGACAAAGGGTGCCATGGAATGGGCAACTCGGAGAACTGAATTCAATTTTCCCTTTTGTCCAATAGTAAGTTATCATAGAAATTTAAAGCAATTTTCCATGACCCATGGTACCACATGCTAGTATGTTCTTGTAATAAAAAAAAGCACATTAGTATGCCCATAAATAAAAACAACAGAACCTCTATGCAACTTTTTATCCTGATAAAACATGGCCCTTTCCTCTTGGGCCTTTCTGTACCTCTCTAAAAATTATTGGATAGCCACACTAACCATTATAAAATGTAAGAGAGAAACCCATTCATGTAATATTTATAGTAAATGTTTGTTAAAGTTTACTTTTTGTATACTGGCATCTTACAATAAAACTGTATAGAGAAAAAGAAATATAGTGGCTGCCAGTGTTAACTTGTTTCTTAACCTCCCAGGTGGTAATTGGTTAATTTTCAGTACCAAAATCGATACCCTAGACCACGGGTGTCAAACTCTGGCCCGAGAGCCAAATCTGGCCCATGAGGTCCTTTTGTTTGGCCCCCAACGAGTTCCTAAAAAGAACTGCATCTGGCCCGCCCGCCACTACGTATTGCGTGAGTGATGCCGCTACAACATATACATTCCTGGCATCGCTCACTTCTATAGAGCGGCGGCCTGTTCTGTTCTATAGATCCAAGTAATGCCGGGAATTGTGGTCTCGGCATCACTCGCATCTATGGAACAGTCTTCTATTTCATAATAATAGTCACTTTCAGCACCGGAGAGGTTGTATATCTACAAATGTGGAAAAAAGAAGGTAAGGCTGGAGTTCAGCTCTAATTATAACTTCTGACCCCATAACTTTGAAGGTCAGCCATGGTAGAAAGAAGAATAATTTGAATGGTAAAGTTGCAGCTGCTGAAGAATGCAGTGTGGAATGTGGGGGCAGAGGTGCTAGAGAAGACCTGAAGGGGGCTGTCAGAGAACATTGTGCAAATAAAGGGAAGGGGATAGAAGAACCAACATAGAATGAAGTGTGGGTGGTATGGGTACATTATGCAGGGTATGTGGTGTGGATGATTGGGAATGGTAAAATGAAAACCAGTGACATAATAAAGTGCGGAGTTGTGGTTGCCAAAAAAGTTCCTGCAAATAATTAGAGAACTGGTGAAAGCTATAACCAACATTGGGGACAGGCTACCATGCGTGCTGCTGGGAGGTGGGTAAAATTAAAATGCTAAGTATTTTTTAAATGTACCACTTTTACATTTAAAAATACTTTTTATACCGCCAGGGAGGTTAACATGCATTTTCTGTAGCTGTTACCCTTATGCTTATTTCAACAAGCAATGATAATTTACCCCAAACAAATTTTGTGTACAGCAGGGGCCCCAGACCCCAGTGAAGGAGGTATGACTTATCACTAAACATTGCAGTCCTTACCACTCCATGGGGGACAATTCTTTCCTGCACTAACCATCAGGTGTACATCAAGCCTATGCTATTGACAGAAATAGTTTCATGCTACCCAGCACATACTCAGTGTTCAAACTCTGTAAGCTGGTTAGTGTGAAACATGTACCATGCTGGCTGTGCCTTCCCCTATAGTCTTTTGATTATGGTACAAGATGAAGGGCAACCACAGAGAATTCTCCTTAAAACAAGTCAGCGAGGGCTGCTTACCTGACAGGTCCCTTTTTATTATCTCACAATACAGATTCACTAACTTGTAAACACTGAAACATTTTACTTGCATATTGTAATTAAAACCCCATTGTTATTTTAACCTAAAGCTAAACTCCAGGCAAAAAGAAAATCAGTAAAACTAGTGAATGTTCCTGATTTTGACTTGATCTTGGTCTCTTGAAATTCTATTGCAAAGCAAGACTGGGAGAAGTCGGGTCAGGAGTTAATCAGGTGTTCTGCGTGTACAGGTATTGAAAAAAGATACATGCTTACAGGAAGCATGAGGAGAAAGAGCAACTGGTAAAGCTTATCAGTCTGCTGCTGCTCCTTCATTCTCCAATCAGAAAAGCACTGAACTAGCCGTATTGCTTAATTGCAGAAGAGAAAAGTCAGAAATAATAGTTTGGCTGTACTGTCTTTGGTGAGGCTGTGTTAATCTTTGTAAAAGAAAAACATTTACTGGCAAGTAAAGAACAGCTCTCATGTTTTGATTTTAACAGTATCCTTAACCATTTGCCTGAAATTCATCTTTAGGTAAAACTGAAGTTCCTTAAAACTACTACAGTTGTTTCAGTCCATACTGTAAGGTTTCTCCAATAAAAAAGGAAATGTGCCTCCTATTCCAGGCTACCAAGGCCATCAAAGATTCTGCAACTACCCTGTTTTACCTGTCTTAGTGGGGCTGGGGAAGCCAAATCCTTGAGAAGCCACACTGCCACCAGCACTGAATGTGCCACTAGATTTTTGGTCTCCAAATGATGCGTTGCCAAATCCAAAACTCTTGGCACCACTATTGCCAAACAGGGTGTTTGTATCTGTGAGAGGGAAGCAAGAAATACAGTACAATGCTGTAATTCAGTACAGAAAATTGTAAAAATATATGCTCAAGAACATAATAGGATTTTTATACTAACTTAATGTCATTTTCTTGGGAGTTCAAAAAAGGGACACAGGAAGTTTTAAACTCTCGAAGTTATACCACTTCCTACAAGGTGATTTGAGACTGGAACACCAAAAACGACCATTAACAGGCCCAAAATAAACCCAACAAACAGCTCAAACTGCTGCCTGAATGACTTCACAGCTGAAGTTGGCAGAAGAGGCCCAAACATCTACGGTACTTGATAAACTAGCAAAAAGTGAACACCAGGTGGCAGTCTTGCAAACTAGGTAAACTAAGGCCCATGGTTGAAACACATAAGAAGCACTCTCGGCCATGGAGGGGTGAGCCTTTAATGGAAAAAAGAAAACCCAAACCATGAGACCAAATTTTACACAATGGTTTGTCATGGCTATTGAAAAGTGCACACAAAGAGAAAAACAATGCCTCAATTAAGGTGAAATGCAAAGACCATCATGGTAAGGCAGGGAGTTCTAGGCTTTAAAGTTTCCTGTTCAGACACTGATCTACCCAACAAGGAAAACTATTTTGTGAGACTACAGATACGGAAGTGCCAACTTCAAATGGGGCTTTTGAACCAAATTTAAATACCAGGGTGGTACAGAGGATTTGACTGGGGCAACCACATGGTAAACCTTTTGCACAGAATTTACCAGAAAGGGTGAAGATGGTCTCTGGAAAACAATAGCAAGAGCAGAGATCTATATCTTAATGATATTTTTAGGACCAGAACCAGCAATGGGAGGATTTGTCTCAGACAAATTCTTGGGGTGAAAGCTTCTATATTAAGAGCAAGTAAAACCAAAGCCAATAATAGAACTTGAAGTAGAAATCTTAGCCCTAAACATCATCAGGACAAGATTCTCAGAGATGCTCCTGTTTCTTTAAACCAGCACTTAAATCTCCTGTTTGTCAACTGTTACAAAGTAATCTGCGCTGTCAAGGAGGGCAGACCTTGACCAGCAAGTGTATAGTACAAGAAGGGAAACCAGGACAGCTTGACTTTATCACTGTGTCTGGAATCAGACATGTTTTAGCAGCAAATGCAGTACGCAAGGTATAGGCATAAGGTAATAGGATAGGTCTACCGTACACACAAAACCTAGGCAGCTGCTAGGTGACAAAACACCCAAGTTCAGAAAGTCAATTGGCTGCAGTTGACCGAGCATCACTGCAAGTGGGTGATAGGAATGCATCTGGGACTGATGTTTCAAGTAGCTCTTGAAGCCACTAGGAACCTAAGTTTTTAGTTTATAGATCTTCAACATAATAAGATCTATAAACCAAAATCCTACTAATCGAGCTGCATGTCATGTGCTCGCATTGCTTGTACACAGACTACTGTGTACATTTACCGGCATCTCATACAAACACCGCTGCGGACCACTTCCGGTCCGCGGATGGTGGTTGGGTGCCGCTTCGTTTTCAATAATGGATCATGTACTCGCGGCCCACTGAAAACACCGCCGCGGACCGGTAGTGGGCCGCGGCCCGGTGGTTGGGGACCGCTGACCTAGGGGATGTCTTATCAGTGGTTATCAAGGAACCTCAACCAAGGAACAATAAACAAAACAGAAAATAAACATGCCAGTACACAGGATCTAGTTCCCATAACAAACTGATTACCAGTAGGACCCTCAAGGGGTAATAAATCCATCAAGCCTGAAGTAGCAGAAGATAGATGCCTAACTGGACAGGTGGGTTGGGGTGATGACCCAGCTGGAAGTCTTGTTGACCCCTAAATTAGATTTTAGCTCCAGATTCAAGTATTAAATTAAGCTGGGAGGTCCATCAAATTACATTACCAAACACAATCTAGTGATAATCTAGTGTGTGTCAACCGATGGTCATCGTACAGAACACACCCACTAACCAATCCAAGAGCCCCAAGGATACCTAATAGGAATTACCTATATAGAAAAATGGGAACTGAGAGAATTTAGATCGCTCTTGCTCTCCTCTCTTGCTTGCTCTCCTTGTCTCCTGAGGGTCTCCATAGGTAAGCTGGTATGGAGTCCTCTTCTGAAGGAAGTAGGCTCCTGAGGTACCCATTAACTTCCTAGCAGGTAGCTATAAGATATTCCTGATTGTAGACTTATGGCTGTCTATAGTATTACTGCATTACTTTGCCATTTTGTAATTACTGATTTGTGTACTAAGCAGTTATTAGACTATTACAGGGGTTACTACTAATAACCTTATGTGTCCATGTGCTATATGTATCATTGATTGAAGTTCCTATATTTAGATATCAAACAATATTGCTGTGTACTTTGTTTCACCTTGTTTTCTTAATTAAACTGTTTGAGTGACTAGCTATATTTTGTGTATGAACCTTCTGTTATTGAATATCTATATGCATTGATAGGAGATATCATTTCCATATTTATGCAGATAAATATTCCTAAATCAACAATATGTAACTATTTCTGTTGACCATTTTGACAGTAGTTTTCCCAAAAACATCTGCACAGAATTTAAACAGCTTTAAAAGGTCTGCAACAAAACATAGCAAGACAACCTTAGTCAAGTGGTGATATATTGTTAGTTCTTAAGTGGATAAAGAACACCTACTGGCAGAACTGGGTGAACCAAATCCAGTGTTGGATGCTCCAAAAGGATTCTTGTTGGCAGCTTCCTGGCTGGGTTTACCACCAAGACCACTAAAGAAACCTCCACTACTTGCACTAGTGCTACCTGGGCCAAAAAGACCCCCTCCAGAAGAAGAAGCCTGTAAGGAAAAGAGGAATGTCAATATACATAGATGTGTTTTACATAACCCTTTCTTGGTCATTTAACAGATTTTTACTGGTATCCTGTTACGTTATCACCAGCTAGGACTTTTCAGCCAAACTGCACTAACACCACAGATTTACATTGGGAATTCACATGGCATCATGACATGAAATGTATCACTTACCTTATTGCTTGCCATGCAGCACTTAGACCTCAGCGGTGAGAGTACGGAGCTATGGTGGCAGCAATTGCTAGCAGTCTAATGTAACACATTCCACATCTCCAATAGAATGTCTCCTCCATACCTATAACTTGTCTATCACTTCTGGCAGTTAACTTTTATTTAGCAGAGGCACATAGTTTTCTGCATTATTAAATATGCAAATTATTATGTGTGGCACTTGATGTCAAAGTCGTTTAGCATAAACAAAATTTGCATGATCAGCTTACGGTGTATATTTCTGTGTGAAGTGTAAATGCATATTTACACGTGTAAACAGCGTGTGCACATGGGGAAGTTCTTCTGATTCCTGGGCGTAATATATATTACATACACCTAACCCCTGTACTTAATAAATTACAAATACCTGTCACCTTGCACTCAGTACAGTGCTAAAAGCAAGATAGCAACCTTAACACCACAGAATCACTTCTGCACACATTGAAAGGCATAAAAACAATATAGCCCTGGGAAAAAAAAATATTTACCTGTCCAAAAACGCTTGCGTTGCCGCTTTGTGTTTGGCCAAATACTGACCCAGTGGAGCTGGAGCCAAATGCTAAAAAAAAAAGTAAAAGCAAAAAACACCGAATTTAAACTGGAGGAGTCACAGCCATGAAATTCACTTTTCAGGTTTTACAATTTAGTAACTTAAAATGTTTATTGCAGGCAACACCCACCTGATGGCTGTCCAAAGCTAAATGAAGAAGAGGATGATGATGTTGTTGTAGAGGAGCTTGCATTGCCGAAAACTGGAGTACTTTGACCAAATGTAGAACTCTGACCAAAAACCTGGGTACTGTTCTGTCCAAATAGGCCTCCTCCAGAAGTGGATGCATTGCTGCTGCTTGATGGTTGCCCAAACGAGAATGTACTTGCACTGTTGGTGTTTGCAGATCCTCCAAACACGCTGCCACCACTACTGGTTGCGGTTGTTGAAGCTGGAGCCTGTCCAAAGACTGGCTGTGATCCAAAGGCCGATTGTGTAAAGGAGAAGCCACTAGCAGAGCTAGTTGGGGCTTTCCATAGCGATGCTGAATGACCAAAGGCAGGCTGTCCAAAGCCTCCTCCACTATCTGCTGAGCCAAAAACTGGTGCACCAAAACCAGAAGTAGTAATCACAGATGTGGTGGTTGATGTACTACCTGACTGACCAAACAGAGGAGTGCCTGTACCAGCTCCTGGGGTCTGGCCAAAAAGTGAACCAGCTGTTGTTGGAATAGGTGTAGCTGTTGCAGGTGGCTGGCCAAAAGCAGAATCTGCTCCAGCAGACCCTGTTACTTGTGTGTTAGGTAGGCCTGATGTAGGAGCTGATGTAATCACAGGCGTCTGTAAGGGGGGTCCTTCACACGTGGTTGCAACTGGAGCTAAATTACTTATTGATGAAGGTATAGAAGTGATGGGGACATTACCACTGGAGCTCACGGTAGATGGAAAAATGGAAGCAGGTGGTGTAGTTGTCTTAATTTCTGTAGTAGGTTGTGATTTGGCAACTGTAGACATGACACCAGTAACTGAGGATGCTGTTCTTTCAGCTGTTGAGATTGTTGGTGTAGAAGCTAAATCCTTACTCTCTGTTGTGGTAGCAAGTAATGCTTGTAGCTGGGAAGATATTGCCACTGGCTCATTCTGTGGTTTTTCAGGAGCTGCTTGTTTGGCATCTACAAGTAAAGAGCTGGGGACAGGTGTAGGCAGTGCAGCAGTAACTGTTGTAGTAGGAGTCTGAAGTGATGTTGAAGGAGCAATAAAACTAAAAGATAGAGCAGATGTAACCTGAACTGTGGATGAAGCTTCAGTTCCAGGTGTTGTGGTGGCTGGTGTTGAAAATGAAAAGTTCTGCTTCATGACACTTGGATTAAACATGCCAGCTACTCCTGTGTTTGTAAATGGTGTATTACCAAACAGTGTTGAAGAGCTGCTTGTGACTGAAACAGATTCTACAGGTTTTGAAGGTTGAAATCCTCCAATGCTTGTCAAAGGAGAAGCACCAGACATTTTTACTGCCTGTAATGATGGGGTGACTTTGGAAGAATCCATTTTAGGTACTTCTTCAGCCTGACCAACCCTCAGGCCTGAAAAGCTGCCTAGAGTCTCCCCAGCAGTGAAAGTTTGTGTAGCACTATCCCCAGGCTTAACTGCAGTGCCCATACTAGTGGATGGCAATGTAATAGCTGAAGGTGCTTGGGAAGAAGTTGATCCAGCACTTGTACTAGAATCTGAGTTGGAAGCATTGGTATTACTAGTGGCTGGCTTAGGAGATCCAAAAGCAAAGTTGGCTTCAGTTCCAAGCCCAAACTGGAACTGGTTTCCTGCATTGTTGGTAAATGGGGTTGACTGGCTAATGCCCTTAACTAAAAAAAAAAAAAAAAAAAAAAAAAGTTTGGTAAGCATGGGAGAAAAATGTCAGTCTTACTGAAAAATAAAAATGTAAACAGTAACCTAAACAAATAAGGTTTTTCTTTTAAGGAAACCTTAAAAAATAGCTTGGTTTTATTGGTTAGGTTAGTTCTGCAACTTGTAATGTCAGCACAAAGTCTGAACATCCTTAACGAATGCTTGTTTTACGTTCCAAACTACTGATTCCTTTGGGGAAAATAACCAGGAAACCTTTTCAGAAGAGACCAGTATTGGCAGCCAATAGGTCTCTAAAAAAAATAAAATGGTTTCAAAAAAAGTTATCTAATCTGACTGCAGACACATGTGAAAGAAAGGCTGAACAGTATTTAAAATATTTCTAGAAATTGATATTCTGTAAAAAAGAAATTGCTCCTATTTACAAAAATGGACACAAATTCATAAACACCAATACTCAAACACTTGCTTGACAATTGAATTATGGCTCCTTTACACTAGTAAATTGTTCTTCACTCTGTGAAAAACCACTAGCCTAAACGTCTCACTGCATATGATGAACAAACTACACCCAAAATGGTACCCAGACTGTTATCAAAGCAATAAAGAGAAAAATGTAGCTTTTAAGAAATCCCCTAATTACCTTGAGCTGGGCCTCCTAGTTTGGATGAAGGAGCGGAGGATGGAGATCCACTGCAAGACAGACCAAAAACCATCATATACCAAGAAAATTACAGAGCCATGTATATTAAAAAAAGGGAAAAGAAATATTAAAATCTGTCATATATGTATGATATGCAATTAAATATATGTATTAGTAAAAGCTGTAAACAAAAGAGACCCTGCCACCAGATCATTTAATATAACAACAACAACAACAACCTTCCCAAAACCTACCTTGTTTTTACACATTCAAATGCCCTGAGGTTGCCCCTAGGTGCCAGCATCTTAGATGTAATATAAGTGGTCCACTTTATAGCAGCAGTCGCCAACCGGTGGTCCACAAGAAAATTTTGGTGGTTCCGCAGCTCTGGCCGGTGCACCCTCCCCCCAGCAGGAAAAGGACCCCGCTGGGAAGGCGCACTGGCCAGTGCCAGCAACCATGTCCCCTGTATGGATTGCAGGCTCAGGGCGGGTTGCGTCTCTGGATGAGGGACCTGTGATGAGGGAGTGGGCATGTTCTGGAATCATTACGCCACTCTGGGGGAAGTTTCTTCTCTTTTGACACAAGGCTGGCCGTGCATGCGCAGTCGAGAGGCAGTAAATTTAGTGGTCCGTGGGTCCGAATAGGTTGGCGACCACTGCTTTATAGTGGTCGGAGGGGAGGGCTACGATGCAAGAAGGGGTCTGTGCTTAGGAACTGATTCTTTCTGAAGTTATTATATTCGATAGTTCAGAGTTTTATTGCAATTTAAAATAGTTTTCAAGAAAATAACGGAAGGAAAGCATTTAAAATACTTGATTTGGTGTACTTTTACAGGCATAAGCAATATGCCTATGACTATGCTATGGGTTTGTTCTTAAATCTGTCCATAACTCTGTACACTGAACCAGTTAAATAAAGTACTAAAACAAATACATAAAGCTTCACAGAAGGCCACTAGCATTTTCAGAAAATGCCAGCAATAGTAGAATTACTTGTTGTTTGTTACTGGGTACCTTTAAAATCAGTATTTTAGATATAGGTGTCCCTACACACAAATATAGAAAGGAAGCCAAAGGTTTTGGCTATTTATTTTTAAAAATCAAGCTGGCAGATGGGCAAGGGGAACAAATAAATAACTTGTGGCATTAAAGGATGACTACAGCCACTTTTGTGAGAGGGGGCCATCTCCTGGTCTTTATTTATCACCACTGCAGTAACCAACACTGTGATCTTTCCCTAATCTAATGTGACTTAAAAGAACCCTGTAATTACAAAGTATGTCTTTGCTGATTCAAGTAATATGGTCTCAGGTTTCAGTAGTTGGGGTGACAGGGACCTGGATTAAACATGAAGATTAGAATGAAGCCAGCACTCTAATCTGCATACTTTTTCTAGTTCATTGACAGAAAGTTCAGTCATTGATTCAGCATGAGAGAGAGTGAGTAGCAAATTACAGCAATGATAAAGTCTTAATACTTCTCCTTTAAGCACCACCCAAAACACCCCCCAAGGCAGCCTTTCTCACTGCCCGTTTGATACCAGCTTTCAGTTATCTTGCAACACTTTAATATAAAGATATATTTCAGACAAATATGGCAAAAATACAAAGTGATAGTAAATGCCCTGTTTTCGTAATAAAATCCTGGGTAATATACCAACTGGTGTAAGGACTTCTGGGTAATGTAATATTTTACACAGCAAGGTTTGTAATGGAATGAACCCACATAGAAGTTTTAATAAAATGACAAGAGCTTTTGCTAAACCAGAATAACTACTCCTAGAAAGTACGGTTTTGGTATAACATATATATTAAGTACAGTAGTAAGTGATGGTGGTACCCAAAGTATATTACCTAGTGCCATCTAGCAGCAAGAGCTTCACCATCCCTTCAATCATGGCCTTGTGCTCAGTATCACTTTACTAATAATGCAACCAGAGCAAGACGAGGTAGGCTAAACCTAGTGTGATTAGATATTTTGAACTGACTGGAACATTGAAGTGTGACCTGAGGGAGCCATGTATGGGCATCCAAATGGATTGATCATATTTTTTATTATATGAAGTATATTCATTCAAAAAATCTTCATGATATCCCTGGAATTCCGCTCTGCCTTGTTGCCTGTTCGCTCATGTTCTTTTGAGGAGGTATCCACAATGAGTGGTTATTATTGTGTTTCAACAAATAAGTCTCAACACTGTTTCCTGAAGAACCAGACATATCCACAAAACTCGTTGAAATTTCTACATATGTATGAGACTATGCAGCTGGGGTGTTTTTATTGAATTGTTGTGTTATTTACATTTTCTCTTTTAAAAAATTGGAATATATTTTGATGATTTTTTAATGTTGAAATAAAAGTAAAGTTTTCTATAATATAAGTGCCTAAAAAGTCCTCCCTTTTTTTTTTTTTGATCTATGGTGTATTTGGTGGCGGTGTTAGCTGGGTTGTGGCACTTTTAAATTGTAGGTATATTAATTTGCAAATCTGACCATTGTTAATCACTTTAAACAATATTAATATTAATGCAACCAGAGCAAGACTCATTGGATTCAATTTAGCATTTGCAATAAATAAAATTTTCAATTTCTGAGGGGGAATGTAAATGAAAATGTATGTGGACGGTACCAGTGATTAAAGATAAAGACAAATATTAACATTTTCATATCTGACTTTTTTTTCCCCAATATTCGCAATAAATTCAGAGCAACAGTACTATTTTCCGCTGCTAGACACACTTACTTTGACAGTCAGCATCATTCACTCCCTTTTACCTAAGGCTAAGCAAAAGCATTACAGTGAACAGTCTCAGTCACTCAGCTTGATCTTCTTGTCAGCAGATTGTCTCTCTGTCCTGCTTGCTTCTTCCTCTCACACTGTTCAGCCTTGCTGAACATTGAATTTTATAATTTTGTATTTTTTAAATCTGCTTAATTTTGGCATTACAGTAAATTGTAGGTATTCTAACAACACATACTGCAGTTATGGTAAAAAGGCATTGGACAACACTGTGTGGTGTTCTTACCTAGGTGCTGCAAAAGGAAATGCTTTGTTCCCAGATAGACCTGAAGACGAGACAGGTGATAAAGTTGTAGTCTGGGCTTCAGATTTTGAACTGGTTTGTCCTATAAAACAACCAACTTTTGTTAGCTAATGTCAATTGATTCAAAAAATCACAAAAATAAAACCAAATATACCTAGAATAGATTTCCTTCATAAACAAAAACATTTCTACTATGCACTTAGTAACTCAATTTCAGTGAGTTTTTAAGTAAACGTATGACCCAGGTCACTGACTCAAAGCATGTTTAAACCAGAGGTAGCTAGTTTTTTTTTTTTTTTAGTAAGATGTTAACAATTGCAACCTCTATTTTATTACACGCTCCTTTATTATCATTCAAAATAATGATTTCAGTAAAGAAAGTTAACGTTTACATTATAGGTCTGCTTCATTTGTCTGCTTAAATTATTTCAAAGAACACAAATAGAGAGACCTGAATGAATAACTAATCCATTTAAAAAAGTGATTTCCCTTGGCTCACCTATTTTGCTAGATGCCAACCCAGGTGTTGGCTGTGCAAGGACATTGCTGGTAGGAGCTGGAACTGATGGTATCTTTATTCCACTGGATGGTGGAACCTGAGTTTGAAGAAAAAGAACAAACAATATCAGGACAGGAGTATCAGTTTTATTGCGCTAGTTTATGGACAATACCTACAGCTTGTATCTACAGCAGCATAAAACCACTGTGGAACTATTCAGCATAAATCACCTTCCCTACTACTGCAATCTGATCTGGAAGAATGTCTTATTAGATGGGCCACCAACAGCAACCATTATCTTCCCTGTACAATAAACGCTTCTTCATGGATTCTCCATGTAAGCAGGTTGTACCAAATATGGTATTCTGATAATCCCTCAAAGACACAATGCTGGGAAGAAGAGAATAGTGCTCCATAATGGCTTTAGCCTAGAGTCCCCCTTCAGGTTGTACAGGGTCAACTCTCCTGAATGCTACAAATGTTTTTAATTTCATGTGATCTTGACTTTAAAATTCAAGCTTTCCTGTTTCAGAAAGTAGACATAATTGTTGAGGTTGCAGGTCTGACTCTGTCTCCTATGCATCTCACAGATCTCAAAAGCTAAAAGAAACCTTAAACCACCAATCTTTTCGTCAGTTATGCTTGAAAACAAATCATTTTATAGCATATACTTCGGGTTCATTACCATTAAAAATGTTTAGCCAAACAGAGAAGGCCCCCTCCTATACCCAACTCAGTTACATGAGAAGAGCATGCCTTATCAATTGTGAGTTGTGGTCTCATTGGATCAGGTCACCAATCTAATCATCTCTGCCCTAAATCATGAGGACAAACAATCCCAACCCCCAATCAAGACCACACTGCATCTTCTAAACAGGCATCAACACCCTTTGGTATTTACTACCTATTGACTAAATCAACTTCCCAATTCATGTTATTCAAATGATACTTGATGCTCAGCCTACATCCAGTATTAAATCCTCGCACAATCTGGAATTGTATTACATTTCTATCAGAATGGTCCTTTCCTATTTTATATTTATTACCCTTACATAACTTAGTTTTCTGTGTACTTGAAATGATAAATAAAAACCATACCTCTTGTCCCCTTGTCAGAGTAACATCTGAGGTTTCCCCACAGTTTTTTTTTCCTATTCCTAATTTAAAGTTGCCTTGTTTTGCTTTTTTTGTGGGGGTAGCCATTTTGGTAGATGTAGTACTTTGCTTCCTCATATCAAAAATGCCCGCCAAATGACTGATCCACAAATCATCCAACAAAAAAGCAAAAGACATGCAAAAAGCACATTTCTACAGTGAGGCAGAAACAAGGAAATCGTTGCACGGGTGGGGACTGACTTATAGCTTTCTCTTCTACAAAAAGAAAAGTGAACAGCACAGCCATATTTTAAGTCCTATGAGATGAGAAATTCAGAGGCAAAGTACGTTAGATGATCAGACACTGCACTGCTAACATGAACTATTAAACCCATAAAGCTCAATTCTACCAAAACAGGCTCCTTTTAAAACCCAATCCCATAGTGTCTTTATGTTTGTTCCCAATCTGCCCTTCTAAAAAAAAAAAAAAAAAAAATTTAAAAATGATTATACCTGCTTAGCATGAGCTGATCCCAGCATCTGGGTGTTCACCTGGACAGCAGACTGTGGAACAGAAGGCCTAAGGGAAAGGAGATGCAAGATGCAAGACATAAGTTAATAGTTAAATCCACGTAATCAATTTTTTCACTTGGTAAAAAGCCCCATACACATTGCTACCTTGAACATTACAGTAAAAACGAGTCAACCTGATATTAGCTAGAGAAGTGGGTGATGCTGTGCATATAGAAAATTTATAAACATATTGGAAACATAAAAGATTATAGGAAATGCCTGTGTGGCTTATTAAAAATGTCTAAATAATTATGTATTTAAAATGTAAATAATTACTCATTTGTAAATTTCAATATGATGTGACCAATGCAGGCCAAAAATAAGCTGCACAGGCATTCCCTATATTTGTATTTGCAGTGGTCTATGATCATTATTTGTTCAGCTCATTTCACTTATAGCATATTAGTAACATGTTGCTCCCTACAGACCACACCATTTAAACTTGAAAGTCTTACCCAATCGTTGTGGGCCCACTGCCTTTTAGTTCTTTAACATTGACAACCTGAGGCACAGTTTGCAGGGTAGATTCAGTAAGTGGGGCTAAAAATGAAACACAAATGAATTAAAGTAAAACATTCTTGTAACAGCTAAGTCAATATTAAAAAATTTAAAAGCATATTACCAGATATCTGGCTGGTCATCTGCCTCCTAAGAGCTGCTGCGGCAGCTGCCTGTGGAGCTGTGACAGCTGGAGCTCCATATTTGACAGTCTTGGTAGCCAACATTGTGCTGTCCGCACCCTGGGGGATTACTCTGATTGGTTGTGCATGGACTACAGCTGGAAAATGAAAAATGAAGACCAGCAAATTAAACAACTAGAAGGTTCCTAATGCTGACTATTATTTTTGTACAAATAAAGAGATATGTATTGTTTTGACTTGATTACAACAATATATGTTAGGGTAACTTTGCACACTAACTTTTCTCTATATGTTGACATATAATGGGCCTTGTGTCCTACTAAGGCCAAGTCAGTATTGCCCATAGTTTATGGTTTTGAATCCTACTCTAGAAAAGCAGCAGCTAGGACTTGTTATGCTGCCATGGGCAACAAAACTTTTTTTCTTACTACACTGCTTGCCATATAGCATTAAAATAGAACTCGAAAATAGAAAATAGAATGATGCATCCGAAACTCCAAAACATATGGGTAGCATACTGTCTGACATAGAGTGAGTGCCCTACTGTATGAGGACAACAAACAAATATAAACAACTATACACAAATTTGTTCAAACTGGATATATATATATTTTTTTGAGACTCACGAGTGCTTGTAATTGGACCAACTGGAGATAGAGTTTTTCCAATATGAAATGGTGTTCCAAACTCTGGTTGCACAGATGCAGTACGTGTTACTTGGGCATGGCGCACAGTTCGAACAGAGGGTTCCGGTGGTGGAGTCTCCTGAATTAATGCCTCATGCTGTGGGGGTGCCTGAATTTCTTCAGTATCTGACTGCGAAGAAGTTGAGCTTACATCATCCAAGTCTTCAAAGTAACTTGGGGCCAGGAATGATGATCGGCAAAGGTTGACTTAAAAAAATAAAAATTTATTTTTTTAGTATTTTTCAGTTAGTCCTGCACTATCTACAGGTAGTATATAGTTAGACTAGTTCAAGGTTTTCCTGTATGCTTAAGATCTCATGCTATAGTTACAAGAAAAAATCTAATAGTCCAAAAGCAGCTATCTTTTAAAAAAAAAAAATGGACACTGTAGACAAGCAGCTAGTGTATAAAACAGTCATTATAATCCTATTTGACATGCAAGTCTGTGAGAAATGTTTGTCTAAATATGGCCATGGATCTAAGAGTGTCTTTATGTATGCAATTATGCAGATTATGTACACAATCTTCATTGATCTCTCATCTCAGAAGGTAAAATTAGCAAAATTAGCACATACACCTAATGTCTATTGAGACCTGTAACTATCTTTATGCATTATGGAAAAACTGCTAAGCAAGCCACAATATTTTCTTTCAATTGTATCCCCTTCAGCCTACCACAGACTTTCCTCTCCAACAAACTGTAAAACACAAGTGAGCTGATACCTGGGGCAAGTGATCTGACAACTGGAGGTTTCCTGTTTGCCAGAAAATTTCTCAGCTGGTTCAGCTTTAATTTTGATACTTTGGCTGCAAAAAGAAAAAGACACAAAATTTACACAAAATTAGTGTTAAGTAAGAGAGCGGAGATCAGTATTACAGGCAGGTTAAGTGTTTAACCTCCTGGGCGTTACACTGATGTCTAGATTTCTGTACCAAAAGCGGTACACTGTTTTTCATGAAATTTTTTTTTTAAATTGTAGACTTGTAACTTAGAGAAATATGTCCGAACAGGGTTCTAGTAGATATCATTAATATAAAAAAATGTTTGAAACACACAATCATGTAAAAAAAATAAAAATACTTTTATTAAAATTAAATAAAATACACAAAAATCAGCTTAAACAAGAATACATAAATAAATGAAAAATACTGAAAATGCGATAATTCGGTATACTGTATATTAATATAAGGTGAGTATTTTTTTTTTAGCGATCGACGCTGGACAGAACGGATCATCGCAGCGGGGACCAGGTAAGTGATGGGATTTACACAGTGAGAAAAGTTCGGGTTTACCGGTCGGGTGGTTAAGCAACAAAGCATAACATAAAAACATTACATAGACAAACTGCCATCAGGATTATTTTTCTGACAGTGTACCAATCAAGAAGATTTCCCTTAACTTCCTATAGTCAGTTGGACAGGAAGTGGTAAGAAATGTCACTGGCATCAATAAAACCAAATTTTGGAAAAGTTAAAGCTAGAGACATTTTTTATGTTTTTAGTCTGCCAAATAAGGGGTGAGGTCTTCACAGTTACTAATTTACTAGGACAGACATGTAAAATCTTTCTTTTCCAAACACCAGAAATTCAGAATAGAGACAAATCAGGTTTGCCTCTTAACACTTTTTTTGTGTTCATTTCACAGGCAAACAAATTTTAACAGCTCTGTAAACCTGCAGCTTGTGTTGTCCTTTCACAAATATAATAAAGTATAATAACAAACTTTGATACTCACGCTGCACTTTAGGTGAGGGCTGGGTCTTTGTGTCCAAAACAGTCTGGGACATTGCAGTTTGCAGGTTCTTTAACTCTTCTTCAAACTGCCTAAAAATATATATATAAAGCAGTATAATTAATATAAGGCAAATCTAGAGTAAAATAAACATTTAGTAGTGTTTCAGAAAAAAAACAAATAAAATAAATAAAAAAACAATGGTAACTGTGGAAGCTGTGCGTAAAATCTCAGGCAGAGGGTAAAGAACCAGTCACCAGTATTGCCTACATCTAACAAAGGGTTTACCCCCATATGCAAATCTTAATGTCCCCGAGACTAGTAGTCAGGGGCCTTTGATCTCACATTGCAGATATACAGCTATGAAGCTTAAAGCACAGGAGTGCTATCATAAAGACAGATAGAGCCATCGCTGATCCATAAGGATCAAACAGGCTTTATTTATGGAAGGGAAGCCAGGGATAATACTATTAAGACTCTCCTGCTGACTCAGTTTGCTAAATCCTCAGGTACCCCTGCGTGCTTACTGTCAATAGACGCTGAAAAAGCCTTTGACAGGGTTGGCTGGCAGTTTATGTATTCGGCGTTATGTCAGGTGGGCATGGGACCCTGCATGGTCTCTAGAATTGCAGCACTGTACTCTGAACCCAGAGCTCGGGTGCGGGTTAACGGCACTCTCACCGATTCTTTTCAAATCAAGAATGGCACGAGGCAGGGGTGCCCTCTCTCCCCTTTACTTTATGCCTTAATTATGGAACATTTGGCTGTGGCCTTGCGCCACAATCCAGATGTAAAGGGGATCCAGGTGGGTGATACTCATTATAAGATTTCTTTATACGCAGATGACCTCTTGATATATATAACATCCCCTCATGTGACGATACCTACTATCCTGAAGGAACTTGCTGAATTTGGTATACATAGTAATTTCAAGGTCAACTATTCCAAATCCGAAATTCTTAATGTTACCTTGGACTCTTCTCAAATGTCAGCTATGTGTTCTAATGTGCCTTTCCGGATTTGTTCTGATGCCATTAAATACCTGGGTATATTGGTCCCCTCGGATCCCTCCAAACTGTTCTCCCTTAATTATTCCTCAATGTATAGTAAACTTCAGTCTGACCTTCAGAAATATGATTCCTTGCCTCTCTCCTGGTTCGCCCGTATAAACACTCTTAAGATGGATATAATCCCTAAACTGCTATATCTCTTCCAATCGGTCCCCATATTTTTGCCGTCCGCATATCTTCGTAAAATTCATAGGTTATTTTTAAAGTTTATATGGCACAAGAAACGCCCTAGACTGGCATTTAGCACTCTGTCCAAGGCCAAAGGTAGAGGAGGTGCAGGGGCTCCGGATGTTATTTCCTATTATAGAGCGTCAGTTTTGGTACGTTTGATAGACTGGTTTCACAACAGTGAGACGAAGGAATGGGTACAGCTGGAAGACTGTCTATCCCCAGTTAGCCTCCGGTCCCTGCCATGGGTGGATCGGTCGTTGGTACGACCGGTCCGCCCTCTACTCCCACTTACAGTGGATTTATTACATAATTGGGATATCCTCCTCAGAACTGGCAAATTGTCCTCGAATCCAGGACCCATGACACCGCTGTTTGATAATCCAGCATTCCCCCCGGCTATGCGAACCTCCACTTTTTTATCGTGGTCTGCATCTGAAAGCCGTTATCTTAGGAGTATATTACATAACGGACGGGTCCCCCTACTGGCCTCCCTGGATCTCCCTAACAGAAGCAAGCTGCTTTCTTGGCTTTCACACAGGCAACTGTCATCCTTTGTAGCTTCATTCTCTGACTTATCGGTTTTTTATAGAAGCTTAACAGCCTTTGAGCAGTTGGTTGGCTCTTCGGACCGCCCCTCTCATGTTGTGTCCAGGTTGTACGAGCTACTTGCTCAGGATGGAAGCAATCTGGTGCCCCTTCTATAGCCAATTGGGTCTCCGAACTTGAAAAA
The DNA here is from genome assembly GCF_032062135.1 of Pyxicephalus adspersus. Taxonomy (NCBI): domain Eukaryota; kingdom Metazoa; phylum Chordata; class Amphibia; order Anura; family Pyxicephalidae; genus Pyxicephalus; species Pyxicephalus adspersus. The sequence continues at coordinate 104,184,903 of NC_092862.1, read as the reverse complement.
ATCCGCAATATGGAAATGTTGGTCGCAGAGGATGATGATAGAATGGACCAATTTAGAATTACCTGGTCCATTTGGGACTGGTTTAAGGACTCTCCCCGATTTCGCACTTATCTTACCTAATGTCTAGGCTTACAGGCTGGATCCCAAACCCAGTACTGAGGGTCAATATATACCTCTTATATCTTTGTACCGCTTGGCATCCCCCCCTTCCCCCCTGGGCTTATTTGTTATATGTACGTCTGTGTTGTTATTTTATCTGTTGTTTATGACTATTGGCTTACACCCTATGCCACACGCTTCCGATAGCAGATATATAGCTGTTTTTGCACAGGTTTAACATGTGCTATATGATCCCTTTAGAACTGTTATGTTTCTCTGTTTTATTTATTTTTTTATTTACTTTTCTTTGGGTATATGCAACCTTTCGGTATTGTATGTCTGTTAATTAGAAGCCTACCATGTTATGTTTGTTATGGTGTGTGTGTTATATAGTTGATGGTAAATGTGTTATGTTTACCTGTTACCCCCCCTTTTTTTATCTGAAAACTTAAATAAAACTGATTTAAATATAAAGACAGATAGACAGATATATAGATAGAAACATTTTCAGTTCAAGGTGCTATAATTCTGACTCCTGGAGATGTAAATACAACAAAAAACCAAAAAAAAACATCCTTGTACTGTAAAATTCTCTTTGCATTGGCCACCTGCAAGTCGTGCATTGCTGTAGACAATGACCATACTGATTATATCTTAATTTGGCAAACATAAAAGAAAAAAAAAAAAAAAAAACAACAACCACACACTCATCTATCCCACCTTTCCTCTGCTCCATCAAACTTTGTCAGCTTTATGTGAGATGAATTCTTTTTTTTTTTTTTAACCTAAACATACTGGGCAGTACTTAACTATACCTAGAAACTGAAAATTTATAAACTGGTTGAAAAATTGTCTTTAAGATGAGGTCAGGACATAGTTATGACCTTAAAACTACCGAAGTAAACATTGAGGTTCCTAGAAAAAATCCCTGAAATATCAATTAATTGAAACACCTGAAAGAGGTTCTACAAATTTTAAAGACAATTCTTAAAGTGCAGGTAAATTTACGGCACAGAACTATTATGTTAATTGTCTTCCTATCAGCATTTGTCTTTTTCGAAAACTATTATTTTATTGACTTGAATTTCAGAAAGAGTTAATTCCCTAAAATGGCAGCTCCCTGTGTATGTCAGAGTTCTCTTCTAGGGGTAACTAACTATGTCTTACTATGTCTAAATAGGTCTGTGCTGGCCAAACATTTTAGCAGCCATGGTTCACAATCTTCTTCTTTCATCAAAAAGTTAGGCTACTTATTGTTCAACACATGGTATCATGCCTGTAAAAGTATGTGGTAAATACCTTACCTCTGACCATTGGATGTTCCTAGTGATGTATTCCACTGGGAGGTCTGATTGTACAGGCCAAGCTCCTGCAACTTGGCTACTAGCTGGTTTAAACGCTGTCTCTGTTGGTTGATGATTTCCTGATGACTAGCCAACGTGTTAAAGAGCGTTTCACGCTGTGGAACAGCAATGCCCCTGTGGGTAGCAGAAAAAAATAGTATTAAAAAAGGAGTATAAATGGCAAAGAAAGATTCCAACTCAACTATTTCTAGCTCAAAGAAATATAAAAATTATGAAACTAGGATAATGTCACCTAAAGGTCAGTGATAATCAAGACAAATCAATAGTAAACCCTACATAAAAATTGACCAATCAAAATGGCTGATGATCCCAAACCCATAAGAGGACCAGACAGACATCCATGCTCGAGAGAATCTAAGTAGTTACCTTTTTAAGAAATTTTTATTAATAATATTATAACAATATTCAAGTTACAGAAAGTTATGCTCTAAGTATCTAAAAAAAATACACACCTCTGTTTTTTCCTATTGTACAAATATTGCTCCCACCGATAGTCAAGGACATTATTAACATCCTGAATAGCATATTCCACATACTGATTCAGTCTGCGAATCTCCTGTATAAGGAGAGAAAAATAATGGGTCATTAAAATAACATACTAGTGAGACGTCACTGTTTGGTTACATTAGCTTTACTGTACAACAGTCCAAATTCCCAGTATTACCTGCATCTGTGCCTCACTCTTGGGGTCTAGAGGTCTCTGCTGCTGCAGACGGCGGTATACTGGATTCTTTTTTTTTTCATTCAGCACTTTTGCATCGTGCACAGTTGTAAATGCATCTCGCAGGGTGGTTTGCAGGCAACCAATATCATTATTTACAGACTGAAAAATAGCAGAACAAAACTTTAGGCTATATATTATTATATTTTTTAAGTGTGTAAAGAATGTTCACCTTACTGTAAAATACCATTTTTTGAGACCTTTAATGAACACAGGAACTCTTGTTGTACAGTTGTCCAATCCTCTTGTAAGAGACCGTAATAATCAAAAAAACAATAATAAAAAAAAAAGAGTGGGGGGCCAGCCCAGAATAACCCTATCTACCACCAGAATGCCTTAGTTTGTAACAAGCAGTACCAAGAGCCTGATCACAGATAGGAGGCGGGACCTATACAAAAATTTTTTCTTTTCTTTCTGAGGAATACAGAAGGTCTTCCTACTTTCTGGAAATCAAAAAAGCAGTCAAACTGAGGGGTAGACACAGCAAACAGTGCATTCCAGTGGGGCCTGTCTGGATCTCAGCCACGTAAAGAATAGGAAATAAAAAGCTATCATGAGCAAAAACAAATCCTGTAATAGGGAATAAAAAACATACAACCTCAGTAACTGCCAGATTACTAGGCAGAAGGGCACCAGATGTCAGAAAACCAAAAAGGAAAAACACACTGAACCAATGAAGAGAAAAAAACAACATGCACAGGAGACCGGATGGAAGAGAACAACATACTCAGGATCCAAGATCTGAGACAAGTACACCAGGATCAGACAACATCTGGATCAATTAAGTTAAGTCAAATACTATCCAAGGAAGGAATAACTTCTAGCAATCAAAACTACTCTATAAACAGGGTGCCATTGGCTCCTAACCAGGAAAAGGGACTCATGTTCTGTGTGCAAAACTTTCATGGAATAAGTGAGAAAGGCTTTCCCAGCTCCAAAATGAAGTCCAACAAGTCATAATTATAAAAAAGCTAGGCAGCTACTACAAAACTGACAAAGGCTCTATTTATCAAAACAGTGAATCAGACATTCCCTTAAGTGAATCTTTCAAGTTCATGTTTTTCAATGGCAGTAATTGATCCCCACAAGAGAATATTTTATAAATAGAGCCCGAAGTGTCCAATGGGATCTAGTGCATTACCCCAACTTAGAAAAATGGAGGTATGTCTTCATGACAACAGGGGTCTGAGATAGACTATAGAACTTCCAGCTTTGCAGGTTCTGAATGTGGAAAATTTAGATGTGGAGAAAAGATGACAGGGTCATTTTCCAGGTCACACCTACGACTTCTTCCACGGAGGTAGATTTTACTTGCTAGTCGGTGGTGGCATTCCTGAAAATGTCATCCAAGGGAGACCTAACCAGGTTAGGGGCCCAACCCCAATGCTGTAAGCTGCTTAGGATCTGCAGTCCAAAACTATATCCATGAGTGAATAATTATGGATAAAAGAGCCAAGCGAGAAAGTGGAAAGAATCCTTTGGCAAGCCATCATAACTTGCAAGCCTTTAGTCATTAGATTTAAATGGTAATAAGACAGGGTTAATTGCCGTGAATGAAAGATTTAGCCTGCACAGGTCCCTTAACAGCTGCTCTAGACGTGAAAAAGATTTCAGATTTTCTGGTTTCAGGGTAGAGAACACAAAATCAATAAATGCTTCTTTAAATATAGCCTCTGAAGTATGTACAGCAGACGGACACCTCAGATACCTTTACTGGGGAGATAGAGAAGACTGAGGGTTGGAATCCAACACAGTTTTTGCAGCAGAAGGTTTGATATCCACTAAATCCAAGATAAACAGATTCCCCAGGGATCAGCACATTAGAACACTTCCAGTAAGGGGCAAAAACTGGGAAAAACAACCCTTAAAATATTGCTGGGTTGTGTCAGGAGCCTCAGCCAACAAACCAGGAGACTTGGAGCCAGGAAGTGGTATACCACTATTCCAGACTATAGACGTTGGCAGCTTAAAAAAGCAATATTCAACCAATGTTAGAAGAAAAAAGCCGGTGTCATCTGCTGCAGCACTAGTTTTTGTAAAAGAGCATGTGGGCACCAGTGGGAAATTTAAAGGCACCCAATCCCAAAAACCAAAGAGAGGGAATGCTGATGTATGGCCTATTCACTGGGTCTTAACAGAGAGGGAAAGCACAGAGCTGTGAAAGCCAATAGCTCTTATACAATGCTCCATTCCTACCTAGTAAACGGAAAAGGGTCTAGAGTGGTCTCAAAAATAGAACTCATCATCATTTTCAAGCTATGTCTCCAGCACAGCAGGGTAAGCATGTGCTGCTCTTGGGTCAGTCTTGATGGTTTCCCAGGATGTGTGTTTTTTTTTTTTTTTTTTTTTACAGAAGAGAAGATGCAAAGATGTCTATTCCACAGGTACACTAGTAAAAACTGAGGCAAGGTGGGAGTAGGAAAGGTTACTTTGAGCTTTTCCACAATGTTTTCCATGTTTTTTGTTAGTGTCCAATTCTCCTGTAGGTGGCCATACAACCCAAAGGTATAATATTTCATGAGTCTCTTAACACAGTGGTCCCCAACCTTTTGTAGCTCAGGGACCACTAATCTCATGGACTCCGGACCGTGCATGTGCGGGGTCACTCAAAGGGGAAGACACTTCCCCTAAGAGTAACGTCATAATGGCAAAACTTTCCCCAGGCTCAGACCTGCAATGAAAGAGTTGCCGGGTCAATAGGATATCAGAGCCTGCTATGCGTGCGGAAGACGTGGTCCGCGGCTCTGGCCGCTGTGGCCCCCCCAAGCTGGGTCCTTCTCCGCTGCCTTAGCAGATGAAAAAAAAACTACATAGGTATTTATTAGCATGTATAATAAAAAAAACAAAAGTCATTTAGATAATATTTTGAAGATGGCATAGGAAAATGTGTAAGAAGTTTGGCCATATCACACAAAAAAAACTCATTCAGACATTTACATATGTTCCCGCCTATATTATAGGGCTATTTCTCTTTACCTTTACAGTTCATAGGCAGATGTATAATTGGCTACCTGGATACTGGGATATGCCTAGCCATATAAAAGCACTTTTAAAACCCTGTACTTACCTCTGTGGTTGCTTTGATGTCCCGCATAAAGGAATCAAGATCATTGCATTCCATCTTTAAATGTCTCATCTCCTCATCGGTCCCTATAGTAAAAGAGGCTTTCGCTGTCCGAGCTTTTAACTCACCCATCTCTTTCTGAAAGTGAGAAATCTGAGAAACAAAATGTTTAATAAATATTGGAGAACAATGAGCAACTGTGGAAATCACTTTTCATTTTTAAATTTGCATATCCATCACTGCATAACTAGCAGAAAAACTGGCCAATTCAATTTAAAGCGGAACCCCAGGAATTAGTTAAATATATAGCATCTGTGTACAAAGACTTTGGATCATGCAGCTCAAGGCAGCTTAGGCAAAGGTCAACTGCAAAAAAAAAAAAAAAAAAAAGGGCACCTGAGAAGCAACCCAAACTAATCTCAAATACAAGATAGATGTGCCTACCCACATATTTTAAGAAATTATGACTGCATGAACAAACCTTTGAATTGCAACAAGCAAATATTGCCCTTTTGACAAATTCAGTTTTGGAGCTTCCCGTGTCTGCTTTTTGCCATGAATCAGCTCATTGGAAAAATGTAATAGCATCAACAATTTTGTAAACTCAACAGGGAGATGTTCCAATGTAGCTAGAAGGCTAAACCAGGAAATGAACAGAAGTTTTTGGTTATGTGTTGTAGCAGATGTATGTGAATTGCAAGAATAACTAAACAGACCTGCCAGCCCTGCTGTACCTACTGTGGGCAAAAACATGATGTAATATTAAAATAGAATATTTTTTTTCTGCTTGTATATGTCACTTTAACTGTCCATGTAATAGGATTTGAATATATATTTTTTTAACACATACCTCTTCTTGTATTGCATTTAGAATAGGGTTGGTAGTTTGGGGCTGGAACAAAAAATACATATTTGATTAATTTATAAGGTGTCAACATATAATCAAAAATTCTATAAGTTTAACAAACTAAGTTTCAGCAGGAAGCCATTTAAAGAGAAAGTAAACTGAAAAATGGCTAAAAAAAAAAAAAAAAAGCACTTACCTTCAATCCCACAGCGCAGTCAAACGGTCCTGAGGAGTCTTCAATCAGGTCCCACATCGTCCCGGTATCCGTCTCCGAGCCACCTCACGAGGCGGCGCCATCTTCGCCTTATTTTCCTACGTCAACCGACCCAGGTGCGAGATCGGGTGACGTAGGTTAGAAAAAAAACTTGCCGATCTCACTGCGCAAGCGTGAGAACAGAATTTTTACTTAACAAAAAAAAGGATTGTCTACCCATTTTTGTAAAGTGAACTTTCTGCGTTTAGGTACGCTTCAACATCGTGTGGGGCGATGTTAAAAGTCAAATTCAACATTGTCCCTCTCTATTTGGACCGTATATATATTTATACAGCGTGATCATATCCCCCCTTAAACGTCTCTTCTCAAGAGTCAGTCATTAATAATTGTGTAGTTGTACAGGTCATGTTATTTACAAGGTATAAATTCCATGCTTTTAGATTTGAGCTTTTCAAATTCACTTAGCACCTCACCAAAATATAACTTGTACTTCCTAATTTGAAGATTACCTGAGTAGGTGTTTGCTTCACTTCTGATGAACTGACCTTCAGGGTTTTCTGATGCCCTACTGGGGTTGATGGTTGTTGAGGGCCTGAAAAAAATACAATACAATACATCTGTATAATAAAAAACACAATCAACAGACCAGACTTATAAATGAAAAAAACAAACGAAAAAAAAAAAAAAAACAACATAGTTCCTAGTTTGTCAGTCCTGCACTGGGAAATCAAACCAAAGAACCACATTAGTTGCACTTACTTACCTACACTTAACCTTCAATTGCGCAGTGTAGTCGATTGGTCTGGAGTGGTCTTCCATCGGATCGGTATGTGTCTCTGAGCCAGCGTCGCCATCTTCGCCTCTTCTTCTGAGTTATTCTTCCTACGTCACCCAACCCAGGTGCAAGATCGGGTGACGTAGGTTGAAAAAAAAAAAACTTGCCGGTCCCACTGCACATGCATGGGATCGGCAATTTTTTCCCCCTTTTCTCGACCGCCTAGGGAATCGAGAATTAGAGGGCGGTGGTGCACTTAAAAGAAAAAAGGGTGTTGCACCTAAAAAAAAAAAAAAAAACAAATAAACAGAATTTTTACCTTACATGAAAGAGTTGTTTACTCCTTTATGTAAAGTGAAATTTCTGAGTTGTTTAGGTACGTTTTAAGTAACATGGCATGAGAGCCTTTTTCAAGCACTTCCAGGTGAAGGGTGGCAATGTCTGACCATGTCTCCCAACTGTTCCCCTGCATTGTTAACCTGTCACAAGTGCTGATGGGGACCTAAAAGGGGTCATGCGCTGCTGTCACCATTAGGAGGCTTTGCCTAATCAATGACATACACCATATACCATCACAGCAGTAAGTGTGCATGTGCATGAAAAGGCTTCAAATAGGCTTTGGGGGATACAACTATGCTAAGACTCAACAATTAATAAAATGAAAAAGAAGATAAAAGTTTAAAATACACATTCTTTTAGCAAATTAAATGTAATATAGTTTTTAGGTGTACATCTACCAAATATATTTGATTATAAACCAAAATGCCATAAGAAGAAGAATACCAGTTTATACCCTGGTCTGATTGTGACATTTTGTAGTCCTGGACCCCACATTATAATAACAGAAGATTTACTGTTTGAATTTCATAGAATGTAGGTAACTAGATATACTTATGATCTAGCTAGCATTGTGTTCATTAGATGTGCTTTCAAGTAGTAGCAGGGATGTGTATGGAGTTTGATAGGTGCCAGGTTGTTGTAATGTCTACTGACACTTTATTTTATTTTAACAATACATAATCCCCAGTTACAGAGGTGCATACATTGAGTATATACTCCCTATTCACTGTGCTGTAAATAGACAACATACAGCCCCTAGTCACATTACTGCCAGCATACAAAAGATATTTCTGCACGCACCTGTCAATTGTAACCCCTCAAGCCAAAAAAACATTTTTAAAACATTTATTCAAAAGGAAAAAACAACATAACACACTATAGATCTGTTTATCCATGGTAATATAATTGGCATTTCTATTGATTACTCTTTAAATGTTAGCAGTAATGGCTGCTTTTTAAACCCAGAAAATAAGTCACGTAGTAATAGTTGAAAAAACATATCAAAGTTGTTTCTTGCTAAGGTTTGGTTACATTTCTAGAGAAAATCAGAATATTAAATTTAAATTACCATCGAGAAAGGAGCGGTTAGGAGCCATTATGGGCTGTGGCTGAGATGGTGCAGGAACACCACTGACTGGGGGAACTGTTGCCACTGTGGACTTAACTGGAGGGGTTGATGGATGTGAGGAAGTATGAAAAGGAGGGGTTGATGGATGTGACAGAGTATGAGAAGCAAAGGCAGGTTTTGCGTTTGCTGCATCAGCGGCACTGAATCTGGAACAGAAAAAAAAAAATTAAATATACTGAAAAGTAACACAGTAAAATATGTTTAAGTAAATTACTTTATTGGTCATAAATCAGAAGCTTGGTTACATACATTACTGCTAGCACAGTTCTAACACTCAGATAAACCCGATCAGTGCATAAGCATATTCCCTGGTCTCCTGGTAAATTAGTAAAACTTTCTGGTTCCTAAATAATTTGCTCTCGTTCTAAAGCACTATATACTACAGTATAAATGGAATACTACCATTACTACTATCGACATATGCAACATTTCTCCCTTAAGGCTCAAAGTGCTTAAATGTTTTTTGGAGAACGCACACAAAAGAGGAAGAACCCTTGTGACACAGGTAAAAAGTTCTAAACATTTCAAAACATGGCACATCATGATAATTGAAAGAGAGAACACACTTTTTTTTAGTAATGTGGGAAGAATTAGAACTCATTTTGGGCTTTAAATACTTTCTGTACCAATGGGTACAGAATAGGTAAGTAGAGAAATATCACTTTGCATTTGGGGCATAAACAGAAATAACCTGACAAAGGCTCTAACCCAGAGGTTGACAAATTCCAGCCTTTAGGCCAGAAACTTCCTAGCCGGTAGTCCGTTCCAGCCTAACTCCCCCCTGGTCGATCGGTCTAATCCCTGCCGGCAGGGGTTGGCAACCCGCAGCTCTTGAGTCTTCTTGTTATGCCTCCCTTCCCTATATACTGTGGCTGGCGTTAACACTTCCGCCGCTGGGGTAAGGGGACACTGCCTCTCCTCCGTATGCATTGCGGAGGAGAGGGATTTCCCTTCAGGGGCGTCCCTGGTAGGGGGTGAAGCCATCAGCGCGTGACTCAAGAGAGAGAGTCTGACCTAGTGTGCCTTCTTGACCTCCTGAAATGGCCTAGTAGCCAAAAAAGTTTGCTGACCCCTGCTCTAACCATATCCCATGCTATCTAAAACGAACAAACTGCAAGTGCAGTTGAATCATTAATTTGTGTGCACAATACATGTTATGCAAGCGTAATAGTTTTTATACGTACTTCTCGCTGAGGTTCACTTTGACATTAGAAGAGAATGCAAAACCAGTGCTTGTTGCTTGTTGGGCAGGGTTAGTGGAGGGGTCTGGCTTAGAAGTGGGAGTTCCAAAAGCTGGGAGCCCTTGCATAGAGAAGGAAAACCCCTGGGAACTTCCTGGAACAGAAAAGCCAGTGTTGGTTGCTCCAGTTGAGGCAGATGATGAATTTGTGGAAAAACTAAAAGCTGTAGAAGATTCTTGAGGTTTTCCAACAGAGCCTGTAGTACCAAAAAGTGAAGAACTAGCTTGGGGTTTGCTGGGTTGACTCGTAGCAGCAGAGCCAAATCCTGGTAGAGTAGCCTGAGGTTTGCTGGGAATACTTGATAAAGGAGCATTGAATTGTGAAGTGGTCTGCGCTTTGCTGGCAAAACTTGCTGTGGTGGGACTAAAAACCTGGGGAGGATTGCTTGTAGTGACAGGCAAACTAAAAGCTGGGGGCGTTGGTTGAGCTTTTGAAGCAAGGTTGGATATTGGAGTGCTAAAAGCTGGATTAATGGATGCAAGTATCTTAGGTGGAGCTACAGAGCTCTGAGTAGGTTGGGAAGGAATACTTGAAGCTGCAAAGAGATCAAAAAGAGAAACATAAGCATGTGACCTATTTCCTAATACAAAAGTAATCTTGCAGTTAAAATTTCACCATGGCTACCACCATCTTTCTCAGAATGAGAAACTATGAATTATTATTAATTCCTGTAAAGTGGATTAAAACAAACAAAATAATAATGAAGAAAAATGCACAATCACAAGAGGTTTCATCTTGCTGCTGCTAGTTTATATGCTGACCTCCACTTAAAAGTGCTACTTATCTGTTTCCAACTTTAACACTTCTTGAGCCTCCAAACTGAAACAAGAATGCAGCAAGTGAAGTTAGCTGATCTGCTGGCTTGTTTTTGGTAAGTGAATCAAAATACTTTTGCTTTTTTGTTGACTTATCTCAATTAGTAAAATAGAAAACTTAAAATAAGCCACTATTAGGATATAAATCAAGTGGGGGTCATGGCTGGTGGCAGAGATGTACATACACACATTGGGGTTGATTTATTAAAGCTCTCCAAGGCTAGAGAAGATACACTTATCAGTGAAGCTGTGTGAACCCATGCATGAAACTTGCATTCTTTTTGAGAAAGTTATGAAGAAATAGGGTTGTCCAACATAATTTTAAAACAAAACTGGGGTTTGTGGTGCCTTATTTGAGGGTACAATGTGAGTTATGGCTCATATGTGATAAATCCTGAACTTGTTACATAGTGTATTGATCATCTTTTAATTTATTATCATAATCATTTATTTTTTGAACCTATCCTCTCCATTGCCATGGTGAAATCACAAGAACTCAGTTTGTGGCTTCAATAATTTGGAGTCCTAAGGTTTTACATATGTCAAATTGAACTTGTCGGTATACTTGATATTACTCATTATTTTCTGCGGATCAGCAAACTAACTTTGCAAGCATCATGTTCAGAAGAAAAGAAATAGAAGTACTCCCATTTTCTTTAAACCAGAACTAAACCTCATTTGTACCCACCTGCATACATAGCCCAGTGGTTCTGACAGATGGAGACAGTGATCAGGCAGGTAAAAATGCCTATTGCAGAAGGGTCATCACATGTCCCTATCTTCAATAAAGCCCTGGCTGGTTGAAAATGTTAGTTCAACTTTTAAACAAGTAAACCAGACAGTATTTCTAAATTTCCTAAAATCTAAAACTCCTGACCAAGCCAGGTACCTCGCGGCAACTGATTTCACTTTTCCTAACGGAGAAAGGCCTTTATTCAAATCACCTAAACTCTGTTAAGGATTTTGAACCATATTTTGTACCCCCCGACACCAGCCTTCTAAAAGACTATTTCACTGTACACAAAAGTAGTCACCAAAGTATCAAGAAAGCATAGGCTTACCACTTGCAGGATGTCTTTCCCCTTGCATGCGGAGTTCTTCCAAGGGTGCAGTGAGAGACTTTACATTTGGAATTAGGTTGATCACATGGAAAGGGCAGAGGACCCCATCAGTGGAAAGAATCACAAGTATAGGGGAAGGAGGCAAGACTGTTTCTTCATCTGCAGAGACAAGGCAAAGAAAGCTTTTAAAGCAACTTTTTTGACAGCTTGAAAACCTCAAGGGCTGAAAAAGGTTGAACTGAGCAGCCTGTCAGCCTAATCTAGAAGCCAGCAGGTATATTCTTAAGTTGATAAAAATAACAAATATTTAAAGAAGATTGGCAAAGTTTTAACTTTTAAAGTAGTGACTAATAAAGTGTGGTCTATATACTATAAAGTATAACTAAACTATAAACATCTGAGAAATCCAACATTTTCTTGGTTACTCCTCATCTATTTTATTGGTGCATTAAGTTCATAGAGAAAAAATAAACAGCAGTGTTGTCCCTATAATATTTTTTAAGCTGGGTGGAAAGAAGCCGTCTGTGGTGGCCCCTATATTAACACCCGACTTTTCAGTAACTCCCTAAAAACTCCCAGGTGGTAAAGGGGCTGTGGAGAATACTGAAACAGGTTGTTAAAACAGGCACCCAGGAAAACCTGCACATATTTTCAGTCTTGTTTCAGTTTTCTACAATAATTCAGGATTCCATAATTCATTGCACGGGGTGTGCAATGTCAGCACTTGACCCTTCCTGTTTATGTGTATTGGTCAGCCAATACATAGGGTGACATCAATGTCCAGAGATCTGCAGGAAGATGTTAGACCAAGAACCCTCTTTCAAATGTAAACAACATTACAGGGTTTTACACGAATTAAACAAAAATATTTCTGTGCACCATGATAACAACTATTAGATGTTGTCTTTTAGACTAGGTCATTTTAAACAGTTTACCCCTTTACCCACAGTAAACCTGTTTACCCCTTCCACCTGCAGACACAGTGCCAAAAATGTAAATACATAAACAGCTCAGGGCTGAGTAGGGTAAATAACAGCACAAGAAAAATAAGTACTATGACAAATAACAGTTTAACAACAGTTTATTAACAAATCATATTAATCAAGGCTATAAATTGTTTAAATCTAGGGTTAGCCTTTAACAAATAATTCTTTTAAAGATACTGATGTTGTGTGACCCACTAAAGAAAGTTATGGACAAACGTATTCCTAAATTTAAACTTTGTAACAAAATAAAAAAAAATCAAACATACTGATTGTTATTTCCAGCTGGTTGCTGTAATCAAGTGCAACTCCCAAAGGCAAAGTGTCATCGCTGCTGTCGGTCACAGGTAGCTCAGCTCGGCCAGAATCTTCCAAAATCCACAGTTCCCAAGTGTTCTGTAAAAAAAGTGATTGTGAATGACAGTAAATCAAAGCAGATGTATAGTATTTTACAACATATGTTTATTATTTTAGTAATAGTTAGAGCTACATAAAAAATATATGTTTTCTTCATTCATCTTTCAATCTTTTGTCGTTGGACATAACAAGAGATCGCTTCCAACAACAAAAATCTGGTGTGTGTATGCAGCCTTCAATCAACAAAAGGGTTGTCTATTTACATTTTGCAGAGACAATGCTGAAAAAAGCCTGTTTACAGAACTAAAATGAGCAATCTCTGCAGTGACTAATACCATATTAGATGGCTTACTAGATAAAAATTAGAAAAACAAGTGAGTCATCCACACAAAACGAACAATCTGGGGTGAACAAACACCAAAAAAGCAAATAAAAGTAAATAATACCAACAATATGATTTAAAACTACAGCCTGCAAAACCTTACAGTCAAAGTTAGCATATGTTAATGGTGTCATATGAACTTTGCAAAAATTTCAAACTAAGTACAGGTTGACAATCGAAAATCCGGCCATCGATAATCTGGATCCTTCAGTTTCCCGGCATTAATAGCCCTTGCATTCTCACTGAGGAAGAAGCCGATTCCATTCGGGTGTAGTTCTGTCAGTTGCCACTAAATGGCGCTAATACATTATAATTACAGGCAATTCAAAAATCCACGATTTTCAAAAATTCGGCACTCCTCAGGTCCGGAGGTTGCCGGGTTTGAATGTCAACCTGTACCGAAGACTAAAGCACCACCTTACAGTGACCATGAAGCTTGATAATGTAACAATCACCCTTGTGGAATAAGCAAAGAAAAGACAGCTCCTTGGTTGAATACACTAACAGTGAGACTACGCTGCCAGATCTTGGTTAGTACTGCATCTGTGAAAGGTGACGTAGTTTGGCTCTGAGGGAAATGGGCATACAGGAAAATTGCACTGTGACTAAAAGTGCAGTTATGCTTTAAAGGCTCATATCCACCACCATAATTTTCAAGGGGAACAAATGGCTTACCTTAAATCAACCAATCCATGAGAATCTCACCTGAACAGCAACTTCCCTGACCAGGGAAACCAGAGACTAGTTCCACTTCTTGTGTGGAACAGCTATTGCAAATAGCAACGGTAGTGTTGTGTAAAAAGAACCAAACTGAACAAGATCAATGTAAGGCAAATGAAAATAAAAGCAATCCTTCTGGAAATGCTGAATAAGGCTCAATAAGGTCCCAAAGCCTCCAAAGCTTTTGCAGCAGAAGAAGAAAAAAAACTTTACAGCCCAGTGTCCAAAATAGCCCCAGATACTTCAGATGGGGAGATGGACAAAGACAAGATATTTAGGATACACCCTAAATAATAAATAGTTCAGATAGCACTGTGGCCAAAACTTTCATAAACATTTCTGGGGCTGAGGACATTCCAATAGGCCAAAACCACAAACTCATATTGGTCGTTGCCTACAGTAACTGGAAAACTGTTACTGGAAAAACTAATAACTTGTGATGATCAAAAAGGAGTAATTTTATAGAAGCCAGGAAATCTCCTAACATAAGAAGGCAATTACCAACAGGATTCAATCTGGACATTGCAGACCATAACCATTAAATTCAAAACATTTAAAGCCCAGGATGGGTTAGGCCCCTTCCTTAGAAAGAAAGAGAATTATTTCATGTAGCCTGAAAAAAAAAAAAAAAAAAAAAAAAAAGCAATCTGTCAACCACAAACTAAAATGACCGCCCCAAAACATAATGAAAAAAACAGTTAAAGAAAGAAGCCATGCTTCTAAGCTCCTGCTTGGTGGGCTTGTCCAGAGAATATTTTCTGATAACCCCCAACCTCTAGGCTAGTACCTTTCTTTCATATCCCTCACCCATGAGTTATACCTAACAGTAATGATTTGTAGTATTGGAACCATTATCAGTCACGTTTACAACATAGTAAATGCTAGTCACCCACTATTTTACTTTGTATGCACTTTTGTACTATTTATGCCGTTTTTCTCTTTATAAAGTATAGTATGTTTGCCTTTACTCTATTTTTTTTTTTCAGTCTGCTATTGATTTATCTGAAAATATAAAACACAATACATTTTTATTCAAATACCAAAACAAAAATAAAAAGAGAAATACCTGGTCTGGTAGCCTGGCAATTACACTGACTTCTATGGAAGCTGCTGAAGCTGTGAGAAGAACTTCCCTAAATAAGAAATAATAAAAAAAAAATGTTACCAGTCCAGCCTTTTAATTCTAAAAGTGGGAAAAGTCTAAGAAATAAATGTGCCTATAAAAGTAAATTGCATATGGCAAATACATTTCTCAGCAAAGGGATGGTTCTTAAGAATTAGGCTAGACCAAATACAGGTTTAAGCTCACTGCACATGTTACAGTCTGACTTTAAAATCTACTGTGCAAAGGCCTGTCCACCAAGATAAAAATGGATTAGGAGGGTCCTCATATTACATAGTTGGTAGATCAAAAACAGATGGTACCAAAATTGTGCTGTTAGGTTTTCAAATGTATGGTGAGGTAAGAACAACTGTCATACAACTACCCCAGGCTTGTTATCAGTATTGTGAGATATTCACACATATAACTACATGGGGCAGTCAGTTACAAGCAATGCTGTTTGGAATTTTATTCCATACAACCTGATGTATAAGTGAGCATATCAAGCAGAGCATTAATTTTACCACTAATAAGGTGAAAACAAACAGAATATTTAGCAAGGAAAAAAGGTGTATTTAGCAACTTACCAGTCCTCAAGGTAATTCAAGAAGAAATGATGCTGCCTCTCATTGTTGATGCTGCAGTAACAGATCTCTGTAAAATTAAGGAAGCGTTCCCCTCTTTTGTCTTCCTTTTTCTGCAATAAATATTCAAACTTATTTGTAAAAAAACTCTAAACTGTAAAAGAAACAGCTTTAAAGCAAATATGCACAGTGGCTAGATCTGTACATACACACGTCAGATGATTCTGGCACAAGTACACCATTTCATTCTCCCACATTTCAATCTGTCTCTCCTAATGCTTCTTCATGTTGCTTTATTCTGTTTCCAGTCACCTTAAGTTTTTTTAAATGAATATCATTCAGGTCCGATACCCCCCTTTTTGATTTGGTACTACATGTTCTTTCACATATAAACCACTCCTGTTTGTTACCCAACTAGCTAGCTACTTCCAGTTGTCACTTGGTGTCAAAATCACAGCTAGATGCAGGGCACATACAGTAAATACCTGCCACTGGATAAAAGTAAAGGAAATGCCATGCTATAGAAGCATTACCAACGCTGCAGATGCATCTTCTCCTACCATTTTTTAAATCCACCGTTGAAACGTGGATTTTTTCCACCTTTGTTCCACCTTGTATTTCATCATGGACATCAAACACAAATAAGAAAATCTAGTACATTGGGAAACTAGTACCGTCAGTCTCATCAGATCCCCTGAGGAAGCCATTTAATGCTTCGAGACATACAATACTTACCTCTCATTAACATTACCCAGTCAGGGATCGCCTGTGTATAGCTATTGGTCCATATGACAATTAAATAAGCATGACCATATACTACAAACACCGTACTGTATTGTCTTTTTTTGATATTTGTATCAATACAGTCATACTTTGGCCCAAAAAAAACCCTCAGCTTTCCTTTCTTCATTTCATTAATCCTAATTACTGCTATGGAATAATTTCTACCAGGGAATTATTTTGAAATGTATTTTTCTGCTATCTAAATAATAAATATGGAGTCTTCAGTTACAGTTTTCTACATCTCTGATCTGTTTTCTTACCTATAGATGGGGTAGCTATGACGGTTAGTTATTCTTTGCTGTCCCACTGGGGATTTTTTAATTCTACTTCCCAAAGTTTCAAACAAAAAGGGAGGAATTTCCCCCCTATTCTATGAATTGCCCAAGTGGACTCTAAATGGAAACTGATAAGCCATGCAGACACCACGTGGTGCATGCAACAATATGGTGCTGTGAATTTAAACACCAGAACATAAATGCAGAGTGACTCACAGAGGTTACTCTGTTCTAATACAAGTTATCTTACCCAACAGGAAGGATAAAAGTAAATCAAATTAGATAAGCAGAACATTTTTGCAGCTTTGAAAGTCCATAGTTTTGCTAAATAATAAACAGACGGATAAAATGTAAATAGTATACCGGAAGCAAGACCATCACAAGCTGAGGAGATGTTTCCACAGAGCCATCAGCAGCCGCATACACTACTGCAAATACATATGTGCTGATCCAAAGGACATCCAGTACTAACATAAAAACACAGAGAAGAATAAAATAAGTACAAACCAACAAATATATAATTCAAATTAACAAGTGAATATATTTTTAAATTCCAATATAAAGTTAACAGAGATCATGAACAGGTAAATAAAATTTGGTAAAATAATTATTTTCCTGCAGCTGCTTCACACTCCTGACAGTCCTGGTCACAATCATGAACACTAAGACCTGAATATATGATCGCTGCAGTAGAAAAGAATTAGCCGGTCTGAATTCAAATCTTTCTATTCTACAAATTTTCAGATCAAAGAGCAAGTGTTAGCCCTTCAAACATGTTGTAAGCAATGAAGGAAGTCTGGAGAAGAAACAAATAACAATTATCTTTCTAAGCTTTAAGTGTAATAAGTGAAGGAAGTGTAAACTTGTCTATGCTTATATCCTTCCCTAGATCCCCTGATCTCCCTGCAGAGCTCTTAATGTTTGGGAGTTGAAGTATTTCTATACATTTATATGAGGCTGAACACTTTAGGGCTGAAAGGGTAAATGTGTGAAAAATTGAGATATGATAGCAAAACCAGCAGTATACCTGGTGCAGGGTGTCAGTAACAATTATTTTTCCCAAAGCAGTAGTATGGGGTGCTCATGTTAGAATAAAGCTTGCTTAATAGAGAGACTTACTCTTAGTATAAGCATAGAGAATAAATCTACTATTCATAGCAACTAATCCCTTGATGTTCTAAATTTCTGTTGTACTATGACAGAATGCCAATAAAGTCATCAATAACACAGTATATTTTCCATACCTTTAACTGGATTATCTGAATCATAAAAGGAAGGGCAAGGAATAACTTTCTTCTCCTGAAGATTCTGAAAGACACAATATAACTTAATTACTGCATTACAAAAAGACAGAAGAGGAAAAACAAAAGCTGAAAAAACAAACAAACAGGATACTTAAAAATAATTTTTAAAGAAAACACAAACATACACTAATAAATAAGCCAAACATTTTATTTAACCCAAAATGTAAACAGAAAAAATGCACCCACACACATTTGTCAATAATAAAAATAGTCAATCTTAAATATAGAACAAAACAGAATATTTGAAGGTCCTACATTTTGAGTTAGTTAAGTTTGTTTCAGAGCCCTAGGTAGCAGAATTGGTTGGACTCCCACAACCAGAAAAGTTTACTAGTTCAAACCTCCAGTGACCTACGCAGTAACCGCAGTCTGCAACAGTAGACTGTCATATGATCATTTTTTCCTAAAGAATGTAGAAAAATATGAATGCCAAGTTTATGTTTACAGATATTATTTAGTAGATCAGTCTGCAGGTGAAGGTCAACATGTAGAACCCTTTGATATTTGAGAATTATTTTGAACACAAACAACCCCTTTATTAAATTATTGGTCAACAGAAAAAAGGTCAAAAGATAACAGCAAAGCAGTTAAACCTGCAGGGGCTATTTATAAACGTTCTTACACTTCATTCAACTAGAAAAATGCTATGAATTATGAGGGGAAACTTGCATTACTCTTGTTTGAAAGCTTAACACAATGAATGCCTTGGCCTTTCTTTAATAGGGTTTATTACTTTAAGCCTTGTGCCTTTTTGATGTTTGCGTGTAAGCCAGAGTACTAAATGGTAATCAACAAAAACACGGGTAGATAATACAGACTATGGTTCTATGCAAAGATTCTATCCAGGAACCCAAGTTCTGGAAGACAATGGTGCTAACTGCTTAGCCACTATTAGTATTACACAGCATACTACAAAATTAAGTTCATATAAATGAGCAAATCACGGTTAAACCTCCAAGAAAATTGACTTTATTACTGGAGACCTGACACTTACCGGGAGGTACTGCACAACTGTGCCATTTTGTTTTCCAACAGCCAACTGCTTCCCTTTTGGGCTCCAACACACTATAACCGAAATGCCGGGTTAAAAACATAAGGTTTCATATATTAAACAAGTGAAAAAACAAAGGGCAATTACACTTTACTTTTTTTTCTTTTTGCAGTAACTACAGGGACTCAGTCAGTTGCTAATGATAACATAACCGAGGCTGGCTTCAATAGGCTTATAATCCCGTTTTACAGAACATGACTTGTAGACATTGTTTAACCCAATCGCTTTAAGGGCAAGTCTATGAAAAAGCAACCTTCCTTTATCTCTTGATGTTTTAGATAAAATATTGCAACCAGGAAGGGCCTTAATTGCAAAAGGGACAGACAATGCTCCTTCTGCACCAAAAAAACATACCTGTTTGATTGCAATTTTTTCTTTACACTCACTTGTCCTTATTCCATCATTATCCCCTCTTATGGGTGTCTGTTCTTTGGCCTGTGTATGTCAGTTCCTGTGTATGCACTCAGGAGTTATTTCAGTCTCGGCAGCCCTGGGGAATGCCAAGATAACTGGCATATCCCGAAACATGCAACTAAGTGAATTTGGAAAAAGAAGATTGCGAATAGGCAGGTAAGCATGTTATTACAAAGGACATTGACTGTCCTACAAAAAAAAAAAAAAATCTTGCCTGCTCTCAATTTTGGAATGCCAAACTGTAGTCCTATTTACCACCTAGAGCTGAAGTTCATAAAACAGTGGTGACATATGCAGAATACGTCACACACTTGGTATAAACTCAACACTCGAATCACACATGGGAATGAGTCATAAAAAAGGCTAATCATGTGACCAAATGGAATAAATCTCTGAAACAGGATATATACCCATCTTACCAAAGCAAACTATGCTATATTTAATTACTGCATTGCTTTACATGTACTTTAAAGTGTAATTAGTTTACCTAAATTTGTTTTTGCATAGCTCCCTAACCTAATATCACTTGCACAGAAGAACTAGCAGATGGGGAAGAAACAGAGATCAGGCTCTAGAACATTGCACAGGTTATAGGTGCAACACTGAAAATAATTAAGGGAAGAAGGTACACACAGATGCCATTCAATCTCTGTCCACAAATGTTGGGGATGTGTCAAGACTGAAGATGAACTTCTGAACTGCAAAGGAACCAGCAATTAGCCAGATCTGTTAGTTAAGATAACATACCCTATCAATGGAGAACCAAACAGTAAGTTTGAAATTTAACTTGTCAGCAATCAAGCAAAGTGAAAATATAAGTTTAAAAAGAATCCAAAAACGAAGATAAAATTAAGTGGGATTAATATGATTAGAAAAAGAAATGTGTTCCCATTAATCAACAGTATTTTTCTTCTCAGTGCTTAATAGGAGCACAGGCATAAACACAACATTGCACTCATGGGCCACACAATGGGCCCGATTTATTAAAGCTCCCCAAGGCTAGAGAGAGTACACTTCCATCAGTGAAGCTTGGTGATCCAGCAAACCTGGCATGAATTTTTTCAAAGTAATTTAAATATTTGCTGGCAAATGTTTTAAATCTTGGACCACATACATTCTATGTTTGCTGGATCACCCAGCTTCACTGATAAAATTGAATCCTCTCCAGCCTTGGAGAGCTTTAATAAATCAGGCTCAATTAGTCCAAATTATTTTAAAGCAGAGCATAAACACGCAATACAATTTTTGAAGCTTGCAGACTAGCAAATTCTCAGATTGCCTTCTAGCTTTAAAAACGGAAACATTTTTTTAATTATATATAAATCTTATATATAAAAAAGAGAGGTTAGACCTTTATTTTTTGTAACCAAATACAAACACTGGAGAAAGTAAACACATTTTAAAAAGCTAAAACTTTAGATACAAGCCTGTTTTTTATCCACTGTAGCAAAAAAAAAAAAAAAAAATACCCACCTGAAGTCACCCCAGTGGCTGCAGGCAGGTTGGCGTACAGACTTATTGCATCTGTGACCTGGAGAACGGAAATGCTCCCATCACTTAAACATATAGCCACAGTAGAAGCTACTGGGTTCCATTTAAGGTCTGCAACAAAGGTTCCAGGATCTCGCAAAAGTGTTTGAGATGCAAATGGTTGCTTGGGCTGCTTTGCCTAAGAGAAGAAAAAATGAATTCAGAAACACATACACACACACACACACAGCTCAACTTACAGATGTTTTATGTGAACATCTCAAAAATGTTTTAACTAACAATTCAAAGGATAAGACATATACTGAATATTGTTTGTCTTGGTAAAATCAGTGGTCAGATCTGTCCAAATATAACACTTCTCACACAGTTGCTTTAAAGGATATCTAAAACCATGAAGAAATATTTATTTAAGACATTGCAGTTTACCAGTTATCAAAAAGGGGGGAGCATTAGTTTCTATTTTTAAGGCTAAGAATATTTTCTGGCCAGAAAATACATACTGATAGAAACCAAATGTTCTTGTTGCTTCCTGTAAGCTGAACTGAAAGAATAGCGTTGTCTGCCTTTTGTAAACTAAAGGTAGTCCCCAGGTTACATACGAGATAGGGACTGTAGGGTTGTTCTTAAGTTGAATTTGTATGTAAACAAACAACTGCAGAGTTTGTCTTGGTCATTAAAGTGTTGCAAGAGGCTGCAGAAAGAGCTCACCCCCCTAAGATCGCTCACATCAGCTGTGTTTAGCAAAAGATTTCTTCTGCAAGTCATGCAAACCTCCCCTTTGCAAGCCTCCGTTCTGCACACAGCAAGCAGGGAAGCCCTGTTCATATCTAGGAGACGTCTGTATGTCAGATGTCCTTAACCCAGGGACTACATGTACCAATCCCTCTGTCCCTATTTAAGATGGGGATGAAGAACAGAAGACATGTTTAAAATACAGCTTGTGACAATAATTGCATCCTCTCTAGACAAGGTGACATGAGTAAAATGTTGTCACCCAAGGCAGGAAGTGTGTAACTGGTAAAATTTTATCATATGAAAATAAAGAAAAAGGCTATAAAAAAAAAAAAGAGAAGACAAATGGCATAATTTCAAAAGGACTGATAGTGCATCTTTTCTTTTAGAATTCAGAAATGATTCAAGAAAAACACTGTTTTCAATAAACCCAGTATTTTTAAAGCAGCACAACTCTATCAAATAAAATACATTTACTAAAAGAGTCCTAATAAATGGAAAAGATAATGGAGATCAGATACCTTATTTACTAGTGTGCGAGTATCATAAAAGAAGATTGTACAACCACTGTCACTGGAGGACATGCAAACAGACAGAGTGAGGTTGTCAGAACTCAAGGCAACATGATGTACTGGATATTTTGTCGGCACTTCAACACCAGGTGGACTGGCAGCTGCAGAAAAACAAAAGGTATAGATATCAGTTATATCAGATATTAAATACAAATTAGATTGAGCAGATCACGGTTATCAGGCAGAAATTAGGTAAATATGGTCTACAGGTAGTGCCCAGGTTAAGGACATCTGACATATGGATGACTCCTAGATATGAACAGGGCTTCCCTGCTCACTCCTGTGCAAGACAGAGGCTTGGAGGGGGTTGCATGACTTCGGAAGAAATCTTTTGCTAAACACAGCTGATGTTGTGAGTGATCTTAGGGGGGGTGAGCTCAATCTGCAACCTCTTGTAACTCTTTAATTAAAAGACCAAGACAAACTCTGCAGATATTTCTTTTTGCATATCAAAGCACAGCTTGTTCCAAAAGTTAGGCTGCTTAAATCTTTTTTTTTTTTGATTTGTTTGTGATTAACTCACAGTGGGGATTTTTTACCGTAAACTGACACCACACTGCCTAATATTATGTTGTGACAAACATCTGTCCTAATTGCATTCAATAAAATAATGTACCTGTTCCGACTTACATACAAATTCAACTTAAGAACAAACCTACAGTCCCTATCTTGTATGTAACCCGGGGACAACCTGTATTTGTAAAATAAACAAAACTAAAAAACAAATTCTCTAGTAGTAGTAGTCATGTTCAGCTAGACTGGTTTATGTCATTTGGAAGATGTTTTGCAGCCTACACAAGCATTTTCTTCTGATCATGCCTGGGTTGGCCGCATAACGTTTTACCATTACAAAAATAAATCTATTTGAATGTGACTAACTAGTACTAGATACACAATGACTAAAACCTTGCTCATCATTAATATTAATAATATATATCATTCCCCTAATTGTTTTGCACTATTCACAAATGGCTCTGATCACACATTTGATGTTGGTAAAATAACTGAACATACCAATGCTGTTGGCGTCCTCCCCAGGTTTTATTGGGATAATAAGGTCTTTGGTGGAGAAAACCTTTAGCCCAGTAGGACTACCAACAAACAGGAACCCATACTTATTGGATATAGCCAAGAGAGTAGAGCGATTCCTAAGAAGTTCCTCAGGAGGTTCGAAGATGCGCAACTTTTTCAGCTGCTTAAACTGGAAATCCTGTTAATGAAAATAAACATAAAACTAAAATAGAACTAATAACAATACATTTTTCAAGGAGGATCTAGCTGGAAATGACTGAATTTCCATCCTCATAAATGCGCTCTAGGGATTTGCTGACACCCTGTCTTTTAACCAAAATGCTGTATACCGTGTTTCCCCGAAAATAAG